>NC_133617.1:726927694-727275233 GCF_048593235.1 Sminthopsis crassicaudata
AAAGAGACAGGGGGAGAATGGAGACAGAGAGGGAAGAGAAAGACATACGCACACATACAAAAAGAAGGAAGGAGATGAGGAAAGAATGGGAAAGAAACAGAGCAACAGACACAGAGAGAAAAATAGAGACAGAAATAGAGAGACATACACAGAGAATCTTCATTATTCATAATTATATACTGAGACGAATGCTATTTAATTTACCCATAAGTCAGTGGTAGAGACAGAAAATTATAGGGGGAAAACACAATTCTAATTACAAACTTTTCAAATAGTCATTTACTTGTTTACCCCAGGTTAGTGATACTTTATACCAAGCTAAAGACAAAGAATATTGGTTTAATTCATTCCATTCTTTATGGATTGCTTAAAGTGAGAGATAGCTAAAAGAAAAGTCCAGTGTAGCTTGATAAATGTTCAAAATCCCGATGTTATTTTGATTTTAATTTTTATTTTTAAGTCCAACTTTAAAAGTGATCCTTAGAAACAAAACCTGGAAATTTTAATCTATTCTTCCTTAATTGAAGAAACATGAAAAGTCTCTGCTTGACTGGTGTCAGTGTCTATCTTCCCTAAGAATATGTTTCCAGGAAGGACTTATCATACTGTCTCATCTCCTCTAAATTGGCTTTTTAATCCATTTAGAAACTGATAATTCCTTGAACTTTCTTCCTATCCAACAATTCTTAAGGCTTCTAATGAATGGAATTCCTCAGTCAATCTGGTTCTTTCTGCTTTTTGCCATCTATATTCTGCATGGAAATCATCTGAGTTAGGCAACATCAGGGCCCAGAAACATTAAATGGAGTTTTTATTATTGTTGTTTAATTCCATAAAGACTCTTCTGGGCTGAAGGATTCCCATGACCTAGCCTTGTAGATTCACAAGGGGTTTTGCAAGGATTTTTACTAAAAATCTATTCAAGGTCTCATTAAATAAAGTAGTTTGAGACTGATTCAGTGAGAAAAGTGGTCTTTCATTTGATAATCTTGAGTCACAGAGAAATAATTCATTCATTAGATGTTCATTGTAGATCACATGCCATACACATTCCTATCTCCAGGGGAAAATGAGCTCTTTTGTCCAAAAAGGCAGGAGTGTTCCATCTGGCTGAATGTGAGCCAAAGATTAACCAGAGTTCATAAGGAAAACTCAGTAGCTGACACTAACAAGAAAGGTAATGATTGATAGTGGATGAGACACAACTAATAATTAAGCCTTCTCTTTAACACTTCTCCTGTCTTTGGTTTAAACAAATGACCTAATATCTATGAATATAAGTTTCTTTATCCACAAAATAGGAGGCATATTTCTACTTCCTCCCTTCTTGGGTCAAAATAAAGATCAAATTTTATGTCTGTATGTACCTGAACAATTATATATGCAACAAAGTGGTTTGCAAATAAGGAATTATAATTATTAGTTATAATTATTATGCCTTTGATCTATTGAGGTCCTTTCAATAAAATATTCCCAACAAGTAAAGAATACTTTGAAGATTTCATCTACTCATTTATTTCATTTTTCCCTTTAGAACTTATGCTTTGGTATGGTTCTTATTCTTTTGTAAAAGTCCTCCTTTAATGCTTCATAATGGCATGAAAATGCCTCTGAGTCCTCAAAGTTTGTGCCAACAGAACTCTAACAGGTAAGGTCTACCATATTGAAAAATCTTTAAGTATAGTCCCAGTGACAAATTATATCTGCTTTCTGAGGGGAGGAATCAGGGTAGAAAAACTGCTGGATTTGGGGTCTAAGGAGCTGGATTCAAATCCTGACCTTGCTGCTTTCAACCTATGTGATCTTGAGCAAGTCAGTTAATTTACTTTGCCCTCAATATTCACATTGGTAAAAGAAAGGAATTGTACTAGATGATGTCTGAGGACTTTA
This sequence comes from Sminthopsis crassicaudata, assembly GCF_048593235.1. Classification (NCBI taxonomy): domain Eukaryota; kingdom Metazoa; phylum Chordata; class Mammalia; order Dasyuromorphia; family Dasyuridae; genus Sminthopsis; species Sminthopsis crassicaudata. The sequence continues at coordinate 726,929,585 of NC_133617.1, forward strand.
CCAGCTCTAAATCCAAGATCCATATTAAGTGCAAAGTGATTATACATCACTGTTCCTTGCAGGATGGAAATTTGGTGATGTAATCCTTGGTTCTGAAGGCTCATAAAATGAAGAAAAATTCCAAGCTCTCAATAGTTTTCCCTTATCATTTCCTGCAGTAATGGGGCAAAGTGATGACAAGGGGCCAGGAAGCTCTAAACATCATATTCAGCAGTGCTTTGAAACTACTAATCTGGTGGCATTATACAGGATAAATTAAAAATATGGAGAGAGATTGGAGTCAAAAATCCAATCAAGCAAAACATCTTTCTTATGGGGTAGATAGATAATGCAATGGATAGAGTACCATCTCTGGAAACAAGAATACCTGAGTTCAAATCAGGCCTCAGGCACTTGACACTTCCTAGCTATGTGACTATAGGCAAGTCACTTAACTCCAATTGCCTCTTTAAAATAGACAAAAAACAAAAAAACCCCAAAAAAACAAACAAAAAAAATAACCCTTTGTTGTAGGCCAGAAATAAGGTGGTAAAGACCTGAATGAGGGTGGCAATAGTGGGAAAGGAAGAGATTGAGCAGTTTTGAACTTAAACAGGAAATCAATGAAACTGAATAAATGTAGAGACAGAGAAGCAAATAGAAAGCCAAAATACATAACCACTTTTAAAGAATAAAGATACCATATCATAAAAGTTGTTCTGCAAAACATGTCAAGTTACTACATCACACAGGTACCATTGAGGAACTTCTGGCCTAAAACAGTCAATAATAACACAAGCAGACAGAGTCAATCAAGATATACAATCCCAAGGCCCATGAGAGATAATTAGGACAAGAGCTCTGGCTAATAATAAACAAGCATTTGCATATACTCAGCCCTTCAGATCAGTCTTAATAAATCTAGATTTGAAAAGATCTTGTCTTCTGGTCCAGAGGTATTCTTCAATACGGTACTAAACATCTGTCTTCATGCTTTAAAAAAAGAGTCATTCTTTATGTCAAAAGAAAAGGTCAATTTCGAAGTTAATGAATGATTGTGATTTGTGCTTTTTTGTACCTCCTTGCTCAAAAGCCCTTATTGGTTCCTTTTTGCCTCTGAGATAAATTCCAATCCCCTGAGGTTCATCTTTAAAGTTCTTGGCAATCTGGCTCCAACATACCTTTCCAATTCCATTTCATGTTGTTGTCTTTCAGTCATTTTAGTTGTGGATGAGTCTTTGTGACTACAGTGAGGGTTTTCTTGGCAGATACTTTAGTGATTTACCATTTCTTTCTCTTCCTCATTTTGCAAATAATGAGCCAAACAGGGTTAAGTGACTTTCCCAGGGTCATACAACTAATAACTTTCTGAGACCAGAGTTGAACTTAGAAAAATGAGTTTTCCTGATGATAAGCTGCTGATTCTCTATCTATTGTACCACCTAGATATCCATCTTTCTCCATCTGCCCACACACTCTTTTGTAGGTATACTAGCTGGCTCACCTGTCATTTTCCCATATTCACTGATAGTGACCTGAGTTTATGTGGGTTTAATTATCATATCTATATTGATGAATCTCATAGCTATATGCAGTCCTAGTCCCTCTGCTTCCTTCTAATAGTGTTCCATGGGAATCTTAAGCAAAATATAGCTAATGTAACCCACTGTAGCTTCCCTATTTCCTTAATTCTATTGAGGGCACCAACATCATTCCCTGAAAACTGAGATTTTCAAGTTCAGTATTATTCTTAAAACTTTATGCTCACTCAAGGCACATATCTAATTACTTATCAAATCTTGTTACTTCTACTTCTTTCTACAACATCTTTCATATTTGTTCTCTTTTCAACTTTGACCCAATATCTATCTACACATACACACACACACACACACACACACACACACACACACATATATATATATATATATGTATATGTCTGTATGCATGTATGTATATATACATATATTATATCCCTTTGGTAAAGTATAAGTTCCTCAAGGGCAGAGATTCTTGTACTTTAGTCTTTTTATTCACAGAACCTAGAACAGTACCTGACATATGTTGAAGGCTTGATAAATGCTCATTAATTGGAAACTTGATTGACATGCCAGCTCATACTTCCATATCTTTGCACACACCTATGAAATTTTATAGATCTGAAATTGCCCTCCCCTTCCACTGTCTCTTTGAACCTTCATCTCTCCTCAAGTCTTAGATCATTTAACAACTCCTTCAGAAAGTTTTTCCTTATACCTTTAACTGCTAATGTTCTTACTCTTCAAATAATCACCAGTATACATTAGGAACTTCTCTGCCTCTATATTGAATTGTAGAATGTAAGTCCTTTGAGGTCATTTTCTTTTCAGTTTGTCATTTATCCTCAGCATGTAGCACATTAAGTATTTAATGAATTCTTGTTGAACTAGATTGGATATTCTGTTATCTTACTATGTTCTAGAATTAATGTTAAAAATATTTATTGAAATAAAAATGGGAGATTTCTGTAGTTCAGAACATAAAGATGAATGCATTTCAATAATCATTCAGTTGGGGTTCTGTATTGTAATATAAGAAAGTAGCATGGTGTAAGGAAGAAGTGGCCAATAAGATCAGTTTTTATAAGCCTGCACAGAGTGAACCAGAATGCTCAGTTGTGATAATGAGTCATGTGAGTACCTTGAAGAGTCTTTGGATTTGTATAGATCATTTATAATTGATTGTAGTCTTTGAAACATGTCATGAATAGCAATTTCTTTGATTGGTTGATGTTGTGGAGCTGGAACTAGTGATGCCCCTAAAGATCTTGCATCAACCTCTTTACCTCTCTCTTGATTGAAATTCTTATCTTGGCTTGGCTCCTTCACTGGTGGTAACCAGTGAAAAACAGTGACATTGTGCTTGTAGTGGCATTTGTTCTTTCATTTCAGATGAAGGGATTAAAATCAATGAACTTGGGGGAGAGCAGTATTAAAATATTAATAGAGGGAGCAGCTAAGTGGTGCAGTGGATAGAGTACTAGTCCCGAAGTTGGGAAGACCTGAGTTCAAATCTGGCTTCAGATACTTAACACTTCCTAGCTATGTGACCCTAGACAAGTCACTTAACCAATTGCCTTGGCAAATAAATAAAAATAATGAAAAAGTACAGTAGAGCAAACAATCTAAGTTCTAGAGTTCAGGATCTGAATCCACTCTATTTTTTTTCAGCCAGCCTAGTATGGATGCTCCAAAGAGCAAAGAGTGACTAATGGGATTTAGGCAAAGCATAATGAATATAATAAGTCATCAAGTAGAGCTGCCTCATTTGGATGTATAGATGATGTATAGAAATTTCATTCAATTTAATATTCACTTCCCCTGGCTATCATAGGGGAGAGTACTGCAGAGGGGTTTAAGGGGTATGATTATATTTCTTTTCTTTCTCTATCTTCAAAATAATTATTCTTTTGTAAAAACTAGTTGCTATTCATTGGAACTAGTTCCTAACAGTGAAAAGAGCATACCTAGACTCACAACTCAAACCAAGGATATTAGAGAAGAAATATCCCAAGTGCCTTAGAGGCAGGTGCCAGGGTAGATAGTCTGCAAGGCCTAAAGTGATGAAGACTTGAATTCAAATCTATCCTCAGCCAATTACTGACTGAGGCAACAGCCTCTGTTTGCCTCAGTTGCCTCAAATATGAAATGGGAATAATAATAACACCTACCTCTTCAAGCTGCTGTGAGGATTGAGTGAGATAATTGTAAGGCACTTAGCTTAGGACCTGATAGCACATAGTAAGTTAACCATTACTGCTGTTTTTGTTGTTGTTACTCCTCTGTGGGGTCATTAGCCTAAAACATTAGTAGGAAAGACAGTTCCTTAGCTGTATTGTTAGAAGGTAAAGATATTTTCCATGGATTTCAATGGTATCCATCAGAAGAAGGAATTTGGACTTAGATGCTAAGTAGCTCTGTTTCAGTTAACCAAGATTTTGCTACAAAATTGATCAAGCATTTGGGGATCAAATTAGGGAATCATCTAGAATTAGAATCAGGCATAAGGCCAGATTTAGAAATGCTAAAAATCAGACTTTAAAGTGAAGCAGAGGGAACTGACACCAAGTCATATATGAAGTCCCTCAAGTCAAATTTAGGAGGAAGGGGACAATGGACAAGGTTTTATTAGGCTAGGACCAGAAAAGGAAGCACACCGGTGCCTTAAAATTGCATTTATCCCTATGTATCTCCTTTTTTCCTGCCTCAACTCACAGGTGAACTCCAACGTGGTCAGTTCATCTACTTCCCTATGCTTTATAAAACACAGTTGTATGCAGGAAAAGATAATTAGTAAAAATGGAGATGCTATTATTCAATTTTCCTTGTAGTGGTATTGATGTTCCCATCTTGGTCACATGTCAATTGTCAATAGAGAAGCACTCCAGCAATTAAAGGCTGTTTTTGCCACTGTTCAGCTTGGAAAATGATCTTCATTCCTCTTGAAAGTTTATCATTATTATTATCTGATGGCACTCTAATAAATTCTATTCTTGCTATTATTTTATTTTATTCCTGGATACAGAAAAGCTGAGACACATAGTAGGTACTTAATCAAATTGAACTGAATTAAACTGGTGCTTAGAAAAAGGTACACAGAAAACTATATGACAATAATAAAATCAGAAAAAATACTCACTTGTTGGATTAGTTGACTTCTAGATTTATGGTTAGGAGTTCACGTTTCTGAGTAAGATTTTAAACATTTAGTGCTATGGGTGTTCTGAGAGATTCCGAAATACATAAGCACATTTCCTGCCCTTGAGAAGATTATACTCTAATTTGGGAGAAAAAAAATTTAAGTGTAAAAAAAAAAACTAAGAAAAATGTACATTAAATATTCTAAATGTTCAGAGAAGAAAGAGATCATTGTGAGAATGGGTGGGCAAGGAAGGCTTCAAAAATAAAAAATGGCATTGAATGATGATTCAGAATAATTCATATGTTCTATAATTGAATTGTTTTTCTCAAATAGTACTAACCATAACCCATCTATAACAGCCAATCCTATGAGATTCTTGTCCATATCCTCAAATATTCTTTACAGATTATCTACCAATTTACCATGGATGTTCTAGACTTTTCTCTCTTTTTTATGGTATTGACAGAATACCAGTTAGAATGCTTGGACTTTCTGCTTGTTTTTCCTAGTGTTGTTCATTTGATATTTTCTATCACTATCATACAATTTTCTGATATCTTTAGTCCTGTTTTTTTTGGAAGTCCTCAATCATATATTGCAACTTCTTATAGCTACCATGAGTTTCTCCATTGCACTTCCCTATGTACTATTCATTCTCAAATTTTCAGATACTATTATTTTTCATGCCTTAGCTATACTGCTAGATCACTACAATATTGGTGTTAAAAAAGAGTGGCTTTTGTTTCTTGGAGAAGTGTAGGCTTTTAAAGGGGATTTTGTGGTTTCCTAAAGTCAATCTAGGTTTTTCTACATTTATTTAATTCTGAATTCAACTGGATATCCATTTTCTGCCTATCCTACAAATAAATAATAATGAATGAGCTCTAAAGTTTGCTCATTCAATAACATGTCATTATCTGTCCATTAGACAGTTTTCATCTATTTGGGCTTTCTTGTGTAGAATATCAGCACAGCCACCATCGGGTGGTTATTGATGTCTTTCATGAGACTGTGAAATGTTAAAGGGTTGATGCTATAAGGGGATTTGCAACAACCTTCTGGGCGACTTCACTTTTAACAAAGAATCTCTCTCTTACTTATATGCTGTGTTGGACTTCCTCTATCAAAATGATTAATAACTTTGTCATGCACTCATACCAGTGCTTTATTCCTTCTCTAAAGTTTATGGTCAGAGGGCATTTAACAGTGTTTTTTTCTTCTATTTTTAGAGGCAACAAGTAATACTAGGTGGAGGTCTAGCTCTCAGTGTCCTAGGATACTTGGTGAGAAAGTAAATTGAATCTGCATTGATAAAATGACCTGGGAATTAATTATGCCAAGGAAATAATGATTCTAATCTTGATCTCTATGTCTTTTAAGAAATCTTGAAAAGCATTTCAAAGTAGATTTAATAACCAAATATTATAAATGTGTGTGATCAGGGAAGGAAGTGGGATGTGAATTGAAATCTATGTGACTGGTGTCAGGATACACTTAATTGTGAGAATATTCAAGGCATGATAATTGATGGTGAAAATATAGTGACATCTGTCCTTGCCACTATTTTAACCTACAGCTACAGGGGGAAAAGATTGAGACACAGTATGTGCTTTAAAAATATGAATTGAATTGGATACTAGATTTAAAAAATGTGGATAACATGCCAAGGGATAGTGATAAAATCAGAAAAAAAAATACTCACTTCTCAGATAACTAGGTTCATTTAACCACGTTGATTCCCTCTACAGGACGCACCAGAGTAGGGCTCCAAATCACCTCTATGATAAAATAAGCACTTCTCTTTTTGACATTTAAAGCCTTTCACAATCTGGTCTCTATCTACCTCTCTGCGTTTATTGCACATCCCTTCCCTTCATGTACTCAATTATAGACAAACTGGTCATCTTGTTATTTCTTGTTCATAGAATTGAATCTCCAGTCTATATGAGTTTATATAGGCTCATTCTTGTGCTTTAGAATGTACTCTTTCATTATCTCAACCTATTTCAAGTTTTGCCTTTTAGCTTAAATATTATCTTCTTTCATAAGTTTATAAAATCTTGTCCTAATGTCTCCAGTTGCCTATCCTGTTACTTTGTATATATTACACATATTATAACTTAATATTTACTTTGTATGTATCTTTGAGGGCAGTAACTTTTATACCCATCTGCACCATGATTGTTAAAGTATTTCATCACACAAGTCTCTAATGAATTAAAAAATATATAAGTAAGTTGCAGCTATATTATAAGGACATAATAATCTAAGAATGAAAAAATAGATAAAAATTCAGAGATGGAAAGGAGAGAAATGAGAGAAACCATGAAGAATCATGACTATTTTGTGACAATACACAATAGGTTTGTGATGTGGGTCTTTTGGAGAATGATTATGATTGCATTGAGTAAAAGAAAAAGAAAAAGGAGGAGGAAGAGGAGGATGAGGAATGACAAATGTTTTTTGGGGGGGCATGGTAATACTTCAAGGTTTGTAAAACATTTGCAGATTTTATTTCATCTGTCCCCCATAAAGATCCTATAAGAAAATTACTATTCATATCGGTGAGCTAGGTGGCACAGTGAATAGGGAACTGGATTTGGAATCAGAAAGACTCCTCTTCTGAAGTTCAAAACTGGCCTAAGATATTTATTATTCATGTGAGCCTAAGCAAGTCACTTAGCTACATTTGCCCAAGATTCCTCATCTGTAAAATGAACTGGTGAAAGGCATGGCAAACTCTTCTGGCATCTTCGCCAAAGAAAACCCCAAATGGGATCATAAAGAGCTAGAAAACTGTAATAAGTGAACAATAATAAAATTCATACCCATATTTTACATATAAAGAAAAAAGACTGAGGGTGTAGTGAGTCACCTAGGATGATACAGAAATTGAAGTATCTTAGGCAGATTAAATATATGAAGTCAGGAAAGGGTTGTGCTTTGTGAATTTGAAAAGGAAGATGCTGATGAATTAGATATATTACATGTAAGTTTACAAGAGAACTTCTAGGTGGAAATATCTAATAGGCAGTATTAGTTGAGGGACTGGTGCTTGGGAAAAATTAAAGCTAATATATATATATATATACATATATATATATATATATATATAGACATTAGCTAAATATACATATTAGCTATATGTATGTATATATTTAGAAGTTGTTTTTCAAGAATTTTTATATATACATATATGTATTTAGCCTATATATATACTCAGCTAATATATATATTGTCCCGTCCACCGGGACTCAGTTATTCGGGGGGTTGAGGGGAACCTAGCCTGAAAGAGAAACGGGCAAGAAAGAAGAGCGAGACCAAGCAGATTCTTGTCAAGGTCTCAGTTTATTGCTCATGGGGTACAGCTTATATAGCAAAAAGCATGAGAAAGAGAAGTAGGGTTGGGCCTGGGAAAGGAACATGGGGATGGCTGGTTCAATGAACAGGAACAGTTTGCAGTTAGCATATAAAGTGTTGGAATATTCTATGTTCGGCCAATTCTGGAAACTATTTGTCTGAGGTTGATACCCACCTGTGACCGGCCAATTCTCAGAACAATTTGTCTGAGTGTAATGCCCACTTAGGGGGAGAAACACCTGGGCAGGCCCAATTAGGGGGGGAGAGACACCTGGGCCAAAGCCGTTGGCTCTCAACAATATATATGTTTGTGTGTGTGTGTGTGTGTGTGTGTGTGTGTGTGTGTGTGTGTGTGCGTGTATATATATATATATATATATATATATATATATATATATATATATATATATATATATATATTCAGAAGTTGTTTTTCAAGAGTTGAAGTAACTGAGTTAAATGAATTTCATGTGGATTCCACATTTACACTTTGCTTCCACCCCCACCATTTTTGCTTTTAATAACAATATTCCTTTATGGTCATTCTTGATTTTGTTTCTTTGTTATGTTCTATTTTCACTTTGCCTTCACAAAGTTATCGATGCATTTGAATAATCATAGTGAATGACTTAATCTAAATTATTAAGCTTATTCCTCTGTTAGAGGAATCTGTGTACATGATAAGTAGGACAATTCTTGTTGAACTATTAGGGAATCTCCCTGAAGTGGGAGGGGTTAAATAAATGAATGAATCAATGAATTAATGGATGGATGAGAAATGATTTATTAGGCAGTTACTATGTGCCATTCACTGTGCCAACTGTGGAAGATGCAACTATTGATACTAGTTAAGTACTTCCCTAAAATAGTTTATACTGAAATGGAGGGACATAATATTTGTAAGATGCCATATTAAGTAAAGGTTGTTTTTGAAAGTTTTGAGGATAGTATCTAGAAAAGGAATATTGCTAATTGACATGCTATTTCTAGAGGCAATGATGATGTGAATGTGAAGATAGATGCCACAGAAATTAGAGTTCCCACACCATCAGTGTTCTATTCATTAACATGATTGTTTCATAATTTTAGATAGAATGTGTTGGGAGAAACAGTCCACAAAAACTAATTTTATAGAATGTATAGGCCTTGGGAATCCTTAGAACCATAGGTAGTGATGTACCCCCACTTATATGCAAGGCCAGCGCCAAGGGAGATTTTCAAAGCCCAGAACATTCAGCTTTCATTCATCTGTCCCTTTAAACAGTGCCATCTCAGAACTGTATAAAACTACTAAGGATAGTGTCAATGAGTTTTTAGTCATCTCTCTGCTGTAGGTCTCTAAGAGCTGTTAGAAAGCATGACTTCCTCCCCTGATCTTTGCATAAATCTTTTCCTCCATTGAATCTTGCCTCTCCCTATAATTCAGTTGTCTAGAGGAGTGAAGTTCCCCACATTTTATTCCTTTCCCTACCTTTATAGCTCTGTTACCTTCGTCCCTCTTTCCTCCTATCTGTTAGGATGGAAAGCACATGCACAGACTCAAAATAAATCAATAACAAGTGTTTTGAGACCCTTGAGATTAAGGCATCTTAGAACATACAGCTGCCCACTAGCCAGGGAAAAAAGACAGAGTTTCATTTGGGTGGCAGAGCTGGTTGCTTCACTTTAGTGTGATGAATTTTACCTTTCCCCAAAAGAGGGATCTTTGGAGATATCTTTGGGCAAGTTGTAGAAATGAGAATACTCTTCCCATTGAGGGGCATTTTGCTCACTGTTCACTGGAAAAGAATGAACTAAAGCCCAGAGCATCATGTACAATTAACTTAGGAATATATTAAAATGTAATTAGGTTGTAATGGTGGAACAGAGTCTGTGATGTCGTTTATAGACAGACTTCCCAAATGTTAGGACACTTTCTAGGTTTACAAAGTCACTGTGTGTCAAAGGCAACACTTAGACTCATGTCCACCCCATTCTCATACTAACTCTCATGCCAAGCTGGCAGAAAACTAAAACCACATACTGGATAGACAGGGAAGGAAGGAGGGGAAATGGAGACAGAAGAAAAGAGCAATTGTATCGGTATAATCAGATATTCAACAAGTGTTTAGCAAATGTTTATTTTATGGTAGAATGTGCTTAAGTGCCAGGGATACAGAGAAGGACAAAAACAGTCCCTTGCCTGAAAGAATCTCCTTAGTCTACTGATATAATGCAACTATAAGTCAGTGGCCCTAGAGACAGGAAGACCTGAATTCAAATCCAGACTCACATATTTGCTGGCTATGTGATGCTGGACAAGTCACTTGACTTTCATCTGCCTGAGTTTCCTTAGCTTCATCTTCATATAACCATTAACATCAATTCCACATAGAATGGGATGATAATTTTACCTATTGATGGTTGTTTTAAAGGTAAAAAGAAGTAATACTTGTAAATATTACCTGGTATATTGTAAGTTCTCAATAGATGTTTATTTTCTTCCTCCCTCCCTCCCTCCCTCCCTCCCTTTCTTCTTTCCTTTCTTTTTTACAGTAATTTGAGAGCTGATTCTTCACACAAACACACAGAAATACACACACACACACACACACATACACACACACACACTGCCCCCAAAACTGTTAATGTGTTTTAAAACTATTAAAGTTTAAAGCTACTAACAATATATGTGTATCAGATGTAGGATGTCATATTCCTTCCTTCTCTCTCTCCTCTCTTCTCCTCTTCCCTCTTCTCTTCTCCTCTCCTCTCCTTTTTCTCTTTGTTTCGCTGGCAGGAAAACCAAAGGCAAAACTTTAAAAATAAAGACCTGATGAATGGTGTGAATGAATTTTATATACATTGCCCAATGTTGAACATAAGTTCCAAATGCAAATTTGCATCCCCAAAACATTAAAAATAAAGATCTGATGGATGGTGCGAATGAATTTTGTATGCATTGCCCAATGCTGAACACAAGTTCCAAATCAGGGCAGAGCAAAGTAGACCTATAAGTCATTCCTTGTGCTTGATGCTTGTTAAAATTAGGGTCAGAAAATTGCCTTTTTGTGTTCTCCTGTAATCTCATAGTAGGGAAGCTCCTAAAATGCCAACAGGGTGATCTTCAGCAGCACATTAAAGGCCCGACAGACAACATTTCCTGTGTCCACCTCATGTACCTTTCTGCTTTTATATCTGCCCATCAGGATGCCACCCTCATTTCTGCAAATTCAGCTCAAGTGTAACTTTTGGAGATCACCACATTCACCCGCTTGATTTTTGTCTGATCCAACCTGCCTGTGACCAGAACCTTTACAATTGTTACATGGTGGTAGCCACTGACTAAAAGTCATTCCTGGAGGGCAGCATGGGCATTCAGGCATCATTAGCTGATGGAAACCATCGAGTAGTTCATATGGAAATTTCTGCCCGTTATTCATGGCTAGTTTCACAGCAAACAATGTTGATATTAGGCAAGTCTTTCTGAAAAATGAACCTCAGTTCTGGGCAAATTCACTGTAAATTGCAAGAACTCAGCTCAGTGGTAACAGAAGATGTTTACTAGGCTAGGGGAAAGAAAGCTTAAATTCTGGGGAAATATAAATTATATGAATGTTAAAAAAGGCTCCCAATGCATATATCAAATCCACCTAAGGAAGACTGTTAAATCAGTGAGGGGGGGAAAAAACTCTCCCTGACATCAGATTGCTAGCTAGAGAAAGGCCACCTGCTGAGAATGAGCTATTTGTTGATTGCCTTTCTGAATTTATTCCAGTGGTCTTACTAAATAATACCCCTAGATGTCTGTGCTCTGCTGAATGTTAACTTTTCCAAATTCTTCTCAAAATATAATGGAGCTGACATCACCCAGCTGATTCCACTCATCCTACATATCCTACATATACTAACAGAAAAAGAAAAATGAGGGCCCCAGATTATGTCTCAATGCCTAGAGCAGCCAGCAGCAGTATGACATTTCCTATACAAACAACTAAACCTAATGCCTACACACTGCCCATCATATGGGATCACATAATGAAATATATATATATATATATATATATATATATATATATATATATATATATATATATATAGTTCATCTCCTGTTTTTGAATTGAACCAATGGGATAACACCTTGACTTACACATGAATTGGATTTAAGTGAAGCAGAATTCACAATGTCTTACTCTCTCTCTCCCAGAGTCCTTGAAGTCCAGTAGCAAGGCAAAAATTAAGACTATTGGTGATGGCCTGGGATGCAATGGATGACCTTGGAGTCTTTAATGTATGTCCAGTCTCTAAATGCTCCATATACCTGCTTCAATTTTGGCTGTTGGAACAAATTGTTTTCATCTGCCCATCCCCTCAACTCACTGACTGTTAATTATCCTCAATCAGATTTAGATCCTCTGCTAAGATATTTGATGAGCCAGGGTGGGAATGTTCGAGGCAAATTTGCATCCCCAATTGCTTGACGTTACAGGTGAGAGTTGAGTAAAGATGGCAAGCAAAGGTGTCCTTGTAAAGGACTTCGCAAGTCATTAAGTACAGGGAATAAAAAGAAGGGCAAAAACAGTTCCTTATCTGAAAGAATCTCACAACCTAATCCTTTAAGGCAACTATATATCAGTGGCTCTAGAGTAAGGAAGCACTAGTCCTCCCTGAACACTCCCTAATGACATATCTGTAGCTGGGAAGGAGCTCAGAAGCCTTCTAACCAACCCTCTAATTTGGCAATTGAAGAGAGAGGCCCAGAGATTCAGAAACTTGCCCCACATCACAAAATGTTTGGGAATGACATTGAGCTGGCTAATATGAATGGAATGGAGAGTTTGTGGACAGATGAATAATAAGGGATATCTAGGTGGTTTAGAGAGTCAGAGGCTTATACTCAGAAAGATTAAGCTTCCCAAGTTCAAATATAGTCTCAGACACTTATGAGCTGTGTGACTCTGGGCAAGTCACTTAACCCTGTTTGCTTCACAAAGGTAGTAATTCGTGAGACCAGGCTTTTAAACCAAATCTTCAGCTTCCAAAACTATAGAAGATAATTATCCCACATTGCCACTATTCTATTTCTAGTTACTAAACTCTGACCCTCACCCACTGATGATGACCAAAGGATGGAAGGAGATTTTAGGCCATGAAAAATCCTACAATATCCAAGGCTTTCCCAATGCAGTTATTCTATTCAAATTATAGGATTCTAGATTTAGAACATAAAAGGAGCTCAAAAATCATCAAGTATAGCCACTGAATTTTATCGATGAAAAAAGGGTCAAAATGAAGGCCCTTGAGAGGGAATAATGTCAAACTGGACCTTAGTATTCTTTAAAATGGACCACTAGGTTGGTGTAACAGATGGGGCCCTAGGATTGGAGTCAGGAAGACATCTTCCTGAATTCAAATCAGACTTAAGATACTGACTGTATGACCCTAGACAAGTCACTTAATCTTCTTTGCTTCTTTGCAATTTTCTCATCTGTAAAGTGATCAGGAGAGAAAAAAAATAGAAAACCACTCTAATATCTTTGCCTACAAAATCTACAATGAGGTCATGAACATAAGTGGGGTGATATACGAGAAAACCATAAAATGTCTTTGGAATAAGATTATTTAATTTGATCCAATGTAGAAGAATATATTTACATTTCATTTGCATCCAACAAATATTTATTAAGTACTTACTGCATTAAAAATATTATGATAGATCCTAGAATCACAAAGAGTAAAACAAAACAGTTCTCACTCTCCAGGGGCTTACAATTCTACTAAACTAGAGATTGCTTGCCTCAATAGGTGGGTTACAGTGAGAGACTACAAGGTCTCATTTTCATAGCCTGATAAAACGGGACAGATTTTTTAAAGGTAAATTAGCATACCAGCATAGAATCCTCAAAAGAACCCCAAGCCAAATCTGCCATATTTTATATCCTCAAAAGCCAGTTAAGAAATAAAAATGAGAGAAAAGGGATCTTTGGGAGTTAAATGCCATTGGATGACAACAATGCTGCTGTTAGCATTTGTCATTTAATGGACCCAAACCACTTAAATTAAGTCCTTAAGTAATCACAAACACGTCTTTTCAGAGCTATTGTGAATAATGCACCTGGAATGGGAGTTATGAGAAAAAAAAATCCTCTGTCCCTAATTACTTTATTTTATAAGTGGTTTAGTACAATGATGAGCCAGAATTTTTTTTGAAAAAGCACAAACTAACATTAGCAATATCTACTGAATAGTCTCCATAAACAGGCTAAAGTGGAACTATCAACTATTAGAGGAAAACTAGGATTTGTACTCTTTCTTGGGGACTGTAATCAACATGGGAAAATGTCATTATTTTGTCATTAAAGAAATAAACAGCCACAAATAAATAATGAAGTGGGGACACAAAAAATAGGGGAAATTTTAAGGTAGAAATAGATTCAGTCTCTTGTTAATAGATACCAAAAAAGGGATGGACAGTGTAGATAAGGAAAGCAGTGTTGTGATAACTAAAAAAGGAGGAAGGTGGATGCATGAAGGGTTGAGATGGAGGCAGCAAGAAAGGTTTCAGGAGTCATCCATCAGATATATCAGTACTGAGGGGGATGGATGAGATTCAAAGGAAGGAAAAACATTTCAAAATGAATTAGGTTAGGAGGTCAGCCAAGAGAGGCTTGTACTAATGCCTCCTCTGCAATAATTGGGAGAATAGAGCACTGAAAGATGAAGGATCTAAGTTAAAATCTTGACTCTGATACTTAGTGTATTGTGATCTCGTCTGTTGAACTCCTTATGCCTTAATTTCCTCATATGTACAATGAGGAGGCTAGATTAGACAAATTAATGAATGAATGGGGGGAAACCATTTGTTAAAAGTTTACTATTATACTGGGTTAGAATAAATATATAAGCAAAGACAGACTCTGCCTTCAAGGAGAATACATAGTAAAAGAAAAAGATGAAAGCTAGATGGCACAGTGGATAGATCCATTCTATCTGGGTCTATCCTAGCACACCACCCCTGAAGTTGGGAGGAACTGAGTTCAAATCCAGTTCAAATTAGATTCTTAATATTTCCTAGCTGTGTGATCCTGGGCAAATCACTTGCTTCAACTGCCTCAACAACAACAACAACAACAAAAAGACAGAGACAACATACAAAGAAACTTAAAACTAAGAAGAAATGTATGATTTAGAAAGTGAATGGATGATGAGCAGAGTCATATCAGAAGGAGATTGACACATATTTTCCAGTAGCAAAGATGGCTTTGATTGGCGGTTATTATGGTTCAAAAACTATACATTGACATAAAAGTGGCTCAAACAGAATGGTTGTCAAAAGGTTGTCCAGAGTTTACGGTGAAGCATAACTAAACTATCAAGATATACAGGACCATATAAGGCACTTGCTGTTCAGAACTTTGAGGTCTACAGATCAAGTTTCATAGATGAAAAGATTATGGTTTTCAGGGCATCTGGTTCTTCCCCCCAAAAGTCACCAGGTGCCTTGTTTCTTCCATTTCCAAACCTATTATCATAAAAAAGAAAATATCTTCTTTTGTAGGGTTGGAAGAGAATTTTTTGCTGTCTTTGGAGAGAGAAAAGTTTGGATTTGAAGGTGAAAGAATTTGTTACTGAAGTAGTATTTTCATGAGTTAATGCTTGGAGATCTATTTCAAGAGGCAAGGTGGTACCATGGACAGAGCAAAGGACTCAGAGTCAGGGAACCTGGGTTCAAATTTTACTTCTTCCACTTACTATTTGTTTAGCCTTGTGTAAGTCACTCTATTTCTTATATGATCAAGTTCCTTTTCTATAAAGTAAGAGGAGTGAATTCAATTATTACCTCCCAGCTCTCTCTATATATATTCCTGTAGTTTCTGCTAATAATAAAAACCAGCACTCAAAGATAAAAATGGGCTTTGCCATAGGGGAGCCTAATCATTAAAAAGGAAGGAAGAAAATAAATCCACTTCTCTCACCCTCTCTTTGCATCATTGAATGCCAACTCCAACACCTTGGTGAAAAAATATTTAAAGTTCAGATTTGGTTCATTTCTGTGCACTATGAATCAGGTATGGAAATTTTATTTATTTCCTTAAACACAAAAGAAACACTTAAGAACACAAATATAAGCACATATGCATAGAAGTTTAAAAGAAAATAAAACAACTTAATAATTATCATTGTATTCACCCATGATATTGAAATTTAAAACTATAACAATATGAGGCATTTTGAGGCACTGCTAAATAAACATATCATGTGTAATTTCAGCTCTGCACTATCCAAACACTGTCCAAAGATCCAGATCTTTTGGGAAGCCATGTCAAAACATGGATATATCTTCTTGTTGGTAATTACATTCTCCATGCACAAACTCTCTTTGCTTCCAGTCAACTCCAAATGAGGGACTCAGGATCTCCAATATCATTCATACACTAAAAAAAAATTGACTACAAACCTGGACACATCTATCTCAAGTTTGGTATTCAATCATCTGTACTTATGGCAGGAACATAAAGCAAAAGAGAATCTAGAGTCTCCAAGACCCAGGCCTACTTCAACTAACCAAACACATACTCTAGCTGTCATGTGAGTGTAATTGCCTCATGACTGGACTAAAGGGAAAGGGCCACTATCATTGACCCTTTAGATTGGATTAATCCTAATCCAATCCATAGCCAAGCAACTGAAGGTGGACATATTCTTTTCCAAAAGGCTATTAAATAAGTAACTCTTTGTGCTGCAGTATGATCAATAATAGGAGGGGGCGTTTCTTTATCACCTCAAAATGCCCAAGTCTTTCATCAGTGTCTTGAAACATCTCTTATTTTCCCTGCTATAGTCTGAGATGCATGCATCTAAGATATCAAAGTAGGTATCTATACCATAGGAACAGAGTTTTAGCTAAAGATGTTTCCTATGCAAAAAAAAAGAAATGATCCAGAAGGAAGATGAAAGAAAAGAAACTCAGGCATATTTCCACTTGCTGTCAATATGTCATTCAGATAACAATCTGTCAACCTTAGTTGAATCAAGCTGGGTTTGAAATAGTATCACAAAGCTTCAAGGGCTAAGATTTTGGTCTCTTATTAGCTGTTCATTCTTACGTGTACCATGCAATATTTTGGGCAACCAAACACATATGTAGAAACATGAGAATACATCATATATACATATTTTACCCCTCTCCCTCCACCCCTGATGATGTTGAATGTTGAGTCACTATTAGGGAGAAATGTGACATGAAACTAAATTATTCCTGAATGAGAAAGTTTTCCCGAACCAGCTGAAGGTAAAGCTGATAGGTTAAAAGGGAAGCATACTTTAGGAGGAAACTTAACAAGAGGAAGAGAAAGGAAGCTTGCATGAGATGTCAAAGAAAGTGAACTCAGGGGGAAGAAATGGAGCCTTCAGAGGCAAATGAACTAACTGCAGACAGGGATTTGAAATCTATTCTTGCTGCCGAACTTTTTTTTTTTTCTTTCAGAAGGAAGCAAAGTTTTTTTCCATGGTCTTACCTCAAACTTTTTTCTTCTCATGGCCAGGAAAATGAAAAGCTGTTTTGACAAGCAAAAACCCAACAGTTCCCACAAAATGGCAAAATGCTTTTTGAGAGAGCATCATTAACCTACCCCTAGTGTAATTGAAGAAGGAGTGTACCTATTCAGTGGTAGCATATTTTTTTTGAGCAACCAATTTTGCAAATATTTCCAATAAAATATCTTGGGTTTGCCAATGCATATTCATAAAATGAAAACAAGTTGTTGGGCAGAGCTTCTGGATCTGAAAGCAGATGGGGCTTGACAAGGGTAGGACCCTCTGGGTTTGGGGGAAAACATGATAGAGTAGGAAAAAGCAAAGGTAGAGAAATAAACCAATGTGGGGCTGAGGAGAGTTGGAAGAAAGAAAGAACAGATGTTCTCAATGATGATATACTTGAGGGAAAACTCAGCTCTTCTTCATTTCAGATATTGTAATATCTATTTGAGAACAAGTAAAAAACAATCCAGCCTCCTGACCCAGATGGTGCAGTCTCTTAACTCTGCCAGTACAGAGAGTTCTATGTGAATGTAAAATGGGCGAGGCCTAAAATCAGGGGAAATAGAGTTGGTTCTGGTACACAGGGACAAAAGCTTACTGAATCTCCTTAATTGGAGTACCCTTTACCAGCGATGTAGTTCAGTTCCCTAGATAGAGTGGCCAGCTGTCTACTAGAAAATCTTTTATTTTTTTCCATTTTAAGGTGCATTTTTGGAGGGAAATGGAAATGAGAGAGGTATCTTACCACAGGAATTGAGGCTATGAAAGGAATTCCATGAAAGAAAGGATACTGATGGCAAGTAAAAAGTCTCTAGAAAATATAAGTTTTAAGTTGAGGACAGCTTTGGGATTTGAAAATATGTTGATAAGTAAGTTTCAATGTAATGGTTTCCTTTTATAATAATATATATTTAAAATATATTTTCCCCTATTTAATAGTATTTTATTTTTTCCAATTGTATATAAAATAGTTTTCAACATTCATTTTTGGTAAGATTTTGAGTACCAAATTTGCTCCCTTCCTCAAGATAGCAAGCAATGTGATATAGGTTATCATTAATTCAGTTAAACATATTTCCATATTAGTCATATTATGGGGGAAAAGTTCAGAACAAAAGGGGAACATCACAATAAATAAACATACAAATAAAGGTGAAAATTATGTGCTACAATTCCATGTTGGATTTCCATAGTTCTTCCTTTGAATTCTGGTGGCATTTTCCATCACAATTATCTTGGAATTCTCTTGATTTGTTTTTGTTTTTTGTTTGTTTGTTTGTTGTTTTTGTTTTTGTTTTTGTTTTTGCTTGGAAGAGCTATTACAGCTGATCATCACATAATCTTATTGTTACTTTGCAAAATGTTCTCTTAGTTCACTTAGCATCAGTTCATATAAATCTTTCCAGGTTTTTCTGAAATCAGCTTGCTCCTCATTTCTTTTAGTACCATAGTGTTCCATTACATTCATATAAGCATAATTTACTAAGCCATTCTCCAGTTGATGGGCATCCATTCGGTTTCCTATTTCTTGCCACCACAAAAAAGAGCTGCTATAAACATTTTTGGTAAATGTTTATCTTTTTTCCCTACTTTTGTGATTTCTTTGGTATATAGAGTCAGTAGCAGCACCAATGGATCAAGGGGTATTCAATTTTCTAATGCTTTGGGCACAGTTCCAAATTGCCCTCCTTTAAAAAAAAAGCAACATTATTCTTAGAAAGGGTTCCATACTTCACCAGACTGTTCATGCAGTTGATCATATACAAAAAATTAAATACCTATGACCTATTTTAGTGGAAGTTTTAGCATCTTAATTGTCCCTTAGGTTACTTGTAATATTAGCTATCTAAGCCAGTGGTTTCAAATAAATAGAAAAGTAGATCTCCATGGGCATTAGAGTGACTTAGGAAATCACACATTAACAACATCTCTATTGTATTATACTTTTATTTCTTTTGTTAAACATTCCTTAATTATAGTTTAATTTGGTTCTGGTACACTGGGAGTTTTGCAGGAAGCTACAGATAGCAGCAGGCTATGAATTTGATGCTTCTATATGTTCCACATACAGCTACCAAGCATCTGAAGTAAGCTTCATTCTCAGGTCTTCAAGATTCAAAGTATACCATTATAAGCATTAAATCATACTGCTTCAAATTCTGTTATGTTTTACTTTTTCAATACTCAACAAAATGGTACTCTTTAAGGAATTGTATCTAGATTCTACATTATAAAACAATGATGTCTGAAAAATGGAGCTGTTGAAGAAAGCCATGCATATACAAAGGTTTTTGTATATGCATATAATGAGCACAGAGATAAGAGATGAAAAATAAAGTACTTTATAAAACTATTCATTCACTTCAACCATGTCTGATTTTGGTGACACCATTTGGAATTTTCTTAGCAAAGACACTTAAGTGGTTTGTTATTTCTTCTGCAGCTTATTTTAAGAATGAGAAAACTGAGGCACACAGGATTAAGTGTTTTGCCCAGCATCATGTGGCTAATAATTGTTTGAAGTTAGATTTGAACTTAAGAAAATGATTCTTCCAGATTGCAGGCCTGTACTGTAGATACTGCTTCACCTAGCTTCGCCTCATTATGACATTATTATAGTAAAATTCCAGCATATATAAAATATGGTAAGATTTTAAGAGTGTCTTACATAATTTATAAATATCTCATTTTATTCTCTTTTTTATTTTATTGCAATATTCTTTTTATTGAGATAGTCTGCATTAACTACGAGGTATGCCTATACAAAGAGAAAACATTACTTTTAAGTAGAAGAAAGATGGCTTAAGATAAAAACATTTTTTAAAATTCCAAACTTTACAAACACAAGAAAGAATGTTTCTATGTGCAAAGTAGAGCATAAAAGAGCACAGCATATAAAACTGAATTACTGCTTTTTAAAAATATATATGTTCAATGCATTATTTTCAAACATTTATGCTTCCTTTTGAACTTCTGTCTATATGCCTTTTTCACATTTTATTTACTGTTTTATTGAAGTTTTTTTTAAACATATGCAAGGATAGTTTTTGATCATTGACCCTTGCAAAACCTTATGTTCCAGTTTCCCTATCCATTCCCCCCACTCCCTGATCTAGACCCAATCCAATATATGCTAAACATGGTAAAATATATGCCAAATCTAATATATACATACTAATTTATATAATTATCTTGCTGCACAAGAAAAATTCAGATCAAAAAGAAAAAAAATGAGAAAGCAAATAAAATTCAAGCAGACCACAACAAAAAGAGTAAAAGTGCTATGCCATCATCCACCTTCAGTTCCCACTGACCTCTCTCTGGGTATAGATGGTTCTCATCATCACAAGGCCATTGGAACTGGCCTGAATCATTTCACTATTAAAAAGAACCATGTCCATCATCAGAATTGGTCATTATATAATCTTGTTGTTGCCATGTACAATGATTTCCTGGTTCTGCTCATTCCACGTAGCGTCAATTCCTGTAAGTCTCTCCAGACTCTATGAAATCATCCTGGTGATCATTTCTTATAAAGCAAGAATATTCCATAACAATCGTATACCATAACTCATTCAGCCATTCTCCAACTGAAGGGCATCTGCTCAGTTTCTAGTTTCTTGCCACTACAAAAAGGACTACCACAAACATCTTTGCACATGTGGGACCCTTTCCCTCCTTTATGATGTCTTTCTTTCCCTCTATGATCTCTAGTTCCAAATTGCTCCCTAGAATGGCTGGATCCATTCACTATTTTACCAATAATGTACTAGAGTCCCAGTTTTCCCACATCATCTCAAACATTTATCATTATCTTTTCTTGCCATCTTAGCCAACCTGAGAGGTATGTAGTGATACCTCAAAGATGTCTTAATTTGCATTTCTCTGATCAATAGTGATTTAGAGCACCTTTTCAGATGACTAGAAATAATTTCAATTTCTTCATCTGAAAATTGTCTATTGATATCCTTTGACTATCAATTGGAGAATGGATTGAATTTTTATAGATTTCAATCAATTCTCTTTATATTTTAGAAATAAGACTTTTATTAGAACCTTTGAAGGTAAAATAGATTTCCAATTTCCCTTCTAATCTTGTCTGCATTTGTTTTGTTTGTACAAAAACTTTTTAACTTAATATAACCAAAATTATCTATTTTTTGTTCAATAATGAATTCCAGTTTTTTTTTGGACACAAATACCTTCCTTCTCCACAGATCTAAGAGGTAAACTATATTTTTCCTATAATTTTCTTATAATATCACTATTTATTTCTAAACCATGAAACTATTTTGACCTTATCTTGTATATGGTATTAGGAATAGTCAATGCCTAGTTTCTGCCATACTAGTTACCAATTTTCCCAGCAGTTTTTGTCAAATAGTGAGTTCTTATACTAAAAGCTGTGGTCTTTGGGTTCGCCAAACACTTGGTTACTAGTGAATGACTATTTTGTCCTGTAAACTTAACCTACTCCATTGATTCTTTTATTATTTAGTGGCTACCAAATGGTTTTGAAGACCACTCCTTTAGAATTTAGTTTTAAGTTTGGCACACCTAAACCACATTCATTTGCATTTTTCTTCATTAATTCCCTTGAAATTCTTGGCCTTTTGTTCTTCAAGGTGAACTTTGTTATTATTTTTTCTAGCTCTGTAAAATAATTTCTTGGGAGATTTGGTATGGCATTGAATAAATAGATTTAATTTAGGAAGTGTTGTCATTTTTATTATTTTTGTTTGGCCTACCCATGAGCACTTGATATTTTTCCTAGCGATTAGATTTGACTTTATTACTAGTTCCAGTGATCTAGTGATGAGGAGAACCATCTACACTCAGAGAGATGACTGTGGAAACTGAGTGGGGTTCACAACATAGCATTTCAATAAGGTATTTTACATTTTTTCTATATTTTTCATTTTTAAAATTTTGCTTGACTGATTCTATACGTCTCATTGAATCATTCATTTCCATTTGCTCAATTCTAATTTTTGTGAATTATTTTCTTCAGTTACCTTTTTTAGCTCCTTTTTGTTTTCATCCAATTGAATTTTTAAATGAGTTGCTTTTTTCAATGTTTTTCCCCCATTTCACAAATTCTGTTTTTCAAGGAGTTGTTTTCTTCTTCCATTTTATCAAATCTATTTTGTAAATAGTTATATGCCTTTTCCATTTCATTAAACATATTTTGTAAGGAGTTTTATTCAGATAATTTCTTTGTTTCCTTTTCTATACTCTTGCAAAGTTCCCATTCCCTTTTCCCATTTTTCTTCTCACTCTCTTTTAAGATGCTTTTTGAATTCTTCCAGAGCCTGGTGAGATAGAGATCAATTAATATCAGGCTTTGGGGCTTCATCTTGAAGATGCTTTAGTATCCTCAAGATTTGAAATCTCTTTTTTCTCTCCTTAAAAACTATTCATGGTTAATTTTTTTTTGCTCATTTTTAAAAGGTTGCAGTCTGCTTTTATGGCAAAGTAGACATCATAAAACTTACTTTATAGGCAATAGTGGCTGCACTGAGTCAATGCTAGCTAATTTCTGTTGCTGGATAGCCATAGCTAGGTCCCATGGTATTCTGGGATTTAGGGGCTCACTATTTGTCTTTTGTATTTATTTTAGATGTCTTACAGGTAATCTGTCTTTATACTGGCTTACAACCAGCATAGAACAGGCAACACTATTGTATGTTCCTCCCCAAAATTTCCAGTACAGTTCTCTGTACTGCCTGCACTAGGCCTACCTCCCTCCATACCTGATTGAAACAGAACTTTTCTGAAGTTCTTCCAATCATACAAATTTGTAACACTACAAATATTTGTAGCTTCTATCACTCCAAAACCAGTTTTGAGACTTGATTTGCTATTCATTGAGCTCAGATAAGGATGTGTCTCCTTTCCCACCATCTTGGCTCTGCCATTTCATTTTATTTTCATAATAAGCTTTGAATTTAGATGTTACTATTAGCTTCACTTTATTGATAAGGAAAAAATTTGGATGATAGAGTTAAGTGTGTTTCTGAAACCATATATGAACTCATGTTTTACTAATTCCAGTTTAGCAGTACTCTATCCATTGTACTACCTAGTTGATTTCTCATTCTCTTCTTCCTCCTCCTTTTCTTTCTCTTTCTATTTTTCCTTCTGCTTCTGCTTTTCCTCCTCTTTCTCTTCCTCCTATTCATTTTCCTTCTTATTCTCCTCTTTCTTGCTTTCCTCACTCTTTCTTCTTTTGCTTCTTGCTGTTCTTTTTCTTTTTTATATTTTCTTAATTTCAATACTATCATCATTGATGAGGAATGCCACCTAAAGAGTAGAATTGTTCTGATATTAAATGATAATACCTTACCACATCTAGTTTTCCATTGATGCCTTTTCTAAAACTGTTTGATTGTTATTTGTCTTATATTTCCAGAAATTCTCAGTGCTTTTCCATTTAAGAAGTTATGATACAGTGCATTGAAGGTTTAATGATATCACTGGTAGGTCCATTAATTAAGGAAGGGAATAACACAGCTGCACCTAAAGTGATGTCTTCAAGGCTGGACTGACAGGAAAGAGTTCTGATCTGGTTAACTTTGATTATTTGTATTTATCTCTTCATGGACTTTGTCTTCATTGATCATGTAGAGTGTCATTTCCTCTCTCCTTGCAGTAATGTAAAAATCAATGAGCATGCAAATATACTCATCCTTTTCAATAATGCCTCTGGGTCTTAAGGCTTTGCTTTCAACTCTTAGGTACTTTATTGCTTTAGAAGCTCAGAGAAACAAATAATAATAATAAAATATAGATTAACACGGGGAGGAAAAGGATAGATAATTTATCTATCAAATGACTTATTTTATCTTCTAGCTTTGCAATACAACAAGACAATGATAATAAGCAAATATTTTTTTTTTCACAATCAAACTAGGACTATTTGTTTCTGATGGAGAAGTAAAAAAAACAGTCTGGAAAGAGAATAAATTGATTATTAAGGTCTTTAAACAAAAAGACATCAAAACCCCTAAATTGGAAAACATCCTTAAATATTTTAGGTCATTAGAATAACCAAATAAATATATACATAAATAACAATAATAGAAGCCATTTTCTAATGCTTTTTAGCTATTTCATATCAAAGAATGTGACAAATGTTGCAATATCACTTTTGCTTTGGTACCAAAAAATATTATTCTCAGTAGACATAGCAGCATAAAACAAAAATGCTTTTATTACCAGTAGCAATGATGTGACAAGGCTGATAAATGCCATGTTAAGATTCCTTTGGGTGCCAACATCCCCTTCACACTTATTTTCAAGTTACTAATAGATTCTAGGGGTTTGACTGGCCATCATTTAGAAGTGTCATTTACTTTGAAATGACAGCAAAGTAAAATGTTCTTAAATGTCCAATTTTTCTCTTTCCTCTGACTGAGAAGCTAATGACCAAGAGTAATATCTTTTATTCATGTTGTCTAGGTGATGAAACAGTCATTGACCAATGATGAATATCAAGTAATGATGTTTTCCTTCAACACTGTTTAAAAGGAGAAAAAAACATTTTACCAGGAACCTTTGTAATCCTAGGTTTTTTGTTTGCTTGTTTGTTTTCAGAAATGAAAGAAGACCTTGAATGGCAGGAAGGCCCTTCTTGCAAGTGAATCTTAAAAAGAAACCCAGAATCTGACCTCAGTGATTTTGATAGAACCTGAATTTAAAGAAAATCCAAGCTGCCTTGAAAGACCATAGGATCCCCTCACTGGGCATCATCATGGAAAGGTTGAGTAAACCACTTCTTAGGTATATTGTTGCTGGGATTCCTGTGTTAATATGAGTTGCACAAGTTGAACTCTCAGGATCCTCTCAATTCAGAGAATTGTGATAATGTCATCCAATATCAGAGAAATGTCTTCATTTTCTTTATACAAACAAGGAAGAATTTCTAAATGGTGACAGCTCTGTCATTGACAATGCATGAAAAAGCAATCAGCTTAGAAAATAGAATTCCATGTTTAATCCATGTGATCATATTTGAAATGCCACAGGGAAGAAAGATATTGAAGAAGTATGGATTGGATAAAATGTCTTTTGGCAAGTGCATACCTAACTGTATGTCTTAGGCTTTCAGTTTGGAACCGAACTAAGCATTTTGAATGTAGATTATTTTATATTTGGCAAAATGTAACATTCTGTTTATAAGTAGGAGAGATAAAGAAAAATTCTTGAGTCTTCAAAAGCTCCTTTAAACTGGAATTGTTTCTTCTTCTTTTGATCCAAAAAGTGTGATAATTTCTCATGGTAATCCCTGGCCCTCTTCTCCTCTCTCCACATTCTCACCCTAGGAGATTTTCTGTACTTTCATGGTATCAAATACAACCTCTCTGAACATGCCTCCTAAACATTTGTCTTCAACCTTATTTCAGACTCCCATTCCCAAAATGCCTCCACAAAAGACTTACTGAATGGATACTTTACTAGCATGCCAAACCTAGATTTTTCCAAAATTAAATTCATGAACTTTCCCTTTAATGTGGCTCTTTCTTTTAACTTCCCTTTTTTATATTAATATCATTTTTCTCACCAACCCCAAAAGACATCATGGTACAATGGAAAAAAAAATATTAGTTCCTGAGTCAGAGGTCCAGGTTTTAAATCATCACTTCTGATGCATGCTACCTGTGTGACCATGGACAAGTCACCATTATTGGCTAACTATTGTGGTCTTGGGGGTGTGGAGCCATGATGGTGAAAACAGGAAGTTGCCTGAATTCTTCCCAGTTTCTCTTCAAAACATTAAATCATGCTTTTAAGTAGATTGTGCAGCAACAGACCCATACAAAGATGGAATGAAATAATTTCCTAATTTAAGGTAAGTGAAAAGAACTTCAGGAAAAGTCTATCTCACTTATTGAATGACCAACAATTGGAGAATGGCTGAATCAATTACAGTATATGAATGCTAAAGAATGTTATTGCTCTGTAAAAAATGATGAGCAAGAATGATTTCAGAGAGGCCTGGAGAGATTGACATGAACTGATGCTAAGTGAAATGAGGAGAACCAGGAGATCCTTATATATGGCATCTATAAGATTATACGATGATCAATTCTTATGGATGTGACTCTCTTCAACAATGAGATGATTCAAACCAGTTCCAATTGTTCAGTGATGAAGAGAGCCATCTACACACAGAGAGAGGACCATGGGAAATGAATGTGATTCACAAAATAGCATTTTTATTATTTTTGTTGTTGCTTGCTTGTATTTTATTCTGCTGCTTTTTTTAATGGTTTGCTTTGATTTTTCTTTACTGCTTTGTTTTGATTTTCCTTGTGCAGCACAATCATTGTATAAATATGCATGCATATCCTGGATTTAAAGGAAAGGACCCATATGTACAAACTATTTATAGCAACTCTTTTTTTTTTTTTTGGTAGCAAAGAATTGAAAATTGAAAGAATACCAACCAATTGGAGAAGAGCTGAACAAATTGTGATATATCAATGTAATGAAATATTATTGTGTTATAAGAAATAATGAGGAGGATTTAAAAAAAAAACCTAGAAAGATTTAAATGAACTTGTAAGAGTAAAGCGAGCAGAACCAGCAAAACATCATACACAGTAATTGCAATGTTGTGTAATGATCGATTATCACAGATTTAGCTCTTCTCAGTGGTCCAATGATCCAAGATAATTCCAAGTTACTCGTGAAAAATGCCAAGAAAAGTACTATGGAATCTGACTGTAGAGCAAAAATTACTATTTCCTTTTGTTGTTGTTGTTTGCTTTCTTGTGTTTTTTCATTGGTTTTGAGTCCTTTTTTCACAATATGACTAATGAGGAAATATGTTTACCATGAGTGTATATGTATAACCTTTATCAAACTGCTTGTTGTCTTGGGGATGAAGGAAGGAAATGAGAAAGGGAGAAAATTTTGAAGCTCAAAATCTCACCAAGGTGAATGTTGAAAATTATATGTAATTGGAGCAAAAAGTTAAGTAAAAGAAAATGTGTGGCCATTATTAATATGAACTCCTTGTGAGTAAAGTTATCCTTATAAATAATTAATTGAAGTTGAAGTTAAAGAAGTCCTTTTCAGATGTCAAACTATGATTACATGATCATGGATTGCCCTTGAATTTTTCCCTTTGAGATGCCAAGTCCTGGTAAAATTACCTCTATATCTCTCAAACTTCTCTGCATTCCTATTGTAATGTTCATGCACCATCTCTATTCTAATCCATTGTATACACTATTGCCAAAATAGTAATCTTAAAACACAGCTTGTATCATTACAGTCTTTCCCTTTAAAATATTTTTGTCACTATAGGAGATAGGTTTCAATTCTTCCAAAAGCTAGATTCTAATAATTGAAAAATGAATGAGATCAAAGAAGGATTTCAAAACCAGAATGGGTACTTTGGAAATCACCTAACTGTCAATGAGGAGCCATGATAGGCTTTTTAGCAGAGGAACATCAGAGGAGAATTGAGATGATGTTAGTGAAAGATGAGATTTGAACTAGACATTGAAGGAGGGATATAATGTGGATGGTTTGAAGGAATACAAAAAATGTTGAAGTCATTTAGTGTAAGTTCCTCTTCTGATAAATTATAAACCCAAAGGGCAAAGATGTAACATGAATTAACCAAGTTCATATAGCTACTTACTGGGACCAAGCTAGGACCCCAAAATTCCTGATTTCTAGATTGGTGAGTTTCTTTTTTTCCACTAAAATGCATTTCAAATGGAGGGAGTGTTGAACATACATGTCCATCTGGGAATAGACGAAAGATATGTATGTACCTACAGGGGTTCAGGGTCTATACAAAGCCTCAATATTATTCTCCACTTTTAAGGTTGGAAAAAATGGTAGTCTGGAAATATGATTAAATTTTTCCAATATCTTACACCTATTAGTGAAAGCACCAGGACTATAGTCTAATTTCTTGACTATGGATTCAGTGTTTTCCACTATTGAATTACATTTCAATCAAGCTGAGCTCTCTAATCTTATCAATTAGATTTTATGTTGAATTATTGACTGCTCATAAACTATCCTTTGCAGGTAGATATATTAAAAAATAGAGAAAAAGAGAAACAAAGAAGGAAAGAAAGAAAGAAGGAAAGAAAGAAGGAAAGAAAGAAAGAAAGAAAGAAAGAAAGAAAGAAAGAAAGAAAGAAAGAAAGAAAGAAAGAAAGAAAGAAAGAAAGAAAGAAAGAAAGAAAGAAAGAAGAAAGAAAGGAAGAAGAAATGAAGGAAGGAAGGAAGGAAGGAAGGAAGGAAGGAAGAAAGAAAGAAAGAAAGAAAGAAAGAAAGAAAAAAAGAAAGAAAGAAAGAAAGAAAGAAAGAAAGAAAGAAAGAAAGAAAGAAAGAAAGAAAGAAAGAAAGGAAGGAAGGAAGAAAGAAAGAAAGAAAGAAAGAAAGAAAGAAAAAGAAAGAAAGAAAGAAAGAAAGAAAGAAAGAAAGAAAGAAAGAAAGAAAGAAAGAAAGAAAGAAAGAAAGAAAGAAAGAAAGAAAGAAAAAGAAAAAGAAAGAAAGAAAGAAAGAAAGAAAGAAAGAAAGGTGCTTATTAGATACTAAGGATAAGCACTACTTGTAAAAAATAAGACAAGATTTACTCATAGGAAATTATATACTAAAAAGAGAAGATAAAACAGAAAGAAGAGATGGAAAGAGAAGGATGGAACATACTGGAGAGTGAACAGGAAGTGAAATTAGCAGTATCACTGGGATACTTCAAGACATGGACTTCTGAATTATAGATCCACCAATCAGTGAGGATCCCTTAGAATGGAATCACTGCAGGTAATATATTTGAATAATATGAGATTTCAATATCTCAACCCCCAAAATGAGTAGTATAAAACTAGAAGAAAAAATATTTTGGGAAGTATATACTTTTCACACCCTCTAAATGATAGTAAATATTGTTGATACTGCTAATTTTCCTTATTTATAAGGTCTACTCTGTCAAAGTTTGCCTTGAGAGGAAGGCTAGGAATCTGTGTGTCATGTACAGTACCTGGATGAAAACACTGGACACATTTCATATAGTTAGAATGTAAGATATTGAGTTTGCAGCTAGCTTGCTCTATTTTCTTGAAAATCAAGTCATTTTTATTGGCTTGGAAGTAGGGAAATAAGATTGAATTTTCTTTACTGCATACTTTGATGGATAAATTCCAATTTCATCAACCTGAAAACAACAAAAGTACATATTGCTACCATATTCCTGATGTGGCCAAGTTTCTGTTTCTCCCTTAAGAAGATGCAAGAAATTAATTCAGGAGCATCTCAAGAAACATAAAGCATAATGGTTACCAAAAAAAGGACTATGGTGAGTTGCATAATATATACTCTGAAAAACAAAAATTTCCTTTCAGAGTTTCCTATTGCTGAATTATAGAGCATGTTGTCACTATGCCTGGACCTTGATAATGTGCAGAAAATACAAAATCAAAATATCAAGTGTTGGTTATAATTTTATATCAGTATTTGAATGTATAGTTTCTATTACTAACAGAAAAATTGTCACTTGAATTTCACATATGTTATTTTCTACAAAGGAACTGAGAGGAAATAATTTTTTTCCCTAGTTCTCAACTCAAAAACATAGAATGGCTCCCTATTGCCTACTGTGCCAACTGCCAACAAACTCCCACACACAGAGCAGAGAAGCCAATTTGCCAAAACAACAGGGCATCCTCAGGGAGAGACAAAAGCAAATGTATTCCAGACTAGTCAAACCACACACTCAGCATCTAGACCACCATCTCACCCTAAGAATGACGCAGAGTCCTGATCCCAAGAGTCCTTGCAATAACAAAAATTTTAGCCCACTGCTCAAAGCCATCATTGTGAGAAACAAACCCTGTGGAGAAGAAGCCTGGCAATTTCCCTGTGGGTGCTATAGCAGGTATTACATTCAAATCTATTGGTGCCCCCCAAAAGGGAAATTCTCATCACCAAATTATTTGGTACCTTCAGAGTGCTAAGCCCCGGGAATATAAAGAAAAGTAAAATATGGCCTCTATTTTTAAGAAGTTCACAGTTTAATGGAAGAATTCCAACTCTTATATTAGAAACTTCTTTGATTTTATCAGCAGAAATGACATTAAGTAGAGGAATTGACTTTTACTTCACTATCTTCCACTGCTGACCACAGAACCTTTCCATATGACTTTCTGCTGAAATCTTCCATGCATATTATCTTCCCCCTTAGAATGTGAATTTGTCATGACCAGATACTACCATACTTGTCTCTCTGTTCATAGTAATCAAGTTTCTTTCATTCATTCACTTATTAAGTCATTCATTCATTCATTCACACACCAGAGCCTGAATCCAGCTTGTGAATTTCTACTTCCTTTACAATTTTATATTATCCATATGTAAAACTCTTAACATATCCTTCTTTATATTAATTATATCATCTTCTCTCTAGATTGGGGGGTCTAAAAGATCAAAGAATGCATTTTATTTATTTGGAATTATCCATGGCCTCTAGAATCTTTTTTTATATACTTTATTTTTTAATAGTTTTTATTTTATTTACCAGATATATGCAAGGATAATTTTACAACATTGACAATTGCCAAACCTTTTGTTCTAATTTTCCCCTCCTCCCCCCAGATGGCAGGTTGGCCAATACATGTTAAATATGTTAAAGTATAAGTTAAATGCAATATATGTATACATGTCCAAACAGTTGTTTTGCTGTCCAAAAAGAATTGGACTTTGAAATAGTGTACAATTAACCTGTGAAGAAAATCCAAAATGCAGGTGGACAAAATTAGAGGGATTGGGAATTCTATGTAGTGGTTCATAGTCATCTCCCAGAGTTCTTTTGCTGGGTGTAGCTGGTTCAGTTAATTACTGCTGTAGTGGAACTGATATGGTTCATCTCATTGTTGAAAATGGCCACATCCATCAGAATTGATCATCATATAGTGTTGCACAATGATCTCCTGGTCCTATTCATTTCACTCAGCATCAGTTCATGTAAGTCTCTCCAGACCATTCTGAAATCATTCTGCTGGTCATTTTTTACAGATCAATAATATTTCATAATATTCATATAACATAATTTATTCAGCCATTCTCCAATTGATGGGCATCCATGTTTCTGGCCATTACAAAGAGGGCTGCCACAAACATTCTTGCACATGCAGGTACCTTTCCCTTCTTTAAGATCTTTTTGGAATATAAGCCCAGTAGTAACACTGCTGGGTCAAAGGGTATGCACAGTTTGATAACTTTTTGAACATAGTTCCAAATTGCTCTCCAGAATAGCTGGATGTATTCACAATTCCACCAACAATGTATCAGTGTCCCAGTTTTCCTGCATCCCCTCCAACATTCTGCATTATCTTTCCCTGTCATCCTAGCCAATCTGTCAGGTGTGTAGTGGCATCTCAGAGTTGTCTTTGCATTTCTCTGATTAATAATGACTTGAAGCATCTTTTCATATGGCTAGAAATAGTTTCAATTTCTTCATCTGAGAATTGTCTGTTCATATCCTTTGACCATTTAGCAATTGGAGAATGTCTTGATTTCTTATAAATTAGAGTCAATTCTCTATATATTTTGGAAATGAGGCCTTTATTGGAACCTTTGACTATAAAAATGTTTTCCCAGTTTATTGTTTCCCTTCTAATCTTATCTGCAGTAGTTTTGTTTGTGTAAAAACTTTTCAATTTGATATAATCAAAGTTTTCTACTTTGTGATCAATAATGATCTCTAGTTCTTTGGTCATAAATTCCTTCCTCTTCCACAGGTCTGAAAGGTAAACTATTCTATGTTCCTCTAATTTATTTATAATCTCATTCTTTATGCCTGGGTCATGAACCCATTTTGACCTGACCTTGGTGTACGGTGTTAAGTATGGGTCAATGCCTAGTTTCAGACATACTAATTTCCAATTTTCCCAGCAATTTTTGTCAAACATTGAGTTCTTATCACAAAAGCTGGGTTCTTTGGGTTTGTCAAATACTAGATTATTGATGTTATTGGCTGTTTGATCCTTTGAACCTAACCTATTCCACTGATCAACTAGTCTATTTCTTAGCCAATACCAAATAGTTTTGGTAACTGCTGCTTTATAATATAATTTTAGATCTGGTACAGCTAGGCCACCTTCATTTGATCTTTTTTTTTTTTCATTAATTCCCTTGAAATTCTTGACCTTTTGTTTTTCCATATGAACTTTGTTGTTATTTTTTCTAAGTCATTAAAATGTTTTTTTGGGAGTCTGATTGGTATAACGCTAAATAAATAGATTAGTTTAGGTAGTATTGTCATCTTTATTATGTTTTCTCGCCCTATCCAAGAGCATTTAATATTTTTCCAATTGGTTAGATCAGACTTAATTTGTGTGGAAAGTGTTTTATAGTTTTGCTCATATAGTTTCTGATTTTACCTTGGCATATAGATTCCTAAATATTTTATACTATCAGTAGTTACTTTAAATTGAATTTCTCTTTGCAACTCTAACTGTTGGATTTTGTTAGTGACATATGAGAATGGTGATGATTTATGTGGTTTTATTTTGTATCCTGCAACTTTGCTAAAGGTGTGGATTATTTCTAATAGCTTTTTAGTAGAATCTTTGGGGTTCTCTAATGGCCTCTAGAATCTTAAGAACTGAATCTTGAAGGGATCTTTGTGATAATTTAGTCCAATTTTTTAGTTTTGCAGACAAAGGAATGGTATCCCAGAGGAATTTAAAGATGTTAAGGTCACACAGAGGGTGACATCTGTCCCTTCATTCCATATTTAATTGTTTTTTTCATTACATTACTCAACATTTCATGCTCATCATAACTAGTTAAGGGTTTCTAAAATATGATTGAATATAAACTCTTTCTGGTTTTCAAAATCCTTCATAAGGTAACTCTACCCACCCTATTATTTTTTTCCTGAAATTATATTAACTTCTTGTCCTAAAAGCTTTCATTCCATTTGACCATTCTGTTTCTTCTTTCCTTTATTCACCATGATTGTTTCTACTTTTGTATCTTTACCCATGGTGTTATTCTTTTCACTCAGAGTATGCTTA
The DNA here is from genome assembly GCF_048593235.1 of Sminthopsis crassicaudata. Taxonomy (NCBI): domain Eukaryota; kingdom Metazoa; phylum Chordata; class Mammalia; order Dasyuromorphia; family Dasyuridae; genus Sminthopsis; species Sminthopsis crassicaudata. The sequence continues at coordinate 726,963,169 of NC_133617.1, forward strand.
ACAATGTTTCCCAAATATTCAGGTCTTACTCATCTTTTAAATCTAGAACAAAATTTATCTGTGAATGTGAATGGGATGAGCTCTCCTATAACATGGATATGGATAGCAGTTTGGATTAAAAGCCAGAATCCTATAATTTATTGTTTACAAGAAACACAATTAAAGGAGAGAGATACATTTGGAGTAAAGATAAAGGCTGGAGCAGAACCCAGTTTCAGCTGAGGTAAAAAAAAAAAAAAAAACAGGGTTAGCAATCCTGATCTTAGATCAACCAAAAGCAAAAATAGATCTAATTAAAAAAGATGAGGAAGAAAATTTCATCAGACTTAAAGGTACCATAGATAGTGAAGTAATATCAATACTAAACACATATACACTAAGTAGCATAGCATCCAAATTTCTAGAAAGTTAAAAGAGCTGCAAGAATAAATAGACAGCAAAACTATATTAGTGGGGGATTTCAACAAAATAAATAAGAAAGAGACTAAGGAGGTAAATAGAATCCTAGGAAAGTCAGGAGAACATTGAATGGAGACAGAAAGGAATTTACCTTTTTCTCAGTAGTACATGGAACCTATGCAAAAACTGATTATGTATTAGGGCATAATAAACTCAAAATCAAAATCTGGAGAAAGGCAGAAATTGTAAATACATTTTTCTCAGACCATGAGGTAACAAAAATTGCATGCATAAATAGCCAGGGGGAAACAGACCAAAAATTGGACACTAAATTGGAAACTAAAAAATCTAATTCTAAAGAATGAGTGAGTGAAACAACAAATCATAGAAACAATTGATAATTTCATCTAAGAGAATGATAAAAATGAGATAACATACCAAAATTTGTGGGATGCAGACAATGGCTTACTTGGAAAAAAATAGAGAAAGAGAAGATTGATGTATTGGGCTTACAAATAAAAAAGCTAGGAAAAGAACAATTTAAAAATCCCCAATTAAATGCCAAATTTTTAATTCTGAAAATAAAAAAGACATTAATAAACGTGAAAGTAAGAAAATTATTGAATTAATAAATAAAACTAAGAGTTGGTTTTATGAATAAACAACAACAAAAAATAAACCTTTAGTTAATTTGATTAGGAAAAGAAAAGAAGAAAATCAATTTGGTAGTCTCAAAAATGAAAAGGGAAAACTTTCCAATAATGAAGAAGAGACTAGAGCAATAAGTAGGAATTATTTTGATCATTTATATGTCAATAAATTTCATAATCTAAGTCAAATGGAGGAATACCAACAAAAGTATAGATTGCTTAGATTAACAGAACAGAAAACATATTACCTTAGTATCCCCATTTTAGAAAAAAAAATAAACTTCCTAAGAAATCAACTTCAGGGCCACATGGATTTACATGTGAATTCTACCAAACATTTAAAGAACAATTAACTTCAATACTATATAAACTATCTGAAAAATAAGGAAAGACTCCTACAAAAATTTTTTTATGATACAGACATACTAGAGAATCAACTAAAAAATTTGTTAGAAATAATCCACAACTTTAGCAAAGTTTCAGGTTACAAAATAAATCCACATAACTCATCAGCATTTTTTATATTACAATAGCAAAGAGAATTTCCATTTAAAATAACTGTCAATAGTATAAAATATGTTGGAATCTATCTGCAAAGGGGAAATCAGGAGCAAAACTAAAAAACACTTTTCACACAAATAAAGTCAGATCTAAACAATTGGAAAAATATCAAGTGCTCTTGTAAAGGATAAGCAATTATAATAAAGATGACAACACTATCTAAACTAATCTATTTATTTAGTGCTGTGAATCATAACACCTGAAGGAGTTGCAAAGAAGCCTTTACTAAAATAGATGTTTCTTTTGGATTGAGAATGAAATAACTTGGATACAAGAGGAAAGAGGAGAGAGATCAGATCAGATTAAGCAACTGCCTCTCAGTCTCCTTATATCATTCATCATCCTCTCACATGAGGAGATCCATTCTACAATTCTGAATTAGACCTTCATCAGCCACTGGCAGGTGGCTCTCATTTCACAACATAAAATAACAATAAAATTCATCTGGAAGAATAAAAAGTCAAGAACTTCAAGGGAATTAATGAAAAAAAATACAAATAAAGATGGCCTAGCTGTAACAGATCTAAGATTATATTATAAAGCAGTGGTTCATCGAAACCATTTGGTACTGGCTAAAAAACAGAGTAGTTGATCAGTGGAATAGGCAAAGTTCACAGGACAAAATAGTCAATGACTATAGTAATCTATTATTTGACAAACCCATCCAGCTTTTGGAATAAGAATTCACTATTTGACAAAAACTGCTGCAACAATTGGGAACTAATATGGCAGAAACTAGGCATTAACCCACACCTATCATCCTATACTAAGATAAAATGGGTTCATGATAAAGACAATAAGAATGATAATATAAACAAATTAGAAGAACATAGCATAGTTTACCTCCCAGATGTGTGGAAAAGAAAGGAATTTATGACCAAAGAAGAACTAGAGATCATTATTGATCACAAAATAGATAATTTTGGTTATATTGTTTAAAAACTTTTTTTTTTTTTTTTACAAACAAAACTAATGCAGACAAGATTAGAAGGGAAACAATGAACTGGGAAAACATTTTTTTACATTCAAAGATTCTTAATACAGGCTTCATTTCTAAAATTTATAGAGAATTGACTCAAATTTATAAAAATTCAAGCCATTCTCCAATTGATAAATGGTCAAAGGATATGAACAGTTTCCCGATGAAAAAATTGAATTTATTTCTAGTCATATAGAAAGGTGCTCCAAATCACTATTAATCAGACAAATGCAAATTAAGACAACTCTGAGGTACCACTACATACCTCACAGATTGGCTAAGATGACAGGAAAAGATGATGAATGTTGGAGGGGATGTGGGAAAACTGGGACATTGATACATTGTTGGTGGAACTGTGAACAGATCCAATTCTGGAAAGCAATTTGGAACTATGTTCAAAAAAAATATCAAACTGTGCATATCCTTTCCAGGAGTGTTTCTCCTGGGCTTATATCTCAAAGAGATCTTAAAGGAGGGAAAGGAACCCACATGTGTAAAAATATTTGTGGCAGCCCTTTTAGTAGTGGCAAAAAACTGGGAATTGAGTGGTAGCCTATTAGTTGGATAATAACTAAATAAATTATGCTATATAAATATTATGATATATTATTATTCTATAAAAAAAAAAACAATCAGCAGGATGATATCAGAGAGACCTGGAAAGACTTACATGTATTGATGCTAAGTGAAATGAGCAGAACTGGGGGATCTCTGTACACAGCAACAACAGGATTGTACAGTGATCAATTCTGATGGATTTGACTCTTTCAACAGTGAAGTAATTCAAGGCAGTTCTAATGATCTTGTGATGAGGAGAGCCATATACAACCAAATAGAAGTCTATGGGAACTGGATATGGATTGCAACATAGCATTTTTACTCTTTTTGTTATTGTTTGCTTGCATTTTCTTTTCTTTCTCATTTTTTAAATTTAATTTTTCTTGTGCAGCAGACTAATTGTATAGATATGTATGCATATATTTGATTTAACATATATTTTACCATGTTTAAGGTATATTGGATTACTTGCCATCTTGGGAAGGGAGAGAGAGGAAGGGTGGAATTGGAACAAAATGTTTTGCAAGAGTTCATGTTGATAAATTATCCATGCATATGTTTTGAAAATTAAAAAGCTTTAATTAAAAAAGGAAAGAAAGAAATCTAGACCAATTCAATTTTCTCTACCAAGGTTTTCCAATCCTCATAGGCCATTTCTGACAATATTCTGGGACAATTCTAAGATTAAACCCAAACCAGATTCCCAAACTGGGTTACACTTGCCTTTCTAGATCAATTTATTATTTCTCATCTTGAAATCTATGGTCTAGGCAAATGCACCCTTATGCTATGCCTGATTTGGACACTCCATCAACTTACCTTCATGCCTTTGCAAGTCCATTCCAAATTCATGGAATCTCGCTCTTCAAATTGGTTTTAGAATTCTTAGTGTTCTTCCATGCTTAGCTCAAGTACCACTTTCAACATCAAAAGTTTTAAGTATATATTTTTTTGCTATTTGAATTGCTACCTCACCCTTCACCCTCACGTTGACAGTTTGTCAAAACTTGTGGATCCCTTCTCAGAATAATGGGTTTTAATACTGAAAAAAATACATAGGATTCCAAAGAAGATCAGTTCAATTGAAGTATTGTTATTCTTTTTAAAAGAACAATGACACCAGATTAATTTCCCATGGTTATTAGAAAGGCTTTCTTCATCCCTTCATGTTTCTCAAATTATAAACTTGTTCTCATTTTGCATATAATTGTTTGTACTTGTTAGTGACATGTTGCCTTTATCAAATGAATGTATATTTCTTGAGGATATATGAGCTATTTTAGTTTCATCTTTGTATCTACTAGAAGATAGCAGACATGTTAAATACATTTATTGAGTAACTAAAGTCCTTGGATTCTGTGATCCATAATTTAGTACTGAATCACATGGCATCATGTATTTCCTCTTTATTTTGTGTATTTTATCTTCATGACTACATTATAAACTTATGGTACATAAAGACTCTGTTGTAAATTATGTGTGCCCAAATGTAGGAGCCCAGAAAACAGAGGTTTCTATTTCTTTTTTCCCTTGAGACAATTGGGATTAAGTGACTTGCTTAGGGTCACACAGCTAGGAAGTGTTCAGTGTCTGAAACCAAATTTGAACTCAGGTCCTCCTGACTTCAGGGCTGGTGCTCTATCCACTGTGCCACCTAGCTGCCCTGGTTTATCTTTTTTCCTACCTAGTATGAAGTCTTGCTCTTTTTTTCCAGTACCCTCTATAGTTGGAATGCTTCTTGCAGCCTCCCAAATTGGTGCTTTCTTCCTATGATACCAGAGGTAGGAAGCTCCTCAGTTAGGGCCCAACCATCCTTATAATTTGTCAAAGCAGAGGCTTAAAGTTGAGTAAAATGAACAGATTTTTACTGATACTTCTAGTTTCAATAGCAAAATTAGTTTGTTTTTTTTTAACACTTTGTAAAAAGTGAGCTTGAGAAAACCTTCCAAGAAATGTTCAAATAATCCATTTTCAGGTGTATTTTCAGGTCATTTTTCCAAAAGGTGACAAGTCTCCCCTCAAAAAAAATGATGGGCTAATTGTCTTCATTCTCAGCGACAGAAGTGATAATGACCACAGGTGACTTTGTTTTTTACCTTTCAGTTAAGTTTAGATGCTTCCTAGGAGGCAAACTGTGCAGTTAAGATCTTATATAGGATGGACATAGATGAGACATCTCTTTGTTGTGGAAGCCTCTGACCATTGTATTTAGGATTAAAAAGAATAGCAAAACCCACAAAACCAGTTTGACTGAATCCTTCAAATGCCATGAGAAGCTTATGTGAGAACTTGAGAAAGGGAAACTTGAATGTTAAAGTCTGAAAGATAGGACAGAAGATGGAGAATAGGAAAGATCTGATCCTAACATTCAAGGCCATCCACAATCTGATTCCAAGTCCCCTTTTGTGTATTCTTCATACATTACTCTCTGGTCTCTGTTTTCTTTTATTAATCTCTATTCTCCTTTTTTCCTCCTGTTTTTCCCTCTATGGAAATTTTACTTAAGTTGGCTTCATATTTGAAGAAGAGTCCTTTTTCTCTTATCAACAACTTTTAGATCTCTTAGTGTCTTATAAATCCATCTCTTACGCTATTGCCTCCAAGAAAACTTCCTTCACTCTCCCAGGTAAAAGTGATCCCTGCCTCAACATTTTTATAGCATTTTGTGTGGCTCCCTTCTTTGTACTTCTAGCAGTTTTCCTTGTATTGTGATCAGATTTAAGTGGTTTTTCCCTCATTGTAAGTTCTTGGATGATAAAACCATAAATTTTCAAGATGGCAAGGACCATTGAATCTAGCCATGTTATTTTACAGTTCCTTGAGGTCAGGTTATATGTCAAATCGATTTATGCATTCTCGGTGCCTCATACATTTTCCTCTATATCATAAGCATTAACATTGTTTCATTGCTGTCATTGAAATAAAAGAATGTTTGTTTAAAATGTCAAGGGGACAGATTTTTTTCTTTTTTAGGATTACAAATTTTAGAAATATAGACAGAACTAGAAGGGACCCTAATGGTCATCTCACTCATCTATTTTACAGATAAGGAACGTGAGATCCAGGCAGATTAAGTTCTTTCCCTTAGGTGACACAGTTTGTAAGTTCCAGAGTAAAAATTCAGACTAAGTTTGATTCCAAACCTGCCATGCTTTTCCATCATACGTTTTCTCATTTATTTCCATTACACGTAATCAAAAGCTTCCTAAGAATTTTAGCCATCCCAAAATGGAGGTGTTTAGCAGAGGCAGGATTACTGGAAATGTTTTAGGGGGATTCATGCTTCAAATGGGAGTATGAATAGGATATTTCCAATGTCCCTTCTTCATAATCCATCTTTATCACTTCCTCAAAGCATTCTAAACTTCCTTCAAAGCATAAAAAAAAAGATTCCATTTTTTATCCTGAATCTCTCCCCATGCATTTGGAAATGTATGTTTATCCTCCTTTTCCCCAGCTTCACCAAGTAGAATGTAATTATTATTATATTATTATTATTTTTTGCTGAGGCATTTGGGTTTCAGTGACTTGCCTGCAGTCACACAACTAGAAAACGTTGTGTCTGAGGTCAGATTTGAATTCAGGTCTGCCTGACTTCAAGGTTGGTACTCTATTGTGTCAGTTAGCTGCACCTGTAGAATGTAGTTTTCTTGGAGAGAGGGATGATTTTATAAATATCTCTCTACCCCCTCTCACAATGCTCTGACCATAGAAAGTGCTTAGCAAATGTTTATTGAATTAAACTGTAATTTATTTAATTCCAACTATAAGATTTAGTAATTCTTTAAAATAAACTATACTTTCAACTGTTTGGGGGGTGATTTTGTTGGTATTCTATTTGCTTCTCTGTCTGCATTTATCGGACTTTATTGATTTCCTGTTTAACTTAAAAATTGTTCCACTTTTACATCAAATTAATTCATTTAACAAGTAAATAGTTCAAGAGTTCAAGACTAGAAATCATTCACACATGTGTGGGTTGGTTCACCATATTTGGTTGCAAATGTACATATCTTCACACACTCCAAGTGATCAAGTCCATGTCATTTGTCTTTAAGGACAATCTTCTAGGTTGGATTGGTCATTGGTATGTTTTCTTTTTCTTTTTGCCAGGCTAGAAACATCTTTATTACTGTGATTCATCAGTCACTTTGCTCAGAATATTTCAATGCTTCCAAAATATTTGGCCTATTTTGGTCTTAAACATTTCCACAAAACCAGCAATTGTAGATCCCCTAAAATTCATGAGGATGTTTCAAATAATCTAAAGAAAATAAACTTGTTTTGTTGGGAGATAAGGTAAGGGCAACAAGATGATGCAAAGGATAAAATGCCAGGTCTGGATTCAGGAATACTCATCTTCCTGAATTCAAATCTAGCCTGAGATATTTACTTATGGTATAACACTTGTCCAGTGACTTAACCTTGTTTACCTCAGTTTCTTCATCTTTAAAGTGAACTGGAGAATGGAATTGAAGTTTTCTTCAGAATTTTTTCCAAGAAAACAACAAATGGGGTTACAAAGAATCAGATATGATTCAAGATAATGACTGAACGACAAATGAATGGAATGTTCTATCCTCTCTTTCACCCTCCTCCTCCCTTTTCCCCAGGTTTTAAAGTCTACTATGATACAAAGAATTCTAGTTTGGGCTCCACATAGTGAAATAGGATCAAGAGATGGAAATTATAAAGAAGCAAATTCAGGCTTTAATTAGGAAAACCTTTTCTAAAATTTGAGCTATCCCAAAGATTAATGGATAACTCTAAGATATCAGGGCAACTGGATGGCATCCTGAAGTCAGGAGGATGTGAATTCAAATCTGAAAGAAGGAAATAAAGAGGAAGGAAGGAAGGAAGGAAGGAAGGAAGGAAGGAAGGAAGGAAGGAAGGAAGGAAGGAAGGAAGGAAGGAAGGAAGGAAGGAAGGAAGGAAGGAAGGAAGGAAGGAAGGAAGGAAGGAAGGAAGGAAGGAAGGAAGGAAGGAAGGAAGGAAGGGAGAAGCTTTTCCCAAAGGCATGCAGGATGGCAATGCTTGTTCAAGTAGAATTAGGATCAGATGATTTCTGAAATTTGTCTCAATTATGACACTTTGTGATTTTATTAAAAACTAAAGTCATTCTGTTGTTCTTTTGTTTTTTTAGTCATGTCTGGCTCTTGGTGAACCCCTTTGGGGTTTTACTGGCAAATCTATGGGAGTGATTTGGCCATTTCCATCTCCAGCTCATTTTACAGATATAATAAGTGATGCCAACAGAATTATTTATGTGACTTGCCCAATGTCACAAAGCCAGAAAATCTACTTTGTACTATGTGACATTGGGCAAGTCACATAAATAGCCCTGAAGCCACCTTTGAACTTAGGGAGATGAGCATTCATAATTCCAAGCCTAACACTCTATCCTTTGTGCCACCTAGTTACTGAATTGGAGATTCCATGATTTATTAAGCTCAAATACTCTGTACCTAGCTGTGTGTTGGATGTCACCATTCAGGAAAGTAAAAGCAGACAGATTGGTCCCCTCAAAGAATTTTACAATCTAGTTAAGAAGATAAGATATACATAATGAGACAATTTCTGTCTCAGTTTGTAGTAAACTGCTAAATTGTGTGGCGCAAGCAATTAAGCAATTAAGACAGGGTAGAATAAGGTGCTAATTGTGAGCTACAGACAATAAGCCCAGAAGGAGTATGTAAAAAGAGAACTGAATCAGCACAAATTATGGGGATGATATTAGCTGCAAATCTGTCTTTAAGGGAAAGGGAAACAGCAGCTGAGAATGGAAGGAAATGGAGTGAGATGTTGGGATCCTGTCATGAATATCTCTTTTACCATTGGCTCCTTCTACCAAACACACTCAAATCTTCCTTGAACATCTGCAGCTGGGTGACAAGACAATGAAAGGTTTTGAATCAGGAAAACCTGAGTTAAAATCCTGCCTCTAACATTAGCTATATAATCATAAGTAAGTCCCTAAATCTCTCTGAAGTCCAATTTCTTCCTCTCTAAATCAGGAATAATAACAGTAGTAGAAAATATCTTACTAGGTTGTGACGCTCAAGTGAAATCATGTGTAAAACACTTTACTCATTTTGAATGCACTACAGATGTCAATTATTATTATTGACATCATTGTTTTGATCCTTGAAAAAGACCCATTTTTAAAATTTCACTACTCTCTTCAAGTTGTCACTCTCCCTTCTTTCATTTTCTTCATAGCTTCAGTCATTTACACCAGAGGTTCGTTGATTGTTGTCCTTCAATCTTGAAAAGGACAAAAATGACATCACTACGTCAGATTCAAGTTAGTGTCCAGCTTTCGCTATCAGACCAATATGAACTCGAATGCTCTGCCACAGGTTGGACAAAAATAATCTTTATGAACTTTGTGCATCAAACATTGTGCATCTTCTGGGCTAATTGAATTCTTCTTTGCTCCTAGAGCACAGTACCTTTTCTGATGAGAGCATGCCATGCCAGGTGGCCCTGTGCCAGTTTCTCCCGTGTCAAACAACCAATTCTAAAGTTCTTAAGAGAGAACTTGAAAATGTTCTTGTGTTTCTTTTTCCAGCTACCTTTTGAGTACTTTCCCAGTGTGAATTCTCCATAAAATAATCTTTTTGGCAAGTAAAAATTTGGCATTTGAACAATGTGGGCAGCCCAACCGAGTTGTGCTCTCCACAGTAGAGTTGTAATGTTTGGCATTTTTATTTGGAGGAAGCATCTCAGTGTCTGCCATGTGATCTTCAGAACCTTCCTAAGACAATTCAAATGGGAGAAATTTGGTTTCCTGGCAGGGTGCTAGTATACTGTCCAAGAATCAAGGCATACCACAGTGAGGTCAGCACAACGGACTTAAGCCTTCAGTTTGATAGTCATTTTAATGCCTCTCCTTTCCCATACTTTTTAAAAAAAAACCTCCCAAACACTGAGCTAGCTCTAACTATGGATGAATCATCTTTCCATTTATAGACAACACAAAATCCAGTAGACTTGAAAGATGAATATTTTTTTGTGAAAGAACTCAACAGGTATCACATCCAAATAATATCCCTGAGTGGAAAAAAAAAACCTGGCAAATGAAGGCTGGCTAACTGAAGATGGAGCTGGATATATGTTTTTTTTTTCCAAGATAGCCACAGTGAAGGGGAGGGCTATGAAGTTGGCATAGGTCCTACAATCAAAACTAATCTATTAAACACACTTGGTCTCATACATGATACATTCTAATACCTTGATTGCCCTTACCTGTATTCTGTTTGCCAATGCCCTTTCTAAAATGTTGAACCTAGAACTGAACAGAAGGTTCTGGACATGGTCTTGAGTTCAATTCACATCCCATATTCCACATTAGGCTTTTCTTGATCATCCCAATGACTGGGCACTGATTTTGTGTATGTTGTCTACATAGTCATATATGGGGTATGTCATCTTCCCCTATAGAACACAGGATCTTTGAGATCAGGAACTATTTCATCTCTTAGGCCTTAAAAAATACCTGGTATGTAGTAAGTGCTTAATAAATGCTCTGATAATTGATCAGTTACCTACAGATAAGCAGAATGAAATTATCACTTATTAATTCCTAGAAATTATCCTTTTTCTTAATTATATTTGACTGCCATAGAAGTACACAATTGAATCATATTAGCTTCAGTCTACTAAGGATCCTATATCTTCTCATTAGAGTCTTTTACACAACATTGCTGGGAACATTAGTAAAGAGAGTTTGGGAGAATTTAACTTCCACAAATGACTAACTCTCCATAGGGAGTACCAACAAAGAAAAAAGATATTTTAACAACCAATGTAGTTATTCTATGTCTAATTAGATAAATATATAATATTAATCTGTTGATTCCAATGTTAAATTCAATGAACTATTTAAAAGCAAATAGTATATGTAGGGTATTATATTAGGTATTGGAGCTAAATTTAAAATTATACACACACACATATATATATATATATATATATATATATATACATATATATATATATATACATATATATATATGTATATATATATATATATATGTATATATATATATATATATATATATATATATATATATATATATATATATATATATATATATATATATATATATATATATATATATATATATATATATATATATACATGAATCAAGTATGGATACATTATCCTGGTCACAGAATTGAGGAAAGATCAGAGATAACACAAGAGAGATTATATGGGGGGGCAAATATGAGATTATGAAAAAAAAGTATTCTAAGGAAATTTAGGAGGGAGAGAACACTTTTATTCATGTGTAGATCTATATTTATAGAGTATGACTAAAGAACACTTCCGGGAGAAGGGGGCAACTAAGTAGACTCTTCAAGGAAGAAAACAAATTTGGAATTATGAAATAGATATTCAAATACTGTCTTAGACATTTAGAAGTTTTGTGATAAGAAAAATCAGATCAAAAAGAGAAAAAAATGAGAAAGAAAACAAAATGCAAGTAAACAACAATAAAAAGAGTGAATATGCTATATTGTGATCCATCCTCAGTTCCCACAGTCCTGTCTTTGGATACAGATGGCTCTCTTCATTACTGGAACTTGTAGAAGGCTGAAACCTCAAAAGGTATGCTTGAATCAGACAACCAAGCACTTAAGCTAATTACCTATTCGCTGTGACACAATGACCTATTAGCATGTGCTTGGATAAATGGCTCTTCTCACTGTTTGTGCTTGCTGAATGTTAAGATAATCATAGGCAAGGATTGGAGGGCAGAGAGAGAAGGACCATAGAGTCACTTGGTGTAAAGATGAGGAGAAGAGAGGCTGGAGATTCTGGACTCCAGAATCCGGAGAGATCTTTGGCAAACCTCATGGCAGCTTGCCTATATCCTTCACTTCTCCCCCTAAAGGCTAAGGACTTTAATTCATCCTGATTCTGGCTGTCTCTGAAGCGCTCCAGGGAACTAGCCCATACTTTACAGGAACTGGCTTGAATCATTTCATTGCTGAAAAGATCTATGCTCATCAAAATTGATTACATATAATCTTCTTGTTGCTGGGTACAATGACCTCCTGGTTCTGCTCATTTCACTCAGCATCAGTTGATGTAAGTCTCTTCAGGCCTTTCTGAAATCATCCTGCTGATCATTTCTTATAGAACAATAATATTCCATAACATTCACATACCCTAACTTATTCAGCCATTCTCCAACTGATGGGCATCCACTCAGTTTCCAGTTTCTTGCCACCACAAAAAAGGTTGCCACAAGGATATGTGGGTCCCTTTCCTCCCTTTAAGATCTCTTTGAGATTTAAGCCCGGTAAAAACATTGCTGGATCAAAGAATATGCACATTTTGATTATCTGAAATCATTAAAGAATAAAGTGGTATTGGATTGATCCATGGGTTCTTAATAATTATGTATCACAGACCCCTTTAGCAGTTAGTAAACCCTATGTACCCCTTTAGAGGCAAGTAGAAGTGGATTGTGTAATAGTCCTAGAATCAAGATGCCATGGGTTCAAATCTAATCTCAGATTCCTACCAGATTTGTGAAAAAAAAAAAAAAAAAAAAAAAGGAAAAATAACTGAGTCCTAAAAGAACTGACAAATGAATACTATATTCTGGTAGGCTTTGAAATAAAAACCTAACTTTCTGTAATGGCCCTTATTTTGATAATGCTATTAGTTAACTTGATTTCTCCAAGAAGTGCTTGAAAGTAAATGATTATTAAAAATAGCACCAGAAGGTCATTTCATCACCTCCCTAATTTCATTTTATAAAATCCAAATTTCTTTTTATCTAGGTCTCTGCCCGAAGCAATCAAACCTTTTCTCTGCCAGTCAGGCAAAGTGATGGATTTGTGAATATACTGTTAAGTCTGTCTGGGCTTTCATGGTTTTGCGATATTGGAAGTTACAGTCCATTCTCCAAATCAAACCTATATGTAGTAAAATGGGATATGCAAAGGGTAAAGGTGGGGGTTAAATAAGAAATATAGTCAGTTTGTTTGTTTCTTTAACATCAATGGTTGAAGAGAAATGACTAAAACAGGTGGGAAATAAAGGTTTCATGACATAATAACTAGAAGTCAATATGTTTAAAACTACAAATGAATGGTTATTAGCCATTATAATATGACTAAATTAAAATTACAATAAAAAGATGACTTTTTTGGAAACTAGAATATTAAACTATTCAATTTAAATTATAAATTTTTATCCAAAGAGTGAATTGTTTTAAAGTCTTCATTTTATTATTACTCAGCACTGTTTTTACTTTATGGAATATTTTGCATTATATTTTAATTAAAGTTATAATTACAGAACTAAATATAATTAGCTTCTTTCTTCCAAAGAAATTAGAAGTGAACTTACTTTATTAAATTTTCAATTTGTTTCCTGCAGTGTTACATAGTTTATTCTAATTAATTGAAGGAGATCTCATAAATATTTGATCAACATGGGAATGTGATTAAAAACTAAGAAAATGTTCTCTCCTGATTTTAGTTCATTCTCTTGATACATTGATATATGTATGTTGGTGTGTGTATATGTATAAATACACATGCATAGACATTTATTGACATGATTTTTGATAGTATAGAAAGGAAACAAAATAATAAAGTTCCCAAGAGTGATTACCTTTGCTGCTTTTGGCCTTCAAATATCCAGGTGATATTTCCTTTTCTGTTTAGATCATTTATTTCAAATACTTTCCTTTCCTCTCAGAGTAAGACTAGGAAATTGACATTTAGGCTCTCTAATATGATTTTTAAATTATTACCACCATTCTTCTGAGGTCTATGAATGCTTCTTTTAGTAATTATTTAGCCAAATTGACATTTATTCAATATTAAATATCATATGGTACTAGCCAATGATGGTCAAATCATGAGAGTATTCTCTTGAACAGACACCCACCCATTCTGGATTATGTGGCCTTTGTAAAGGTCACTATAGATACATGCAACTAAGTCTGGCCTTTTTTTGGCCTGTTTTTCATGGCATAAAAAGTTAAATTTTGGGTTTACATTGTGTAAAGTCCTGTGCTAGGATCTGCCAACATACATTCAGTGAATCAATAAGCACTCTTTTAGCACTGTGTTTTAACCACACACTGCTCTGGAGATACACAAAAGTTGTTGTTGTCCTGCTTTTTGTTTTTGTTTTTTAATATGATCACTTCCTTCAAAGAGTACATGTTCTAATGGGGGAGACAATATGTAAATACCAGGTATATGTAAAACACCAGTGCTTGTTGATTCACTGAAGTATGATTCACAAGCTAGAAGGAACCAATCAATGAACTAGCATTTATTAAGTGCCTACTATTTACCAGGCCCTATGCTAAGTCCTGGAAATATAAAGACAAAAAAGCAAAACAAACAAACAAACAAACTCTGCTTCCATAGAGGATAGAATAGCCATTAGATATGAAAACATAAAACATTAAAAATATGATAGAGATCATAGTGGATAGGGAAGAGCTGGGACAAAGACTGGGAAAGCTGAAAAGTGATGGATGATAGCAGTCATGGAGAAGTCATGCTTTGACATGAAGAAACTTCATCAGAGATACAATTAGAGGAAGAAATAGTGTGGGAGAGATTTCTGAGTAATGTGAGATAAGAAGCAAGAGGAGGGTTAAAGAAGTTTTCAATGAAGTATGAATTAAGGTCCTTTGCCAAGAGGATTGAGTATACATGTGCCATAGGGGGGGCTTGAAAAAATGAAAATGTTTGGAATAGTTGCAGTTATCAATGTCATTGCCAACTTTTTAGTAAAGAATAAAATGTCTTTGTGCATTTCAAATTATTGAACATAAATATATAGGAGACTGTTGGCAGAATAGCATTGGAGATAAGTGTGACAAGCAACAAAAGATCTATCACGTGTGTAGTGAGAAAATATGAGTTAAAAATTGACCTGTTGTATGTGTAGTCCATATACATAGCACCAAAAATAATTATGCAAAGATTCATAATGTGTTTGTTTGATTCCTCTGAGCATGGGTAATTATCATTTGGGTTGAACAATCTCAGATGTGTGGTGATGCATTAAATTGGAGGGGATATCTACATCATTGAGATCAAAGATTTATTTGAGGACTTGTGGTATAAGGATTTAAATAGATTCAGTGAAAAGACAGAGATGGTTTTGTAACACAATCTTTCTTTCCCTATCTTCCATCTTCTAAAAATCACTTTGATTGACTTCCTAAGAGAGCAGTAACTAAGACAGGGCAATGAAATTTAGAAGATGCCAAGTTTTAATGCATAATCTTGCCAGACAGTGCAATATAGTTGCTAGAGCAATATCTTTGGATTTCAGAGGTTTGCATTCAAAGCTCACCTCTAGAAGTATCTAAATAATCTATTAATTATCTGGAACTTATTTTTCTCATCTTTAAAATGAAAAGTTGTGTGAGGTAGCCTCTGAGATTCTTTTCAACTCTAAATCTTTGATTCCATGATTCCATGATTTTTTTCTCTACTAGTTTGTCTTATTTTGATCTAATGAATTACAAAATTCATTTGAGGGCATGATTCTTGATTCTTGCCATAGATGGGATTTTTGCTAGTTGCTTCTAGTGTCAAAATATCTGGTGATAACTGTGTTTCACAAATATCATGATTTTGAATCATGTATAATACCAGAATTTTTGAAACACTTTCATTTCATCATGTGACTTAATCTGTATCATAAATTTGAGATGGAATATAGTTGACTAATAATAATTAATTAATATTTATTTGGCATTTTGAAGTTTTTGAAGTATATTAGATACATTATTGTGTTTGATCCTCGCAAAAATCAGTGTTATTGTTGCTCAGTTTTTTTAGTTGTGTTTGACTGTTTTCTGACACATTTGGAGTTTTCTTGGCAGAGAAACTACCGTACTTTAACATTTCCTTTTCTAACTCATTTTATGGCTTTTTTTTTGTTTTATTTTTTTCTGATTATACATGTACATTCATTTTTAAACACATTTCTTTATGAATCATGTTGGGAGAGAAAAATCAGAAGAAAAAGGAAAAGCCACAAGAGAAAACAAAACAAAACAAAACAAAACAAAACAAAACAAAACAAAAAAACAAGAAAAATAAAAAAGTGAACCCAGAATGTACTGATTTTTATTCAGTCTCCATAGCTCTCTCTCTGCATGCAGATAATTTTTTCCATCCAAAGTTTATTGGGACTGCTTTTGACCTGTGAACCTCTGAGTGGAATCAAGTCTTTCATAGTTGGTCATTTCACAGTCTTGCTGTTACTGTGTACAATGTATTCCTGGTTCTGCTCATTTTACTAAGCATTAGTTCACGTTAATCTTTCCAGGTCTTTGCAAAATCAGTTTATCCATCATTTTTTATAGAAAAATAACATTTATTACTTTCAGTAACCATAATTTATTCAGCCATTCCCCAATTGATGGGCATCTACTCATTTTCCATTTCTTTGCCATTACCAAAAAGAGCTGCTACAAACACTTTTGCACATGTAGGTCCTTTTTCCTCCTTTATGATTTCCTTGGGATATAAATCTGGTAAAGACACTCCTGTATCAGAGGGTATAAACAGTTTTATAGTCCTTGGGGCATAGTACCAAACTGCTCTTCAGAATGGTTGGATCATTTCACAACTCTACTAACAATGCATTAATGTTCCTGTTTTCACACATCCACTTCAATATTTATTATTATCTTTTTCTGTCATCTTAGCCAATCTGAAAGGTGTAAGGTGGTACCTCAGAGTTGTTTTAATTTGCATTCATCTAACTAATAGTGATTTAGGGCATTTTTCATACAATTAGAGATAACTTTAATTTCTTCCTTCTGAAGATGATCTGTTCATATCCATTGAGCATTTATCATCTAGCTTGTTTTGCAGATGAGAAAACGGATATAAACAGAGTTAAGTGATTTGCTCATGGTCAGCTGTTATTAAATGTCTGGGGCCAGATTTGAATTTAGGAAGATGAGTCTTTCTGCTTCCATGTCCAGCATCTAGCTACTGAGCCATACAATCCCATGCAGTATATGCTATTCTATTTTTTTTTGGACAAACTATTCAATAGTTAATAAAATGTGCTATTCTTATCCCTTTTTATAGAAGATGAAACTGAGGTTGAGGAAAGTTAAATAATTTGCCCACAATCATTAGCTAAAGAAGTATCTGAAGTAGAATTTACCTCAATTCCTCTTGACTCAAAGTCCAGTATTCTAAGCATTGCTTACATAGCTGTCTCAATGCCATTGTATAGAAAAAAGAACAGGGGCAGGGATACATAATCTCTGGGGCTAGGGTTAACATCCAAGTCTGTTGACTTCTAATCAGTTCTGGTGCCTTCATGCCTTCTGATATCACTTCAGTCTTTCAAAATCCAGGAACCTAAACAAAGCATGTTATTTCACAAAGCTGAATCAAATGCAAAATTATGCCTAGTTTATGTATGTTAATCGCTCCCAGTACTTACGAGGTACTAGTGTGAGCACAGACTTCTACTACTGATTCACACTTAGCTTGCAATCTAACATGACTTCCATGCCTTTTCCTGCCACACACATGCCCACCAGTCTTTTCCATATCTTAGTTCTGCATCATTTAAATTTGTCTTCATTGACTCCCATTCCATAGGAAATATTTACATATGTTTATCACTGTCACAGTTAAGCATGGCATCTGTTTGCCTGAAATGAATCAGGTCTCACTCACAGCAGCTTGAGCTGACTTGGTCTGAATTTTGAAAGAAGGAAAACAATACTGGGCTTATTTAAAATGAGTACAGTAAGAGCCACAGCTCTCTGCTACAGTTCTTTTCTTTTACGGATGAGTGGGCCAAGGAACAGAGATGTAAAATAACTTCTCAGCATCATACAACTAATACGTAGCATATTTAGAGTGGAAGTGGGCTGCAGAAATAGTACTGCACTTAAAAGTCAGAGAGGGAGGGTTCAAATCCTGGTTCTGCCAATCACTACCTTTGTGAATTTAGGCAAGGAACAGGGCCTCAGTTTTACTATCTGTAAATGAGAGAGATTTATAAGTTTCCTCTGTTACTATGACTATCAGATAACGTCAGGAATTATCTGACATAAATAATCTGAGTGTTTCATACATTTTATTTTAAAAGTATATGATATTTTGTTTTTTGAGACCGAATATCTCTGCCTTGTATGTTGGATGTTCACAGTTTCTCACAGTCCAGCTGTAAGCTGTGCAAAAGCTTGGACTTAGTCCGTTTCTGCTCTGGGAATGTTCATGTCGCTTAAGTAGTATGACAACTTGCCTTCTTACATTAGGTGCTTATCATTTTGGTGTTTCTTGTTTCAGTGTAGACATTTGAGTTTAGCCCAGAACTCCTGAGCTCAAGAAATTCACCAACTTCAACTTCTATGAAAACAGGTCTTATATTCATGTGCTACTATAGCAAACATTTTATAGGTTTAAAGGCACTCTACATACATTTCTGGATTTGATACTCATAAAAACCTTATGGGAGCAAGTATGGCCAATATTACCTTCATATGGTTGATGGGTAACAAGGTCTTGGGAAGCAAGATGATTTCTTCATGGATACTCTACTAATTAATGGCAAAACTAGGACTAGAAGAAAGATTTCTTGACTCTGTACTCTATCCTCTATTGTCCATGGACAAAATGGCAAAATCTTTAACACTACTTTGATTAAAAATAAAATATAATAATGCATTTGCATGCATTGATGTCATAGAAACAAGGGTTTCCTGTTCTTCGATAGAACTAGTGCTGGAATGGACTTGATTGATCATTGAGTGCAGCTTTCATATTATGGATGAAGCCATTCAAATCATGAAATAGCCCTGGAAGTAAATTACTTTCTCAAAGATAAATATCAAGAGAGATAGTGTCAAGATTCAAACTAACACCCTCTGATTCTACATTCAGCTCTCTTTTAATTATATTATACTGATTCTCCCTTGTTTAGTTCCTAAATGACAGAAATTTTAAGTCCTTGGCTAAAATTTCCAATTGGTATTATATCATAGGTAAGAGAAAAACCCAGGTCTCATTAACACAAGATGTAATTCTCTCTTATAATTCCTCTTCTATCAGCTATTTGTATTTGCATTTTCCCTGAATATTCAATTATGAAGTAAACATATTGAAATAGTATCAGTGTTATTTCTAACAAGGTGTGTCTAGCCAAGTGACTTGCACTTAGTAGGTACTTAATAAGTATTTGTGGAAACAAATAGCATTTTGAAAAACTCAAGTATTTCTGAGATTAAAAAGAGGGCCATTGGAACTACTCTAAAGACAATGACAGTGGTAAATGCACTTTTTATGTGAACAAGGGCCAAATTTCTCTTTTTCTGATATACTCAGGAAGATGAAAAGGGCAGATAGCATGTTCTGCTGTTAAACTGACAAGATTATTGATATTTTTCAAATTATTACAAGAAAGGCCAGGCATCCACATGCATTATTTAAGGCAGACTCGGCATTGTTTGGGAATTGCATTATTTATGTCAAATGTGGTATATTGTAGGAACATTTATTAGTTACAACAAAGCAGTTTTAAGACCAAAATAAAAGATGGAAAGAAAGCGGGGAATAAACCACTGTCTTATTTTTCTGGAGATTGTCTATGGCATACAATGATTATCTGAATGCAGAACACAAACAATTAAGCTGAAGTCTGGAAGAACTGGATCTTTCTAGTTTATCACTTCCTACTATCTCTATAACTTTAATATTCAAATAATAGTAGGGAAGTCACATGCCTTTTAGACTTTATTTTATTTCTTTGTAAACTAAGATGCTATACTAGATAGTATCTCTGGTGCCTTCTAATTCTAGCACTCTGATCCTATGACCCCACTATAATGATGTGATCACTAAGAAACTAAAAATGAAACAAGGTATTTACAAAAGTAAAATACTGGGTTCAGAGTCAGAAAAAAATGTGGTTTCAAATCTCACCTTTGAATTTAGCATCTATGTGACTCTAGCCAAGTCATTTATCCTTTGTAACGTATCAGGTATCTTTTTAGGACTCAGTTATTATAAGTCTTAAAAGAATAGTTTATATTAGCAATTCCCTAAACTGACAAAATCTTAGACCTTTCACTTATCTCATATTTTCAAAGATAAGGTACTTAGTGATAGTAGATTGATACTTTTCCAAATGCTTTATAGAAGCTGTTCTTATTGACTGCTGTCCCCAAATGCCAAAGTAGGTGGTTCAGCATTATTGACCAGACTTAAAATAATTATAATGTTGGTACTCTACCTTATTATTTACAAAGTAAATTCACATATATTCTCTTAATCAATCTCCCACAGATCTGCTGTGATATAATTTCTGTTATCATTTCACAGGTAAGAAGATTGAAGTTTAGGGAGGTTGGTTAGCTTATCCAATGCAAGTTATCTAACCCAATTTAGTAAACATCTGTTAAATACATACCGTGTATAAGTTATTGTTAAAGAGAATCAAGGTGCAAAGAGTTTTGATGTTTTAACTGAGTGCACAATTCATTCCAATATGACAAATGTTTATCAAACAAAAAAATTAAAAAGTTTCCTCTATGTTACCATGATCATCAGATGACTTCAGGAATTATATGATATCTAGATGTTTTACAGATTTTATTTTTAAATTATATGATTGTTTTTAGATCAAATCTCTGCCTTGCAGTTTGGATGTTCACAACTTCTCACAGTTTATCATATTGATGTTTCTAGTGTTTATCAAGTGCCTACTACGTGGAAAGAACTCTTAGGTATTAAGAAGTGGTAGGGCCAGCCAGGGAGATGCAGTTCTTCCAACTTCTAGCTTAGTTCTCTATCCACTAGACTAAAATGTTCATTATATATGACTGGAAACATCCAAAAATTAAGACAGTGATTTATTTCCATCTTTCAATCTTTTATTTTTAACTTAAAATGGGTTCATTGTAACTAATAAATATGTATACAACATGCCATATTTGATATAAATAATGCAATTCCCAAACAATGCCAATGATATTATAAGTAATTTATACTTAGATAACTACACAAAGTAAAACTAAGTAATGTCCCAGAGATATGGTGATTAGGTATCTGAGGAAAGATTTGAATAGGTCTTCCTGAATGTTCAATGTTCTATTCACCACAACATAGTAGATATGAATCCAAATTTTCTAATTCCAAATCAAATTCCTTTTCCACTGAACTATACCGAACTCCTCATCTGTCATTTGGTTTTTAATTGGGTCAGCAATATGTTAACTTGGAATGTAACAAAGACCCATGAACATAGTGTGGAATTTCTGAAAAAAATAGATGAAACAGGGAAGGAGACTAATATTAGGACAGGAAATATGCCATTGTAAATAGTGAAAAGTGGAAATATTTTTTGTTAATGTTGCTCCTTTGTTGAAATATATGTGTGCCTATGGTTTTGAAGTAAAAAACACCCCAACTACCATGGAATTTTCCAGATAAAAGCAATGACAGTAATCGGCTAACATTGAATTAAATTCTTGCTTATTTTCAATATTTTTAAACTAGATAGATTCAAGAGGATTCAAAAAACAAAGCTTCCATATCACCTACCCTTGAGCTGATTATAAGACTAATTGAATAGTTGCATGTAAATATTAATAGAAAATAATTGCAAAATATGTGCATTCTCTACCTCATTGCCATCTACACATTCTCATCTTGGAATGCTGTAGCAAAATGGAGACACACATGGCAATGGCTAAGCTGTGGGTGACAAGTTCATCCTGGATATCTATAGTCCCAGATGGCCTGTAGATGTTAGGGGCTATGAATATTTACATTAAGGTAAAAAAGATGGTACCTAGAGAGGCAACATGATATAATGGATCAAATGCTGGCTTTGGATCCCATTCTCTTGCCAAATGAGACCTGTCTAATTGGCCAAGATCAAATATCAAATCATGTGGAAAGCAGGGGTCAGGGGAAGATTTTGATGAAATAATATTGTATCCTTTGAAAACTCTTGTCTCACTGAAGCCATATTCCCCATAAAACTAGACTCCAAATTCAACATATGGAGATTATTATGTACAAATGTGGGTGGCAGAGGGTGGAAACACCATTAGTTGCATCTCAGACCTTTAGCTAGGGAAGGAAAAAGGAATAAGTATTTCCATAGTGTCGATTATGTGCCAGGTACTTGCCAAGTACCTTTTACAAATTATCTCATTTGATCCTTATAACAACTTTAGGATGTAGGAGATATTATCTCTACCTATTTCAAAGTTGAAGCAAACAGATTAAGTGAATTTTCTAAGGTTGCCCAGCTAGTACAAATCTGATGCCAGATTTGAATTCAAGTTTTTCTTATTTCAAGCTCAATAATCTATCCACTCTATTTCCAGCTGCCTTAATGTCTAGATGAAGCAATGTTATCTTGCCATACTTTGTATGAATTTCTTTCCTTTTTCTGGAGAAAAGAGGTGAAAATATAATATAGAAAGAATATAGCTGATATGGAATGCTATAAATATATTGCTATGAATCTGAGATGACAGCATAACTCACACAATGGAGAGCTCCAAGTGAATTATGCAGGTCTTCCCAAAGAAGTGGCAATAAAACCATTGGAGTGCCCTCTACCACCTCATATTTCATTTATGCCTGTTAAGTTCAACTCACAAAATTTTCTTAAATCTTTACTTTTTATTTCTTCTGATCCATCTCCTATTTATGTTTTCTCCATCTCAGGGGATATGTAGCCAGGGTAAAATTGGATATAGGCACTTTGTATACATGTTTCCTCCAATTAAATAGTTTCTCTGTACTGTACAGAATGGAGAGCAAGAGACAAGAAGTCCAGGGCTGAAATAACTAATTTCACAATGATATCTGGAATTATCAACACTAAGGGATGTTGAGACAAAATGAATTTGAAAAGACAAAGTGTGTTGTTCCAATGTTCATTAGCAAGCATAGCAACCATGTAAGTGATGCTACCTCCTTGAAATATTTTGTCATGTGAAATGAGGAAGTCAAAGCACATAATCTCTAAGGTTCTTTCCAGTTTTAATTTGCAGTAATTATATATAAAAAGTTCCTACCAAACGACACAATAAAATGAGACACCTGGGCAATTTTAGGTGATAGATAAACCTAAAGATGGATCACCACATTAGAGAGAAGACATTATTTAAACAGCAATCTCTAATAGTTTCACATCAGCTTGGAGGAAGTATACCAAATACCAGTCCTGGGCTCTCCAATTTCTGACAATTTAAAAATCAATCATTTCGTTAAAGTTATAGACAATAGTTTCTTTAAATTGTATGTATAACACAAAACAGAACAGGACAGCTTATCCCCTTGTAAATGGATTCAGGATTCCAAAAGACCATTATAGGTTTGATATTTAACTGAATCTAGTGAAATCAAAATTTGATAAAGATAAATATGAGGACTTTTATATGGAATAATCAACTTCAAAAGCCTCAATATTCAAAAAGCCTGATATGAATTGGTTTCTGTATTACAAGACTCTCTTGGAAAAATTCAAAAAGGATCTTAAAAGAGAGTTAGAAGAAAAATGGGAAAAGGAAATGATAACTTTGCAAGAGAGTTTGGAAAAGGAACCAGCGATCTTCCAACTAAACAATAATGGGCACTCAAATCTAGAAAGGATATTACCAGGCTGAAAAGCAGCCAGAAGAGGGTAAAAAGGATGGGGAAAATGACTTCAGTTCATGATATTTGAGGATCTATAAAAGGAATTGTGTTTGTTTATCCTGAAGAATAAAAGACTCAGATGGGATAGCTTTCTCAAGCACTTGAGAGACCATCATGCAAGAACCAGAGAACAAAACCATGAGCAAAGGGTAAAAGTTACGAAGAAGAAAGTTTAGGATTGATTTCAGGGGAAGAAAAACTTTCCTACCTATTACAGCTCTACAAAAATGGAATGGGTCAGCTTTGAGGCATTTCTTGATTTGGCAGCCTCCTACAAACAGCTGGAAGTTTCTTTCACATTTTCCTCTTATCCAATTGTTTATACTCTCAAGTGTTTCACATTAGTGACAAAAATGCATTAGCACATTTTGATAACATGACACAATTAGACAGTAAGGTAAGTTTCATCCTTTTGGTAGTTGGGAGGATGAGGACATAATATACACTAAGAAGCCTGTGAGCACTTGAGAATCATGCCTGAGAAGGCTATTCCATTTCCAGTGAATCAGACCCTTGATTCTTTAATCCCCATGACTTTGTTTTTAAGCAGGGCCTTATCTTATGAAGTTTCAACAAAGGCTGTTCCTTGGGAATCTAAATGCATCCTCGTTTTTGCATTAGTCTCTCTAGAAAGAGAGACTTTTCACTAACTTACTGCTAAACATGATTATTATTTGGTGTGGTTTTGAAGTCTCCCCATGTTTGGACTTATTGAGTCCAATTAGAATTCAACACATGAGATAAAAACCAAGACCTCATAGCCCAGTCATGACCTACTACAAAATTTAAGCCATTTTACTAGAATGAATGTTAGGAAAAGCTCATAATGTGTCAAACTTGGATGTATTTATTACACAGCAGCAAGCCTCACTTTTCAGTTTTATGTTGATATCCCAGAGGAATGAAAACAGAACTGAATGTGTGCCTTCAAGGTATACATTTGAGTATTTTGATAAGAGGTGAGTAATTATAATCAAGTAAGTAAGTACTATCTTTCAAATTACCTAGAAATCTTCTTGCTCAAGATTCTCATAATTATGAGGATTTATACAGAGGAAGTGTATATATTTTATCCTGAAAATAAGTTTCAAATGTTTTCCTATGTTGCAAATATTTTATCACTTTTGGCCTGGCTAAAATGTTATAGTAATAAAATTCTGGATTTGAAGTCATAAGAATAGAGACCAAATCTTGCCTTTGCTTGTATCACCCTGAGTAACTCATTTACCCTCTCAGGACTTAGTTTCCTTTGTAAATGAAGGGATTGGATTAAATGATATCTAATTTCCTTTCTAGCCTTGAATCCTTTATTTCTCTACTTTTCAGAAATCCATTTGTCTAAATAGAGAAATGGCTAGATCTATATAATATGAAGAAAGAAAGACTCAAGCATTTATTAAGCATCTATTATATACAGACTTTGGACTAAGTGCTTTACAATATCATCTCATTGATTCAGTTCCACTGGTCTTGTGATAGAGAGAACCATCTGCATCCAGAGAGAGAACTGTGGCTATTGAGTGTGGATCAGAGCATAGTAGTTTCACTCTTTTTGTTGTCATTTGCTGAAATTTTGTTTTCTTTCTCATTTATTTTTCCTTTTTGATCTGATTTTTTTTGTGCAGCATGATAATTGTGGAAATGTGCATAAAAAATTGTACCTGTATAATATATATTGGATTACTAGACAACTAGGGGAGGGGGATGGGAGAAAGGAAGGGAAAAATTTGTATCATAAGGTTTTGCATGGGTGAATGTTGAAAATTACCTATGCATAAAGAACGAAATCATAAATAAATTGGAGGAACATGGGATGGTTTACCTCTCAGACTTGTGGAGGAGGAAGGAGTTTGTGTCCAAGGGAGACCTAGAGACCATTATTTATCACAAAATAGAACATTTTGATTACACCAAATTAAAAAGTTTCTGCACAAACAAAACTAATGCAAACAAGATTAGAAGGGAAGTAACAAATTGGGAAAAAATTTTTACAGTTAAAGGTTCTGATAAAGGACTCATCTCCAAAATATACAGAGAATTGACTTTAATTTATAAGAAATCAAGCCATTCTCCAATTGATAAATGGTCAAAGGATATGAACAGACAATTTTCAGATGATGAAATTAAAACAATTTCCACTCATATGAAAGAGTGTTCCAAATCACTATTGATCAGAGAAATGCAAATTAAGACAACTCTGAGGTATCATTACACACCTGTCAGATTGGCTAAGATGACAGGAACAAATAACGATGAATGTTGGAGGGGCTGTGGGAAAACTGGGACACTGATGCATTGTTGGTGGAGTTGTGAAAGAATCCAACCATTCTGGAGAGCAATCTGGAATTATGCCCCAAAAGTTATCAAAATGTGCATACCCTTTGACCCAGCCATACTACTACTGGGCTTATACCCCAAGGAACTACTAAAGAAGGGAAAGGGTCCTGTATGTGCCAAAATGTTTGTGGCAGCTCTTTTCATAGTGGCTAGAAGCTGGAAGATGAATGGATGTCCATCAATTGGAGAATGGTTGGGTAAACTATGGTATATGAATGTTATGGAATATTATTGTTCTATAAGAAATGACCAACAGGAGAAATACAGAGAGGCTTGGAGAGACTTACATCAACTGATGCTGAGTGAAACGAGCAGAACCAGAAGATCATTATACACTTCAACAATGATACTGTACGAGGATGTATGCTGATGGAAATGGATTTCTTCAACATAGAGAAGAGCTAATCCAATTCCAATTGATTAATGATGGACAGAACCAGCTACATCCAGAAAAGGAACACTGGGAAATGAATGTAAACTGTTATTTTTACCTTCTAAATCCAATTCTTCCTGTGCAACAAAAAATTCGGTTCTACACACATATATTGTATCTAGAATATACTGTAATATATTTAACATATATAAGACTGCTTGCCATCTGGGGGAGGGGGTTGGGGGAGGAAAGGAAAAAATCTGAATAGAAGTAAGTGCAAGGGATAATGTTGTAAAAAATTACCCATGCATATGTACTGTCAAAAAATGTTATAATTATAAAATAAAATAAAAATTAAAAAAAAGAAATGAAAAAAAAAAAGAAAATTACCTATGCATATGGTTTGAAAATAAAAAGCTTTAATAAAAAATAGAAAAAAAATCAATATCTTCTCATTTAATCCTCACAACAACTGATAGGTACTAAGAATGTCCCTATTTTATAATTTATAATTTTTATAATTGATGAAATAGGTAAAGAGAAGTTAATCATTTCTTCAGGGTAACCTAGCTAGTATCAAAAACTAGATTTAAATTCAGATATTCCCTGACTCTAGGCCAGGGGCTAATTGTTGAAATAATGATCTTTCATGATTGGGTGACTTATGGTAGATCATTTAATCTAAGACCTAGAGCTGGAAAGAACCTTATGGGGGGGGGGGATCTAATCAAATTTCTTTGTCTTCATGTTGAAGAAATAAACGACTGGAAATCTCATTTGACCAAAGTCAAACAATGGCATAGGGAAAATTTGTGTCCAGATAATGTCACAATCAATAAACATTTTTTACACACTTGTATTCTAGGCACTGCACTAAACTCTGAGGATATAAAAGAAGGGCAAAAGACAGTCTCTTCCCAGAAAGATCTTCCAATCTAATTATAAGAAGATCAGACATAGAAGGAAGGAAAAGAGTAGAGAGAGGAAAAGATATCCGGCATAGGGGTGTAATAGAGGAGTCTAGACAGATACAACTTGTTGAGAAATGAAGAAATGTCTAAAGTGGGCTCCCTCCATAATTGGAGGTTCTAGGAGAAGAGGTGTTGACCCTTCAATTAGGGGAGTATTTGACTTATTTAACTTTAAGCAATTTGAAGTACGTTTCAAAAGTTGAACTTAGAATCAAGAAAACCTAAATTTGAATCCTTTGTCTGACATAATGTAGCTGTTTGACTCTAAGAAACAAATTTGATCTTTCTAAGCCTCAATTTTCTCATCTATAAAATGAGATGATTAGCCCTGATGTTCTCTGAGATCCCTTATAGCTCTGAAGCTAAAATTCTATTATTATCAGTTATTGTTCTTCTTATTCATAAGATGATGGAGTTAGAACTGGCAAGACCTTAAAAATTATCATGTACAATCCTCTTGTTTTACAGATGAGAATAAGGAGGTCCCATGAACCTAAGAGATTTGAAAAAAGACACAAGAGTAGTAACTGAAAAACCAAGAATGGAACCAAATCCTCTGATAATCCTATAAAACCAATGTTCTTTCCCCTGACCCCACCTTTATTTATTTGTTTATTTATGTAGCTGGTCATAAATACCTTGTTTAAGCCTCTTACTCTTTCTTTCTTTCCCAATGTAGAAAAAAATTTAGTAGCACCCTGACAAAAATTGGCTCTCTGTTTTCCAAGGACCAGCCTCAGTTGGGAGAAACCACATGTGAATGATGAATTGTGCAGCCACAACAACTCTCAAAGACTGCACTTCCAATCCAAATCCGAAGGGTCACATTCCACATCTCAGTGAAAGGAAACCCCATACCAATGAAGTCATAGATCTTTGAGGTATGGGGTTATAAATATTACTTCCACCATTCATAATAATAATAGCTCACTTTTCTATAGCACTCCATGGCTTACAAATATAATTTCTACAGATTGAGTAAATAATATCCCTTAGACATCCTAATAAAAATAAACAACATTTATATAGCACCTACTTTTTCAAACTAACCTTGTTGAATATGATTAGGTTCTTATTGTTTCTACCTTGTAATGTGCTGACAGAGAGTTGGTACCAGGTAAAGAATGCTTATCCCTGTCATTTTCTTGTTTGCTTGGCTTATATAATTAGTATTATCTTCAACATGTAATCTCTTTACAAGAATCTCTTAAGATCACACTATATTTTATAAGAATTAGTTTGGTTAAAACTAGATAATAAACCTCTTTCCAATAAAAATTATCTCCTTTTCCAAAAGATGTTTGCTTACTTCCCAAAAATATACCCACATGTCCTTCAATCTTAAAAAAGATGGTCACTTAATCCATTCATCCCTATGGGTTATCCCATATTCCTCCTTTCTTTTGTAGATAACCCTCTCTAGAAGCAAGCACCTCTAATATGATGATGATATTCAAATCCCTGGATTCAGCTTTAATTTTTCTTTGGGCTTCCAATTTCCAGTTTCCTATGGAACATCTTAAAATATATATCCCAAAGATATTTTGATCTTCATATGCTCTTGTCTGTATCTCCTTCTCTCCTATAATGTTGCTACCATTTTTCTGCAAGTCTTCTTGCCTCACTCTTACAATAGCTTGTTAGTTCATTTCATTTCAAGTTCTCCACCAGTCCATCCTTCCTTCAATGGGTAAATTGATCTTCCTGAAAGAACAATCAGATCATATTACCTCCTCCCTATGCAATAAAATCAAATCTCTCTCTCTCTCTCTCTCTCTCTCTCTCTCTCTCTCTCTCTCTCTATATATATATATATATATATATATATATATATATATATTTCTATGCCTGCTTGTATGTATATATACACACACACACACACATATATATATACACACATACATATATACATGTGTGTATGAAATTTAAAGCTTTTTATAATAGTCCATCCTCCTATTTTTTTCAGTTTTCCTTTGCCTTATAACTTCCATATGCCATGACAACTAATAAATCTTCTCTTTGTTCTTTCTTGCACATGACGTCTCTCACATGATGTCAAGCTTTTTCTCTATCTCCCATATTTAGAATTCCCTTCCTCCTTATCTCTGCCTCCTACATTTCCTGGCTTTCATCAGGTCCTGGCTAAAATTTAACCTTCTATATGAAGCCTTTTTCTGATCTCTCTCAATTTGATTGCTAATCTCCCATTTAGATTTCTCCACATAGAGATCAATTGAAAGTGCGCTATATTATAGATTATAAGAAAAAAGAAAAAAAATAATTTCTTTTTTAGATTAGAAAAAGCAATGGAAGCTCTAATATTTTCTTCTCATATCTAGATGGACTTCTTGTTCACTACTTATAGCATAAACATTTTATTCTAGAGAACTGCATTCTGGATTATTATATGCAACTGGAAGAACATTACAGGATATTAAAGTGTAGTTATCTATAAAATATTTTATTTATATTAAAATTAAAGGAAATAATAATGTTTACTCATTCTATGTTGTAGAAATATGGGGTCATAAAAAGATACAGCATGGTATAGCCTAAAGAGTACTGGATTTAGAAACAAAAGATGGAAATTCAAATCCTGCCACTGTGATTTTCTACCCATACTGTCCTGAACAAGTCTTTATGGATGTGTTTTCTAACCTTTAAAATAAAGGGCCTGGACTAGGTAATATTTCGGATTCCTATGACCTCTAAAGCTCTGATCCTGTGCTGATGGCATGATCCATAAGCCATCAAAAATTTTAGGCTGTAATCATTAGTTCCCAGAAATCAAAGGACATAGTATATTTTTATTAAAATTTTGTAAATGTCACAGGTATTTTTCTGCAAATTTTTTGATCTCTGGTCTATCATGCTTGTTTTTGTCATATATTTTCCCAGATGGTGATTCACCTTATTTTTCCAAGTGTAATTCAGTGTCTGCAACAATTTGGCAGCTTAAAGTCTCTAGTTTTAGTGATAAAATATCTCAGTACTACATTTTAAAACAAGAATCCCTTGGAAAAAATCAATCTCAGTGTGATTTCCATTAGGTAAGAAGGATGGAAAAGACTGTTAACCTGAATATAGATACCATGGTCTAGAGAATAGATAGAGGAAAGTTCCAAAGAGAAAGGAAAATTTGTTTTTACCTCCCAGGGTAAAAAGATGGAAAAGTCAAATGAAAGCCTTCTGCCTCCAGGGCTTTTTCCCTGGCTATACCCCACAACTGAGAATCTACTTCCACTTAACTTCAGAAATGCAGATTGAAGAAATTCATTGAAGGCTGAATCAAAAATGTATCTTTTATTCCTTTTTTTCTGACTTAAATGCCACTCCAGTTTAAAGTTCTCTCATATTGTTTTGTGTGCATATAAAAGGTCCTTAGAGATAACTTTGTATATTATAAATTTAGTTTATATTGCATTTAGTTTGCTAGAAGAAATTTTATTCTTCATCTTGAGAGAAAATGTTGAGATTGAAAATTCATAAAAGGAACCCACATTAGAGGAAAGGAGGGAGAAAAACAGAAAACTTCAAAGTATCATTTTAGGGAAGCCCATTAGATATTAGAATTGTGAAGGATCTTATAGATCCTCTCATTCAGCCTCTTCATTTTTACATATGCTCAGGGTTACATATGTAAGGCACCTAACTGACATAGTAGAAGCATCCTCTGACTTGGGATTTTGAAGAACTGCATTGAAATCTTGCCTTTTATAAGTAAAAAAAAAAAAAAAAAAAAGAAATCTTGCCTCAGACACTTATTAGCTATATGACTAGGTAAATCATTTGACCTCTCTACCTCAGTTTTCTCATCTGTAAATTGAAATAATAATAGACATTATCTCACAGGTTCCACTACTATGAAAGTCAAATTGAAAGATATGTAAAGTGATTTGCAAAGTCCAATGCATTATATAAATGCTAACTAGTGTTAATAGCAAATGAAAAGCAGAGCTAGAACTATAATAATAATAATAATGATAATGACAGTTTAGTTGGTTGGTTGTTGTCCTTTGTCCTCTGAGGACAACTTTATCTCAGTATAATGAGCTCCCTTCACATTCATATGTATTTTATTTTAAGTATTTAAAAATAATGCAATAAAAGCTCCACAGGCTTGATCAGAATATTAAACGTATTCATTTATATATTTCATTGTCTGTATATTTACACATACATGTTTTTATCCACATAGATTACTTGTGTGTGTATAGAGAGAGATATTTATATAAATGTGTGCCTAATTTTCTCACTGTAATCTTAAATGTAAACCCATACATGGAGGATAGTATATAAATTATATTTTTATTTGACTTGAACACCACTGATGAAAGATTAAATTACTTATCCAAAGTCACGTAGTTAGCATGTGGCAAAAATAAGATTTAAAACGAGGCTTTCCTGGCCATCTCCATCTTTTTTCTTTC
This sequence comes from Sminthopsis crassicaudata, assembly GCF_048593235.1. Taxonomy (NCBI): domain Eukaryota; kingdom Metazoa; phylum Chordata; class Mammalia; order Dasyuromorphia; family Dasyuridae; genus Sminthopsis; species Sminthopsis crassicaudata. The sequence goes on from NC_133617.1 coordinate 726,995,118, forward strand.
TTTTATTTTTTGACAAAGGAATTTTTAAATAACATTTTAAATAATTTTATAAGATGCTACTTGCATTTTTTATCATGTTGGGAGAGAAAAGTCACAGCAAAAGGGAAAAATCATGAGAGATTAAAAAAAAAAAAAACAGAAAAAAATAAGTGAACAAAGCATATGTTGATTTACATTCTTCTTCTTATATCTTTTTTTCTGGATGCAGATGGCATTTTCTGTCCAAAGTTTATTGGGACTGTTCCAAATCACTGAACCGCTGAGAAAAACCAAGCCTTTCATAATTGATCATCGAAAATTCTTGCTATTATTGTATACAGTGTATTCCTGGTTCTGTTTGTTCTGCTCAGCATGAGTGCATGTAAATCTTTCCAGGCCTTTCTATGATCAGCTTGTTCATCACTTTTTAATAGAATAATATCCCATTATCTTCATGTACTACAGCTTGTTCAGCCATTCTTCAACTAATAGGCATCAACTCCTTTTCCAATTCTTTGCTACCACAAAAAAACTTTTGCACATTTGGGACCTTTTTGATCGTTTATGATTTCCTTGGCATACAAACCTAGTAATGGCACTGCTGGGTAAAAGAGTATATACATTTTGATAGCCCTTTGGAGATAGTTCCAGATTGCTCTCCAGAATGGTTGTATCATTTCAAAATTTCACCAATAATGCATTAGTATCCCAGTTTTCTCACATTCCTTCCGATATTTATCATTATCTTTTCCTGTCATCTTAGCCAATCTGAAAGTTATAAGGTACTACCTCAGAACTGTTTTAATTTGAAGTTGTCCTGTCAATAATGATTTAGAGCATTTCTTCCAAAGGACTATAAATGGCTTTAATTCATCCGTCTGAAAATTGTATTGTAAATTCTTCATCTGAAAATCATTTGACCATTTACTAATTGGGGAATGAATTCCATTTGTATACATTTGGACATTTGACATAGTTCTTCAAATATGTTTGTTAAGGGACAGATCAATTCTCTGAGATCCTCCACAGTTGTGTATTAACATTTGAAGGAGTTGCAGGGCACCTTTGCTGACACAGGTATTGTAGGGTAACAATGAGATAAATTGGAGGCAGAGGGAAGAGGAGAGAAGTCAGACAATGCAAGGGCCTTTCAGTCAAAGAGGTCAGAGAACAGCAATTGCCTTCTCAGTATCCTTATATCATCTTCTTATAAAAAGAGAGGCATTTTGAGTTGGATCTCCAGCAGCCACAGTCAGGTGGCTCCCATGTATTCCAACATGTTTTACAAATTACATTTTTATGAGAAACACTTGGTGTAAAGATTTTTTCCCAGCTTTGTACTTCCCTTTTTATCTTGTTTCTGTTAATTTTGTTTGTACAAAAATTTTGTAATTTAATGGACACCAAAGTTGTCCATTTTGACTTTCACAACATTCTCTAGTTCTTTAGTCACACATTTTTCTGTTCTTCAAAACTCTGATGAGCAAATTGTCCCTTGTCCTAATTTGTTTTGGTATCATCCTGTATGCCCAAATCATGTATCCATTTTGACCTTCTTTTGATGTAGGTGTGAAATGTAGGTCTATGCCAGTTTTCAAACATATTATTTTTTTTTAATTTTCCCAACAATTTTTGTCTAATAGTGAGTTCTTATTCCAGAACCTGAACTTTGGGGATTTATCAAATACTAGATTGCTATAGGACTCTATTGTTGTGCTATGTGTATCTAATCCATTCCACTGATTCATTGCTTTATTTCTTAGCCAGTACTAAATGCTTTTGATGATTGCTACTCTATAACATAGTTTTAGCTTTGGTACTGCTAAGCCACCATCCATTATATTTTTTCCATTAGTTCCCTTGATATTTTTGACCATGTATTTTTCCAGATGAATGTTGTTAGTATTTTTTCTAGTTCTATAAAATAATATTTTGCCAGTTTGATTGGTATGGTTTTGAACAAGTACACTGATTTAGGCAGAATTTTCATTTTTAATATATTAACTTGCCTTGCCCTGAAAATTTTATATTTTTCTAATTGTTTAGGTCTGATTTTATTTGTGTGAGAAATGTTTTGTAATTATGTTCATTTAGTTCTTGTGTTCGTCTTGGCAGGTAGACACTCAAATATTTTATTTTGATTACCATAATTTTAAATGGAATTTCTCTTTCTGTTTCTTACTTTTGGGCTTTGTCAATAATATATAGAATGCTGATGATTTGTGTGGGTTTATTTTATATCCTGCAACTTTGCTAAAGCTGTGAATTGTTTCCAGTAGGTTTTTGGATGATTATATAGAATTTGCTAAGTTTATCACCATATCATCTGCAAAGAGTGATACTTTTATTTCCTCATTGCCTATTCTAGTTCATATAATTTCTTTTTCTTTTCTTCTTGCTAAAGTCAACATTTCTAGTAATAGTGGTAATCAATGGGCATCCTTGTTTTACCCTAGATCTTATTGAGAATGTGCCAGTTTCTCTCTATTACAAATAATGCTTCATATAGGTTTTATATAGATACTACTTATATTTTTAAATGAAATCTCCCTTTATCCCTATGCTGTCTAGTGTTTTTAATAGAAATGGTTGCTGTATTTTATCAAAAGCTTTTTTCTGCATCTACTGAGATTAGCATATGATTTCTATTGGTTTTCTTATTGCTATGGTCGATTATGGAAATAGTTTTCCTGATACTGAACCTGCCCTGCATTCCCTGTATAAATCCTCCTTTGTCATACTGTATTATCATGCAGATAAATTACTGTAATCTCTTTGTTAATATTTTATTAAAAATTTTGCTCAATATTCATTAGTTAGATTGGTCTGTAATAGTCTTTCTCTTTTTTGGCCCTTCCTGTTTTAGGTATCAGGGCCATATTTGTGTCATAAAAGGAATTTTGCAGGAATACTTCTTTAATATTTTTTCCAAATAGTTTACAGAGTGTTGGAATTAATTGTTCTTTAAATTTTTGATAGAATTCACTTGGAAATCCATCTGGCTTTGGAGATTTTTTCCTAGGGAGTTCATTAATGAACCTATGTTTGGATGGAGTCCTAGAAAAACTCAGGTCTTTTGTCTTCTGGAGTATGGCATCCCAACCCTTCAGATCCTTTATTGTAGAAGCTGCAAGATTCTGGGTAATTCTGACTGTTGCTCCTTGATATTCGAACTGCTTTTGTTTTGTTTTATTTTTTCTAGAAGCTTGTAGTATTTTTTCCTTGAGATTATAGTTTTGGTGTTTTGCTACAATGTTCCTTAGGGTTTTTCTTGTGGAATCACTTTACAGATATCATCAATAGATTCTCAAAATAAGTATTTTGCCTCTTTTTCTAAAATATTGGGGCACTTCTCCTTAATCAACTGTTGTAGAATGCTATCCAGGCTTTTTCTTTTGGTCATGGCCTCATGTAAGCCAACATTTTTTAAATTGTCTCTGCTGGATCTATTTTCCAGATCATCTGTTTTATCAGTGAGGTATTTCACATTTTCTTTAATTTTTTTCATTCTTTTCAGTTTGTTTGACTGATTTTTGCTTTCTTACAAACTCATTAGCATCCATTTACCCTGTTCTAGTTTTTAATGTGTAATTTTCTTCTGGTATCTTTTGTATCTCTTTTTCCATTTGGTTTTCTCTACTCGTTAAGTAGAGAATTTTTCCCTTCCTTTTTCAAATTGTTTACTCTCTCATGCATTCCTCATTTCTTTTCTCATTTTTTATTCTACTTCTGCTATTTGCCTTTTGAAGTATTTTGTGAGCATTTCCAAGAAGTCTCTTTGGGCTTAAGATCAACTTATCTCCCACTTTGAGATTTCTTCTATGGACAATCTGCTCTTGTCTAAATTTGTGTTTTGGACTGCTCTTGTTGCTTTCTTTGCTCAAAGTTATTTTTTGTTTCTTGTTCATTTTCTTTCCTTTTCTTTCGGTATTCTTTTTTTTTTAGGTGATTTTGTCCCAAGCTTCCTGTGCATCTTTGAGCCTTGGTTTTGAGAACAAGAGCCCCTTGTGTTTCAGGGGGTAGTTTTCCCTACTCTGTTTAGGAAACAGCCTGGTTTCTCAGAGTTTGCTTTTTAAGCTGGGAGTAGAAGCTGACCCACTGATTTGCTCCTCTAGTGATCCAGGGGGTATTAGTTGCTGACTTAAGAAAATCTCACTGGCTTTCCAAGAGTTTATCTGATCTGGGCTGAACACCCTTTTCACCCTAAGTGAGATTGACTTTTCAGTCTAGAGCTGGAGAGAGGTTTCATTCCATCAGATTCTGTTCAGATGCTTGCTTTCATATGATCTTCAAGAGAAACTGGGAGAGCTACCTTTACTCTGCCATCTTGGCTCCACCCACAGAAATCTCCTCTATCTTGTTTCTTAATATTGCATTGAGATGAATTGATATTGATCTAATTATTAACAATTAGTGAATGGTCTAATATTTATAACAGAGGCCAGATTTGAATAATGTCTTATATTATTAAGAGATCAAAAAGTGTATTGACAACAAATTTCTAACATAAACATAAGCAGTAGTTGGGCTGTCTGCCTAACCTTATATATATATATATATATATATATATATATATATATATATATATATATATATATATATATATATATATATAAGGTTATGTATATGTATATATATGTATATATATATGTATATGTATATATATATATATGTATATATGTGTATACAGACACATACATACATACATGCATATTTATTTGTTTATTTATCTTGAGTTCTTCCCTGGTTTCTCTGTTGAAGGGGTAAAATTCAATTTCTCACAAATATTTGAATAAGTTGATAAATTGAGTAAAGAGCTCAACTTTTCTTGAAACTCTTCAGCCAGAGTTTTTTGCTTAGAATATATCTATTGAACTAGTTTTTTTTCCCAATATTTCCCTTGTCTGCCCAACTTAGACTTCCCTTTGCTCTTTATAGCTAGCTAGAACTACAATGCTAGCTTCAGTCTCTTAAACACAAATGTTCAAAATGTCTTTCTTCCCTTTCCAACATAGTTTCCAACATAGAAATTCTTCTGAATTTATTCAGATTCTTAAATAATGGCATGGTGCATCACAAAATGGCTTTGATTCAAAGAAATATTTAGATCCTGTTCTTATTATGTTTTGTTTGTTCAATCCAATCCAAAAGTCTTTCCTGACAAAGGTAGTTACTTTTAAATGGGTAAGATATGAATGAAACCCCACCTTTAAAATTATATTTGATCCTTCAGGCAACCATCTGAGTATAATATTACTAGAATTCTCATAATGTATATGCAACATTTGACTTATAAGATCTTATTTGATTCTCATAACAATATACATCTAGGTACTATGTGTTATTTTCTGCCTAATTTACAGATAAGGTAATGGAAGCTTAGAGATTCATAAAATCATAGTGGCAATTGTATAAGAGACCTTGAAGACCATCCATTCCAATTTTCTTATTTTACAAATAAAAAATATATAATTGAACTCCAGGGAGGCAAATTGACATATCAATGAAGTCATTCAGACAGTAAGAATCAGAGGTAAGATTTGACTCCAGAATCAGTTATCTTCCTGATATACCACATTGCTTCCAAGTTAAAATGACTTATAGTCATAAAAAACATTTGATACTGACTAAGAAACAGTGGGGTATCAGTGGAATAGATCAGAATAGACCACAATAATTAAGTCCTATAGTGATCTAGAATTTGACATCCCCCAAACTCCAGCTTCTGTAATAAGAATCACTACTTGACAAAACATTTCTGGGGAAACTGGAAAATAATATATCAGAAATTCAGCATAGATCTAAATCTCACACCCCATACCAAAATAAGATTATAATGGGTATGATTTGGGCATGAGGGGTGATACCATAAACAAATTAGGAGGCTATCAGATCTTGGGAGAAGAGAAGAATTTATGACCAAAGAATAACTATAGAACATTATGAAAGACAAAATGGACAACTTTGATTATACTAAGTTAAAAAGGTTTTGCACAAACATAACCAACAAAGATTAAAATGGAAGCACGAAGCTGGGAAAACATTCAAAAAATATCAGGAAGCATTTCTGACAAAGATGAATTTCTATAGTATATAAAGAAGAACTATGTCAAATTTATAAGAATGCAAGTGATTCCTCATTTGATAAATGGTCAAATGATATAAAAAATGAAATCCACATATAGTCATATGAAAAATGCTCTAAATCACTCTTGATTAGAGAAATGCGAATTAAAACAACTTGAAGGTATTACCTCACATCTCTCAGATTGTCTAAACTGAAAGTAAAAGGTAATAATAAATACTCGAGAGGATGTGGGAAAACTGGGAAATTAATGCATTGTTGGTGAAGTTGTGAATGATCCAACCATTCTGGGGAACAATATGACACTACACCCAAAAGGCTATAAAACTGTGTATATTATTTGATTCAGCAGGGCCCCTACTGAATCTATATTCCAAGGAAATCATAGAGGAAGGAAAAGGACCCACATGTTCAAAAATGTTTGTAGCAGCTCTTTTTGTGGTAGCAAAAATTTTGAAAATGAGTAGATGTCTGTCATGTGTGGAAGGGCTGAACAAGTTGTGGCATATGAAGATAATGGAATATTATTGCTCTAAAAAAAGGATGAATATGCTGATTTTAGAAAGGCCTGGAAAGATTTACAGGAACTGATGCTGAATGAAGCAAGCAGAACCTAGAATATGTTTTGCACAATAACAGCAAGAATGTGTAATTATCAACTATGAAACATATGATTCTTCTCAGTGGTTCAGTGATCCTAAGCAATTCCAAAAGACTTTAGACAGAAAATGTCATGTGCATCTAGGAAAAAATCTAAGGAGACTGAATGTAAATCAAGGCATGTTTTGATTACTTCTTTTTTCCTGTTTTTTTTTTCCTCTCCTATGTTTTTTTTTTCCTTTTGCTCTGATTTTTCTCTCCCATATGTTTTATAAAGTAATGTGTATTAAAATAAATACATTTTTTAAAAAGAAATGATTTATCATTGATCAAAAAGCTAGGGTTATAAACTTTCCTAACTTCAAGTAAAGCATTTTTCTCTAAAACTTACTGTTATCTTCAATCTGTAGATGCAAAAAAGAACAGAAAACCAAAACCAAAACCAAAACCAAAACTTCAACTTTAAAACTATCACTGAAAATCATGAAGTGGAAGAAGTGAACTCCAAGCCACCTTTTTTATCTCCCCTTCCAGGGTTCTTTCCATGTCATTCCATTTCTTCTAAGACATTCTTTTTGTACTAACTTGTTCAACACACATTTGAGATGCTGCAATGCTTCAGGTTCCATGATAGCCTTAGTATAAATGTAGAGAACCACAGAGTAGGGAAAACAAAAAGATGTCCAAACATTAAAGGAAGTTTGTTGTATGATATTTTCAAATTAGTAATTTCTTAACAAATCTTTTTGCTACAGAAAATTTCCAAGTAGATGTGCCGGAATTGATACATTAAATGTGTGCCTAGAAAGTTGTCATTGGAAAATATTTTTAAGTAAGATCATTTTCTACATATGCCCGACAAATTGGAGAGTGGGTAAGAGCATTGAATTTGAAGTTAGGAAAACCAAAGTTTAAAACAGGTCTCAGATATTTAGTAGATTTGTGACCTTATATAAATCACTTAAACATGCTCAAGGTAATTTTCCTCATCTACAAAAAAGACACAGCACTAAGACCAAAACCACAGGATTGTTATAAGAAGTAAATTTTAATAACAAATTGTAGGATCTGGAATACCCCAACTAAAAACTCTGAGCCTTCCCCAATCCCTAACTAAGGGACAGGATAATTGTTCCTAGAAATAGACAGAGAATTCCATTATTATTATATAAGTGGCTCAATAATCAGATGGGTAACTTACACAGGGGCTGTCTGGGGGCAGTCACTAGTCAATTCATTGGATCTCCAATATCCATCATGCAGTCTGGGGTGACAGCCAGACTATTAAGTGGATCCCCACAAAAAAACCACAAAAGGTCCCAAGATAATTATAGAAATAAGGCAAAGAAGGAGGAGTTATAGAGCATCATGCATACATTAATGCAGTCCAGCTAATATTTTGATTTATTGCTTGAGAACTGGGCTTAGTTCCAGAACCCAGGTTCAATGCTAGTGCAGGTGATTAGATGCTCAGAAATTCAAAGTGTCATTAGGATATAGACTCCTGGAGAACAGAGACTGCTCTTTGTTGATTTGCTGAAGCAAATGGGGTTAAGTGATTTGCCCAGGGACATAAGCTATGAAGTATTAAGTGTTTGAGACTGCCTTTGAACTCACGTACTCTTAACTTCAGGGACAATGCTTTATCCACTGTAATATTTGGGTGCCCCTCAAAGGCTATTTTTGCCTTAACATACAGCCCCTGAATTTATCTCAGATATTAAGAAATATTAAAGATTTATGAACTGACTGACTGATTTTGTAAAAGGGGTTTCTTTATCTTTAGGTTATCTTTATCTTTAGATACCATCCTTGTGACTTGATTGGCTTGGGAAACTGTTTTGGCTTTTCTACTCTGGAAGCATAAAAGATCCCCACTATTAGAAATTGGAGAATTGATGCTTTAGGAGGTTTTAGTAACCATTTCTATTGTCTGCTGGAGATGCTTTTCTAATCTAGCATTGATGATTACTGTGATTAATGTGAAGTCAAAATGGAGCTGCATTTATTTGAATTTGACTTAAAAATATATCTTTTTAAACCTAATTAGAAGTAAAATTGTTTTTATTACATTTTGTAACCCACGAGTACTTCAACTACTGGATTGTTCTGATCTAGGCCTGGCCTTGAATGACTACATTATTATGATACAATTGAGTATCAAAAAAGTTCATATATCAAATTTTAATAATAATTATTATTACATGAATAAAGTGCTTGACAATTTCTACAAGCACTTTCATAAATATTCCATCCTTAGAATAGGTAGGTAGAATAAATAGATATTCATTTTGAATTTATAGATGAGCAAAGGTTGTCATTTGCTTCAGTAATCCTCCATTTCTGGAATTTACTATATCATTTAATTTTCACAGAATCCTTAAGTGTTTATGAAGTACAGTTTGTGAGTTACCACTAACTCAATTACCAAAGTTATATCTCTAACATGTAGGCCTTTTTATGACATTTCCCTACTCAAAAAATTATGGCACTTCCTTATTACCCTAGGTTCAAATAAAAACTTCTGTATTTGGCATTTAAATCTCTTCCCAAAAGACTGCTGTGACCCAGATAAACTATCTTTTTCCACAAACAGGGTCCTCCATTTTCCATCTCCACAAATTTTCTGTGGCTTTATCCCATGATTGGAATTCTCTCTCCTCACTTCTATTGCTTCCTTCCTACACATAATTCAAATATAACTTATGTGAAGTTTTTCCTAGCTGTTTTAGTTGTTAGTATAGTCTCTAACTCTTCTTCTTCTTCAAACTCCCTGTCCTCCAGATGCTTCCCTACTGCCTATAAATATGACCTGTCCATGCCAACTATTGTCCAATATTTCTCTTTTCTTTTAAGATGAATTATTTGAGGAGGCTATCTGCAATTAGTGCCTCAACTTTCCTTCCTGCTACTCTCTTTTTATTCCTCAACAACCTGCTTTCCAACTTTATCATTCAAAATTCTCTCCAAAGTTAATTAATATGTCTTCTCCCTTTTTATTATTTCACTTGGTCATCTCATCAGTTTCAATAGATTCAATCGTTATCTCTATGCTAATACACAAATCACCTTATCTTCCCAGCTTCTTCTCCCATCTAAAACTTACCTCTTCCTAACTTCTCTATTACTGTTAAGGGTATCACTATCCTCCCAGTCACCCAGACTATTAACCTACATGTCATCTTTGACTTTTCATTCATAATCAATCTGTTACCATAACCTGTCAATTTTACCTATTTAATATTTCTCACATAACATTGTACTCTGTTATCTGCTCTCACACCATCACTATCCTGATCCAGGCCCTCATTATCTTCCAACTGCATTACTTCATCTGAATGCTGGTGGGTTTCTTTGACACAAATCTCTGCTCACTCCAAAGTAATCTAACAAGGAACTCCATTTCCTGACTCTGGGCATTTTTACAGGTAGTCTCTCATCACTGGAAAATTCTCCATCATCTCTACCTCCTCATTTCCTTGACTTACTTCAGCTCTCAACTAAAAGCCCATTTTCTACAAGAAGTTTTTCCTAAGATTCCTTAATTTGAATGTTGTTCTACTGTTGATTACTGCAAATATATCAATTTCAACACAGGTAATGAATGGTGAAGAAATAATATTTGTTGGATGCGAGGAACAAGATAAAATATATGTGAAATTGATATCTTCTGATAGCTATAAATGTATTGTAAAAAGGAATCGTGTTTTAGTATCAGAAACAATGAATACTTATTAAGTGAGCCAGGTCAGTTTGCTGATAATGAAACCAGTGAGAATAATTTTGGAGATATTTCATCACATATGCTATCAAAAACATTCATGTATTTTACCTACAAGGTCCACTACACTACCAGCTCTACAGAGATTCTGAATTCCCAATTATACCTGAGATTACAATAGAATTTATGGCTGTGAACTTCTTGGTTTCTTTAATTAAATAAATTATAATTTTAAAAGGTGTTTACATATTTACATAGCTGTTTGCATGTTGTATTTCCCATTAGACAATGAGTTCTTTGAGAGCAGGGTCTGTGTTTTGCCTTTCTTTGCATCTCCATTGCAAAATATTAAACAAATGTTTGCCATTCTTTACATCTCCATTGTAGGTACTAAATAAATATTTATTGATTGACTAGTGCACTACCCCTTTAAAAAACACTTTACATCTATTTTTGTACATATCTACATATGTACATTCTCTCCTCTAGTTGAATGTAGATGCCTTGAGGGCAGAGACCATTTCACTTTTGTCTTTGTCTCATTAGCAAACAACAGAAGCTTAATAAATAATTCTATATTGATCTCTTTCCATCAAATTATTTTAGTTACTTCTTCTTTTCAATGATTTGTAGTTACTTTTTTTGTGAAAATAGTGAAAGTGAAAATAAGAAAGCCAACATTCATGAACATTGTCCTATGAACTTTACATATTATATGTCATTTATATATGTATATATATACATGTATACATATACACACTCACATATCTATCTATCATCTATCTATCTATCTATCTATCTATCTATCTATCTATCTATCTATCTATCTATCTGTGTGTGTGTGTATACCATTTAATCTTCACAATAATACTAAGTAAGAGACTACAGGTGCTATTGTTTCCCCCATTTTATCATTCAGAGAGACATCCAGGACCATCTCCAGTTATCTTGAAGTATACATTACCATTGAACCCAGATGGCTCTATAGTGTAAAAAGGGAGGCAGATGACCTTGAACAACCCTCCTTCACTTAAATACAATTGATTTGCATGTCATGGCATCACCTCTCTGGTGTGTCATGGTCCTCTTCAAGAATGAAGGAAGACAAGAACTTCTGTGAGTAAAACTGGCCTAGAATTGGTCAATTGGAACACTTCCTTTCTCCCTTCCTCCCTTTCTCCCTTCCTCCCTTCTTCCTCCTTCCTTTCCTCCCTCCCCCTTTCCTTCTCCCTCCCTTTTTTCTTCCCTTCCTCTTTCTTCCATTCTTCCTTCCTTTCTTCCTCCCTTTCTTCCTTCTTTCCTTCCTTTCTTCCTTCTTTCCTTCCTTCCTTTCTTCCTTTCTTCTATTCTTTCCTTATTTCCATTCTTCCTTCTTTCCTTCCTTCCTTTCTTTTTTTCCCTCTTTCCCTACATCCTTCCCTCCCTCTGTCCACATAAGGTACCATACCCTTAGCTACAGATGCTCTTAAAACTGACACCTCTAAAGACCTTACCTTGAAAAGGCCAAGGCTTCCCATTTCATTCTGGGCCATCTCTAGTCATCCTGATTTACATTTGATCACTGGACCCAAATGGCTCTGGAGGGGAAAGTGAGGCAGGTGATTGTTGGAATTCATGGGAGCCACCTGACAGCGGCTACTGGAGAGCCAACACATACCTGCAGAATGGATCTGTGTGAGAGGCTGATACAAGGAGACTGAGAGGCTGTTGCTGTTCTCTGACCTCTCTGACTGAGAGGCCATTGCATTTTCTGACCTCTCTCCTCTTCCCTCTGCCTCCAATTTATCTCATTCCCAGTCCTCAACAGTTGTGTCAGCAAAGGCTGCCCTGCAGCTCTTTCAGATGCTATAATCCACAGCTGTGGAAGCTCTTGGAGAATTGGCCTTCCCTTTAACAGGTGAACTTGCACAGTTCTCCTTACTTAAATTCATGTGTATATCATGACATCACTCCTCGGGTAACATGGTCTTCTTTGAGAACAAAGGATAAACCACAAATTTATTCAGGATACTGAGGTTTATAGAGGTTATAGGATTTAAATTTTAGAGGTTTGTGTAGATTTATATACTTAGTAAGTGTGTGAGGCTGGATTTGAACTCAGGTTTTCTTTACTGCTGAATCAGTATTCTATCTACTGCACTATCTACTTTCATCTGAGTGAAAGATACCTCAGAGATTACTGTCTAATCCACTTCATTTTCAGATGAAAGAATTGAAAATTAATTACCCATGACATTTGAAAGACTTGATCAAAGTCATCCATTCAGTAACAGTGCTGTGATCTGACTTCAGGCTTTCTTATTCCAAATTTCATGTACTTTTCATATTCCTCTTTTTCTCTTTATTGCTACCTCCCAGAAGAATGGAAGCTTAAGCATAGAATTATAGATCTGGGGTCAAAAGGAACTGCAAAGGCCATCTAATCCTTTTACAAGTAAGGAAACTGAATTCATCAGAGTGTCTTGTGCAAGAGCATACTAGCAATAATCAGATTCACTCCAAACCACCAGTTATACCATTGTACTTCTTTCTTTCCTTTCAAAGTCAGGTATGAAGAAAACCCTGAATACTCAAGTCACTTGTATTTAAAGCTCTTGGAAAAAATGTTAATTAAAGTAACCTGGCAGAGTTTGTGATTTATTACTAAGAATATTTCCCTTTCAGAAAAAAAAAAATGTTTGCTCTGAGGACAGAGGAAGACTAATGTCAAATGTTCTCTCTTATAAAAGTGAACAAGAAAACATTTTTTGCCACCTGGTGCTTGAAGCATGCTCTCTTTTATCTGGATACAAATTAATGGGAATTAAAATATGATCTAAATAACTGTTCACCAGTTTGCCCCCTTTCCCAAGCAATTTATCTGCTATTTAAATGTTGATGTCAATGAATCCATTCTCATTATACTAGATTCGGAGGTTGAGAGGCTTCTTCAAATCCCCCCTTGATTCAAGTGTTCCTTTGCCACTAGAGCCAGACTTAGGCTCTAAAAGTTAATAGCTTAAATCTACACAAAGTATTTGGAAACAACCTCCATAAAAAGGTGATCATCAGTGTAGGGAAATGGAATAGGGGTTGTTTTGAAAAGGCAAGTATAGCTTCAGAGACTTTGATCAGCTTCCCTACATAATACTCTGTCTCACCATGGACAATATTCATTTCAAGGCAAAGATTGGACTATTCACAAACTGTATCTTAGAAGAAGTACTGCTTTGATCTCCTATTTTTGCAGGCAACATTCCATCCCTGAATCAAGTTTTGAATTAATTGTTTCAAAGCCATTGACTTCATTTCCAGGTGAAATAAGTGTTTGGAACAGTCTGAGTTCCGCCCCTTACCTTTCCTTCACTCCAAATGGAAAAAAAAAAGTCCTTTGAGTCTTGTTCACAATTTATGACATGATATCTCCAATGTTAAAAGTATTTCCGCAGGCAAATCTGTGGTATTTATGGATGCATAGTGGCAGAAAAGAGCTGAAGGGTCCCTGTTAGAAAAGCCTATAGTAACTACTTTAACAGGAGTACTGGGTGTCATCTATAATTCATGCAAGTATATTGAAGTTTTCTACTGCCATCCAAGAAAGATGGCTTCTAAGCTGTAGAGTACAATAAGCCAATATTCCTTGTAGAGGTCTCCATATATTTCCAAAAGACTTTAAACATATCATTTCCCTGCTTTGATCCTTACTGTACAATATGATGCTTTTAGAAGCCATAGATTTTCAACCTAGTATGTATTTGGGAGGATTGGTGATCATATCAGTAAAATCATCATCTCTTATAGGTTTAATAGTCATCCCTAATAAGATGCTGTTCATGCATGTATATATATATATATATATACATATATACATGTACACAAAATATAATATATGTATATATAATATATAAAATATAATACTATATGTGAATTTACACATGTGTGTAATATGACATATGTGGTGTATGTCTGTGTATCCCTCATCTCCCTCCTGAGATATAATCTATCGTCTTCAATTGACTATTTGACCTTTCTAACTATTTAACATTTCTCATAGTCTCTCAGAATCACCAAATTTGAAATTTTGGAGTAACATAAGTGGCTATTTAATCCAATCCACATATAAAAGAAAACTCACTATAGTACCTGCTTAATATATTTAATTTTTGTTTTAACATTAATATTTAATTTTTGTTTAAAAATGGTGGAGTACCCACCATTTTTGAAACTGTCATTTCTACTTTTAGCTACCTCTGATAGGTAGGTAGTTTTCCTTAATATGTCCAATATTTAAGAATATTCAAAACATAACCTAATGTCTTTCCCCACAAACCCACTGGTGTTTCTAAGTTCTCCATATTTGTCAAGGGCAACACCATCTTTTTAAGTACTTGGGTTTATAACTATAGATTCATTTTTAACTCTTTTTTTTTCTTAATGATAGTCATTTTTGAAATTGTGTTGATTTTGTCTTTGTAGCACAACTTGTATCCTTTGTATTCTTAAAATCCACATAGTGACTATCCTCTTTCATTACCTTGCCATTAACAAGCAGAACCAGGAATACATTGTACACAAAAACAGCAAGAATGTGTGAAAATCAACTATGAAAGGCTTGGTTCTTCTTGGTAGTTCAGATCTAAAACTATCCCAACAGACTGGACAGAAAATGCCACCTTTATCCAGAAAAAGAACTAAGGTGATTCCACGTAAATTAATACAAGCTGTTCTCTTCTTTTTCTGTTTTTTTAATCTCTCCAATGTTTTTTTTTCCTTTTGATCTGATTTTTCTCTTTCAATATGATTCATAAAGCAATGTGTATTAAAAATAATGAAAATTACTATATAACCTTATCACTTTTTATCTGGCCAATTTCCATAACCTTTTAATGGTTGTCCCTGACTCTGGGTTCTACTCTCTTTAATCCATCTGTCATTCAAGTTTGAAATTGATATGATGACTGTATAACCTGACAACATCACTCCCATGTTCAAGAAGCACCTGTTGCCTGACAGAAAAAAATGTAAATCTCTCTGTTGGTCATTTGAATCTCTGCAGAGTCTGTTCCTAGACTTATTACACAATGGTGCCAAACAATAACCATCAGCTTCTGTCCTCAAAGAATTTATATTCTAGTGAAAGGATACAATATATACATAGATAAATGAATACAGATTATGCACAAATGGAAATTAATTACAAAAGAAAAATATCATTAATAACTAAGAGCATTTTTACTAGCTTGATGGCATTTTGTTTGTTTGTTTGTTTGTTTTAACATCTTTAATTCTCTGAATGATTTTGAGCAGTTTTTCAAATGATTGTTGATAATTTGTATTTCTTCTTTGGAACATTATTTGTTTATATTCTTTTAAAGAATAATTAAAACATCCTTAAAACCTATAAAATGTAGAATCTTCTGACGAAGATGAAGGCATAATATAGTCAAAGATAGTTGTGTATTATAGTTGCAAGTCAAGGAAAAAAAGAAGAGAGAAAATGGTATAGCTTTGGGGAATAGAGTTAAGAAGAAAAGTGGTCTTAATTGTGAAATTCAATATTTGCTCATGATTTTTTTTATTATTATTATTTTCTAGTTCCTTTCCTAAGTTCCACAGCTCATGCTTTTTCATTCTTCTAGGTTCAGAGTGAATAGGAACACATTGTAATTCAATATTGAAGCTTGGAGAATGGACTACTCTCCCTCTTATTGATTCTTCAAAGAATTGGATCCCTCACACACATATACGTGGTACACAGAGTCTTGACACAAGGTGCTGGCTTGTTTCAATATCTTTGCCTAGATAAAAAGCCATGATTTCTAGGCTTTGCATATTCCTTTCACCTCAAAATGTCTATGTAAGGGTTAGAAATCTCTTTGGCTATCAAAGGCAGGAGTGAAAGAAAATTTGTATTAAGTTCAAGGCTGACTACTATGTGAGAAAATAGTGAATAAAATTAATGGATGACTTTATTCAGATAGTGCCTTTTTTTTTGATTGCTTGTTTCAAAGGCCATCTTCTAAGTAAGCCATTATCAAATAGAATGGATTTTATTTTGCATTGCTTCCAATTGGGTACAGAGCTTACAACTACATCAGGAATCTTAAAATTTGGTGTTATCAATTTGGGGAGTGAGGGAAATATTGAGGGTATAATAAGGCTGTGATAGAACAGGAGTGTAGAATACTAAAGGCACATAACTTCTGATAAATGATATTGGTTAGGTTTTACATAACTATTGCTCAGTTCTATAAATAGAGATAAATAAGAAGTGGAAATAAGGAAGAAATAGAAAGAATTAATATTTTTAAAATTATCATCACTGCTTTGTTATCCTGGATATACATTTGGCGTCCACCTCCAGAAACTCAGAATTTCATTCATATTATCATAGTTTATTCCATAGCACTTCTTTCCCTACACCAGTGAAACTCAATAGCTCTTTGACTCAGGTAATTTCTAATTAAAGAAAGCTAAAAACAAATGTCCTAGGTTTCCTAGTAATATAGATGGTGGAAAGACACAGCCCTAGAGTCCAGAAGGTGCCATTAGTGTTCAACAGCTTGAGGACAGCTCCATGTAGAATTACGGATGCAAACCAGTTGACTCCTGACTTTAAGAAGCAAAGGACATCAGCTGTCTAGACATGATCAGATAGTAAAACCCAGGAGGTCTGCAATCTGATCGTTGTGTTTCCCTTTCACCAAAGTAAAGAGGCGCCTGGCCATGCTTGACAGGCTGCAGACATAGTGATAAGAGCATCCAAAAGTATTGCTCGGCATCTTACGATCCTGTCTCCAAGAATTTTATTTCAGAACCTCTTATACGCTGTGCATTTGTATATGTGTGAAGAGAGAAAAGGTGATTATAAGGGGGATAGAGAAATCTTGTATCTTTTCCCCTCCTCCAAGGCAGCAGTCACATTACATAGATACTAAAACCATCTCAGATTGATTCTAAGCCACAGTGGTGAGACAAAACAACAGCATATCCAGAAAAGGAGGTGAAATACATCCACAGGCCTAATGTGTTAAAAGTCACCATTCACTCACTGATTTATCTTTATGGATGGCAAATTCAGACTTAACTATTTATTTATACTAACTAATGTTTTTATTATTAGTATAAAATCTATTTTGGGTCAAGGGAGTGTTTAATAAAATATTTCCCTTGCATTATCTGATCTCTTAGCCTTTCAGTTGCGCTGATTTCTAAATGGATAAATATATTAATATTGTTCAGAGACAGATGGATGTGGTCTTATATATTGATGTATGTTTATTTTAGATTTGTGATTTAACTGATATGTCAATTTCTATATCTTCTCAGTCTCCTGGCTGCCTATTTTATTTAATTGATAATAGATTCCACTTTAAGGACGAACTTCAAGGGTGAATTAAAGTCAGCAGGAGGTTGGGTGGGGCTGTAAAATATGGAACTGTAATGTTTTCAGTTCCTACTGGATGGAGAAAAGAGATTTTAGCAGAGAATGGGGCATGATGCTGCTCCCAAATGGTATGAGTATATGACTAGCTTTGAGAATGAGTAGCTAATGACTTTCAGGGTTATCTCAGCTGGAGGAAAGGAACCCTGGCTAGCTGTATGGCAAAAGATTGGGCAATTTTCTAGGATTTTCCTTTTACAATTTGACAGCCTAAATAACTCCATCATCCAAATGTCCAAAAATGGAAATCAATATTTGTCTGATTTTACTTTATGTATACTTCAATAATCATTAACTTTATCCCCTAAGTTTTTAGGTGATGGATCCATCTCCAAAAGGCACCTCAAAAGCTGAATGAATCATAAATTTTAAGTTGAAAAGAATCTTAGAGCTGACCGAGCACATCCCTTTCATTTTAAGGATACGAAAATTGAGGTTGAGAATGATGAATTTACAGACCAAGAGTTGAATAAGTGAGAAAATACAATATTGGGATTTGAACATGGGACAGATACTTCCAAATCCAGGTTTTTTCTTTGTTTTTATCCCATTGCAAAATACACTGAATGTCGCATCTCTATTTTCCTCATAGAAAATGAGGGCTGTTATCTCCCTGATTTTATTTGACTCTATGTTGTCAAAAGAATCATGATAGTATATGTAAAAAAGAGTTGATTTCTGAGTCAGGAAGACAGGGGTTCAAGTACTACTTCTAGTATTCATTAGATTTATGATCCTAAGCAAATAATTTAATCTCTCAATGACCCAAGCATCTCTCTGAGACAATAAATTGGAGAAAAGATACTAGTCCTTATTGGTGAGAAGTTTCATATTCTGGAATTTCACTATATTAATGGAATTGTAGATCAGATATCCTTCTCTCCCACAAAATTGCCAATAATAAATGATTGTTCTGCATTTCATAGCAAGGATTCTTAACCATGAACTTCTTTTATAACTTATTGGAATAGCTATTTTAATTTAGTTGGTTTCTTTTGTAATTCTAAGTGTTTTATTTCAAGATTTTTTTTTAAATTTATGGAATAAAGCACATAATTTTAAATATATTCTTAAAAGAAGGAGTCCTTTGGTTTCTTTAGACTACCACAGACTTCACTGATGGAAAAAGTTAACAGTGCCTTACCCAAAACTTCTTACATTAATAACCCAATAAATGATACAAAGCATCCTATGGATATTACAGACACATCTCTGGCACCTTCTTTGATTGCCTTGGTTTCCTGCAGAAAGAGCCAGCTCCCATCCAGACAAAAGAAAGAGACTAGAACTCTCCAGTCCTGGCTCCATGTCCTAAAGTCGAAAGCCAAAGATCCACATAATATTAGTTTTAAAAGTTAACTAGTTAATACAATTACTTGAAGAGCCTGGCACTGGAGAAAGGAGCACATTTTTTTCTGAAATGATATCTATTGCTCATGGCCACATATGTTTGAGTCCTTCTAACAGCTTTTACGATGCTCTAATTGAACTGCCTGGGTACAAAGGAATTGCTTCTCTGTGAAGGAAAATAGTTTGCAGAATTACAAAAATTGCATCTCAGGAAGGGAATGTTGTGCACATGTGCTCGTGTGTGTGTGTGTGTGTGTGTGTGTGTGTGTGTGTGTGTGTGACACACACATCTGGGGATACACACATATGTAGATATGCATATATATTTATATATCATATTTTCACAGGGTTTTGAAACGTCAAACTTTTGAACGCTAATTTATCAGATTTATATTGCAATGCTACTGATAGTCAACCACGGGGTCTCCAGTCATTTTTCACAATAAAAATACATTTCTAACTATGATTGGAACTCCACAGTGATTGGATGGGGTGTATTTACCATGCATTTATGTGTATGTGTGTGTTTTCCCAAGTAATACTTTGCCTTTGGCAATGTTCTGCAAGGGAGAGAAAGGAATGTGTGATATTAATCAATGTGGACTGTTTGCTTTGCAAAAAGAATGTAATCTGGATTAAACACACACACACACACACACCATTTTGATTCTTTCTTTACGTATATGTAGCTGACATTTCTATACTACTTTAAGGTTTGCAGAGAGGAGTGCATATGTTTCCATGTTTGCCACTCAGCAACCCTAAGAGACAGGTATAAAAGTAGTATAATTTCTATTTTGAAGGCAATAACAGCAATAAGAATTAGAATTTTATGCTACATTGGTGTTTCACTTGCCTCACTTACATCATCTTATTTGAAGTAAGCAAACTGAGGCTCAGAGAGATTACAGTACTTGCCTGGGTTCACATAGTTAATTAGTGTCAAGTGCCTGAATTTGAACTCAGTACCTTCTGATTCCAGAGCTGCTTCTCTATCCACTGCACCACTAGATGCTTGATAAATGTTTGTATATTGATTTTTCCAAGTGAGCTTTAAAGTTTATGAGCTATTTCTGTGACATAGGCAGTGGAAGTATTACAATATACATTTAACAAATGGGGAGACTGAGGTTAAATGACTTTCTCAAAGGCCATCTGTCAAATCTACATTTGAATCCATTTCTGCTGACTCAAAGACACTTTTTCCTTTCCATATTTTTTACCTTTTTCACATTTAAGAAAAGACTGGGTGACATTATTGGAATTGTAAAGAGTTGCCTAGAACATATTGGTTTCTAATAACTATTGAGGATTAATTGATAATTCCTTTATACCCAGAAAAGCCTCAATTAACATGTGGGTCATTTGTTGCTATTGTTGTTTTAAGAATGAGGAAGAAATAGTAGGTGATCTTGAAGGTCTTTTTCAGATTTAAATTATTGTTCCTGATTGTTTTGATTAGTGCTACTAACCCCAACTCTCATAACAGAGAGGACACAACTTTAAATGTCAAACTGAATTGTGACATATATGCTAGCAATAACAAAGATGGGGTTGTTCTCTTCCACTGGGCCCTCAGGATAGATTTGTCTGGCAGAAAGCCAGAGAGCACCACCCCAGTCATTAAATGTTGATGGGACTAAAAGCACTATCACATTTAGGCTTTTATTTTCTTTCCTTTTCAGTTTCTGTTGTGAAGGGCCATGAAACTGGTCTGAAAAATCCAAACCAATCACTGTTAACCAGGAGAAAAGGCTCCTATAAAGTCTTCTGATTTTCTGCTGAGATAATTATTTCTTTAGTCAGTTTGAATCTATACCATTAGAGCCCTGGTGCTTTTTCTTTTACAATAAAGCCTTGTGCTTCATAGCACTTCCAGAAAGTCTTAGCACAACCTGGATTCTTTACTATTATGTTGATGCAGACATGAAAACACCAATTTGGGCTTCTTGAAAAAGTCAGTAATATCCTGACTGTTTAAATAAAGTACAAGTGCAGAATTGAGCCTACCATCACTACAGATTTAAGCTTCATAGCTATGTTTGCTCTAGGGTTGAGCATCCTTCCCTGTTTTCAGAGAAATAGAGCTGATGGCTTAGGGATTCTCATCTACCTCCAGCATCTTTTTTTTTAATTATATAAATACTGGACCAATAGACTTGATGAAGCTACTGGAGGGATGATCAAGGTCAGCCTCATCATTTCTCTCTGGCTGCTGATTTTCTGGAATTCAGCTTCATGTTCTTCTGTCTCCTGGAATATTTTAATATTTTACTGAACTCAAATGTGTTTAGGCCTCAGAAGATAGCAGAGAAATAAAATTTTACAGCTGACATCGTTCTTTGTACCTAAACTTTATTACACATTTTATACTTTGTGTTTAACAACACCTGCGTGCTGAAGTTTCTGACATACACCTCTTCTACAGTCATAGAATCATAGATTTAGAGTTACAAGGGATTTCAAAGGCAGACTAGGCCAACATTTTCATTTTACAGATGAGGAAACTGAGTTCCAATGCAGGAGCATGAAGCAAATTGCCCAAGACCATACAGAAAAGAAACAGCAGAGCTGAGAGTGGAGGTCCTTTATACCAGAGATCATTTCATTGTTTATATTCATATATGCAGCCCTTTGAACAATATCAAGTATATAACAAATGCTAAATAAGAATTTATTTATCAATGATATAATTGTATATGTCTATATAACAAATGCTAAATATGAGTTTATTTATCAATGATGCATGTGTATGTGTATATATATATATATATATATATATATATATATATATATATATATATATATATATATATATATATACTGGGAAGAAATAACCAAAAAATTCATCCTTGATTTAGCTGGGATTTGGAGAGGCAATGATGATTAGCCTAAATACCTCAAGATAACTTCTGAGAAAGCCGCTGGTCAAAACTCAGAGGGAAGCATGGAATGGTAGAGTCATGAATTTTATCTCCAGTTGCAGTTGGGGAAAGAGGCAGAGGGAGTCTAGAATGTGTCTTGTAGCTTTCTATTCTTACAAATCATTTTAACTATTTCTAAATTTCAGTGATCTGGGACAAGACCTCTTCATTCCACTTTAGTTAAATCTCTACCTTGAACTGAAATTTCATCCTATGTTAAGAGCTGAGCCCTCCTTCTGGCCCTACAAATTATTTCAATTTCAGATGTTTGAGAAGGAAGTTATTTTTTGCCTCCTGAGAGCATGGGAGTTCCCCACACCTTCCCAGAGAGGTAAGGGTGAGGAGGTGGGTAGAGGGGCAATATCCCAGGAATTGGTCTCTATGATGCTTTGGAAAGTCTTTCCCAAATTCAAGGAAACTCCCTGTCAATAAATTTGATGCCAAAACAAAAATGTAAACATTTGCTTTGTATCTCAAATCTATATTAGTGATATGATCTGGGGTCAATCATTTAATCTTTCTTTGTTCAGTTTCCTCAAATGCAAAATGGAATTGATAGCCCTTACCCTACAGAATAGTTAGGTCCAAATGATATAATATGTGTAAACCTTAAAATACTACATAAATGTTAGCTAGGATTATTATTAAAGTTCTCTGTCTCCCCCATTTTTTAATATTTTTCCTTTGCCAAATTTATCTTGCCATACCACAAGCAAGCAGCTCATGAATCATTTCCCAGCTATCTAATAAAATATTAAGTAGCCCATTTACTCATTATGCAGCCCGTCTTTTCTGTCAACAGCTTGCCTTGCCACCCTGCTGGGACCTTTAATGGTATTATTTTATAACAGTGACAGGATGGTGGCTTGCTGGGGAGATCATTAAAATAATAATAATAATGAATGCTTCCCTTTCATCTACCTATTTGGCAAGCTGTTATTAAGTTACTGAGAACAGCATAAGGTGTCCAGTGATAGAATTTCCTTATAATGTCAGGGTGTTATTTAATTAGGGCAAATCTTCTCTTTGCCTAAATTATGTGAATAACTGCAAATCGACCTCATTCCCTTGAGAGTGGAAAAAGTGACATTAGGGTTTTATGTGATTTAAGTTTGCAGAAGTGGTCACAGTTACTCTAATTCAAAAAGATTAAATATAATAAGTGACAAGAATTTAAAAAGAGCTTCGAAATAATGTAGCATTTATGAACATTGGCAATATTGCTAATCTAAGACAACATAAATTTGATAATGATCAACAATCTCTTTCCCACTCATTCTGGAGATTTGTTCCCGACATGAATTTTTACTCTTGGCCAATTCTCCTGATTGGTGACTGCCTATCCCAGACTACTAGGACAGGAAGGCCCCTGATAAAATGTTTCATTTAACTTCCTACTTTCTGGTTACTTGCTCCATAGCTTCAACAACTAACCTTTACTCCCACACTACCTCACTCTATTCCCACATTGAGTTCTAGATCCATGAATCATGAGCAATATTTCACTGTTCCTGGATAGGGTGTGCTAATATACTCCCATATATACCTTCACTGACCATTCCTGTAACTTTAATAAATCATGTTTCTTCCTCTATTTTTCCACTATTTGAATTATTTGCTTTCTAGCAAAGAATTGAACAATGAGTAGATGCCTGTCAATTGGGAATGGCTGAATAAGTTGTGGCATTTGAAAATAATGGAATATTATTATTATTATTATATAAAAATGAGGAACAAGCTGATTTTAGAAAGGCCTGGACAGATTTACATGAACTGATGCTGAATAAACCAAGCAGAACCAGGAATACATTGTACACAAAACAAGCAAAAATGTTTGATGATCAACTATGAAAGATTTACTTCTTCTCAGTGATTTAGTGATCCAAAGCAATCCCAATAGAAATTGGACAAAAAAATGGCATCAGCGTTCAGAAATAAAAGTAAGGCAACTGAATGTAAATCAACAAATGCTTTTTTTCCTGTTATGTGTTGTTGTTATTCTAATCTCTTCCACAGTTTTTCCCTCTTGCTCTGATTTTTCTCTCTCAACATGATTCATAAAATAATGGGAGTTTAGAAAAATAAACAGATAAGATACACATGACAAAATAAAAAAATACAAAAACAAATTCAAATAAATATACAAATAAAAATAAATGAAATTTTCTTCTCTAAAAATGGAAGCTCCATGAGGGTAGGGAGGGAATGTCCTTACTTTTAAATGTTTATCCCTATCACTTGTGAAGTGCTTGAAGCATATTAAGTGTTAAATAAATGCTTCAACATTCCCTTGTCAATTCATTTAAGTCTCTGATCTAAGTTTTAGAGACAGAAAAGCAAAGTTGAAAACAATCTTAAGTCTCAGTGAAGTTTTATTTCAGTAAAAATATAACATAAATGGGTAAACAAATGCTAATTAAAGGAGGAGAAAGTCATCAACAATTGAAGGTTTCCTGTAGGAGATTGTATTTGGGCTGAGAAATATAACATGAGAAGTTATATACAGTCAAGGTAGGTGGGAGCCATCTTCTGATGGGCTTTAAATGCCAAGCTAAAAAGTATGTATTTTACCTCAGAAGCAATAGGGAGTCATCAAAGTTCTTGAGCAGGACAATGTCATAATCACTCTTGTGCTTTCAGAAGTTTATCTTGATAACAATAATAAAGAATGGTCAGAAAAAGGTAGACGAGAATATAAGATTCTCAATAGGAGGGATTTGAAGAATAGTTAAAACTGAGCAAGAGTAGTGGGAATGAAGAGAAGGGTATAGACTAGGTTTTATAAATCTAGTACTGCCTGGACTGCCAGTTATGCCAAAAGGAAGGATAAAAGATTTTCAGAGAAAATACTTTAAAAAGATGCTTAAGATCATCCCCAAATAGACCACTTATCATCTTGGACTTGCCCAGCTCCTGACCTGGTTTCCCCTCTCAAATGCTAGGGAAGAAATTTAAAGGCCATTTAACTCCTTGTTGTTAGAAATATAATCTTATCTCACATCCTAGAGATCTTGTACTTATCTCTATTATGTATAAATGCAAAAATTCCTAGATATAAAAGATAGCTTGTTGGGATCATTACTTCAATTTGATGTCTCTGCATTGGGTTATACTTGTACCATCTCATTTGCCATACAAAAGTTCGTCAAGGAGAAGAAAGAGTTTCATTCTAGAATTGTTTCAATAATTTATTTTCCTCATTTTCTCACTCTTGTTGCCAGGAAATTTTGGTGTCTAATCTAAATTGCTGCTATTGACAAATTTATATAATTTAACTCATGCAAATTGTTCCCTGTCTATATTTTTCTTGGTGGAGGAGTTAGTCCAGACCAGTGATTTTATTAATGTGGGGGAACTAAAAATTTTAACACTATATAGTTTTTTTTTAAGCCATTGACTTTGAAGTCAGATGACTATACCTTGAACAAATCTAACAAATGAAAAAAAAAACACCATATAGTTATAATAAATGATTTGCATTTGTATTTGACTTTGTAGTTTGCAAAGTTTTAAATTATTATTTCATTTTAATCTCACAACCATCCTGCAAAGTAAGTGTTGCTATTATTACCATTTTACAGATAAGGAAACTGAGACAAACAGCAGTGAAGTGACTTGCTCAGGGTCATATGACTAATATGTATTTGAGATTGAATTTGAACTTACTTGACATCCAGAATTCTATACCCTGTGCCACCTCTCTGATTCAAATGTATTTTCTCTTCATTCCCTGATTTTAGTTTCTTCATCTGAAAGATGAAAGGTGGGAATGGAGTGAATTAGAATGTCTCTAAGGTTCTTTGTAACTCATAATCTATGATTTTGAATCAGAAAACTTTACTATTGTTGCAGACTAGCAGCTAACAGTATTAGAGGCATCTGGATGGATGTAACCTATCTAGAGGGAAGAAGATCTAATTTCAAATCTAGCCACAAGACAGCTTCAGAGCTGTGTGGCCCTGGGCAAATCAATTAACTTCTTTTTGCCTCAGTTTCTTTATTTGTTAAATGGGAATAATCATAGCATCTACTTTGCAAATTTGTGAGGATGATATGAAATCATATTCATAAAGTATTTATAGTTCTGGAACATAAAAAATTACAAAATGTGAGCTATTATTATTATGTGGTACAATGGAGAAAGCACTGGATCTGAAATCAGAAGAACCTGAATTGAAATCGTTCTTCAAATAATAACTGTTTGTATGACTTTGAGCAAGTAACTTAACGTCGATTTGCCTTGCTTTCCTCATCTATACAATGAGGAAAATAATGGCATCTCCTTTGTAGGTTGTTGTGAGGATTAAATGAGATAATAAATGTGAGATATAATAAGTGTTAGTTAGTTACTTCTCATAGTACTAAGAGGTTGATCTATGATCACATAATCTGTATGTCTCTGAGACTTGAACTTTTGTCTTCCTGTCTCCACGACCAGCATGCCCTTCACTGCATTATGCTGGGACTGATAGAAAATAATAGATGCCTTGACCCCAACTTGGGTCCATATCACCAAAGCCAATTATGAACCTGACTCACTTTGTCTTTTCTAAATCAAGCACACTTTTCAATAAACATAATTAAAAATCGCTTCAGCATCTTTCAGAAGTAATAAGAAACTTTGATATTTTCATGCTGGTCACAATGTTATTAACCAAGGAATACTGGGGAATAGGAGGGAGTGGCAAAGTCAAAATCTCCCCTCCACACTTAACTCTCCCCTGATGGAAAAGTCAGCTTATTTGTTTTGTTAAACAGTGCATAATTAAAAGTCAATATCCAGACTCATAATAAAAATCTGGGTAACAAGTCACATTGTCAGGCTGAGAGGAGGAAGAGAAATCCATTAAAACATAGTCTTGTGTAATTTACGCAAAATCAGTAATAAAATGTTTGCTCTCGACATTATCTGCAAAATGCTCTGTATATTACCAAAATAAATCCATATTACTTTGAGTTGGTGGATAAACATCCATAGGCAAAGTTCACTGAGAGGTTATCTGCCTTGTGCTCTGAGCTGAGTAGTGTTATTTAGAGGAGATAAATTGTAGTTTACTTCTTCAAGACTCCAGTATATTGTGTGGAAATGAGTTTAGGCCCTGAGAGAATATCTGTCATATCCAAATAGGAAAGGCTGCCATAATAGGCTATGGCCATTACAAATTGAGCATCACCTTTGTCCTCCAGGGGACATGCAAAAAAGAATCTTAACAATGAAAAGTTCTGAATTTTTCTATTATTGAAGAAAAGAGATTTTCGGTCCTTCATAAAAAAAAAAAAAAAGTGATTCATTCAACACCATGGTGATGATCTTGAACATGAAGTTACAGATGACAAGAATATGAAGGCAATTGTAGAATTCAATGGGCTAAGCTCTTTTTTTTTTTCTCCTTGTCCTCCTTCGCTGGCCATTCTGTGGCTTTTGGCAATATAGACTTACCCTTCTCTTTTGATTGTCCTTCCTCTCTTGGTCTTCATGGAACTATATTCTCATTTTCCCCACTTCTCCAAGAAGCCATTCTCTGTTGCTTTTGCTAGCTTCTCATTCTGTTCTCATCCCTTAAGTATGTCTCCCTCTAAAGTTCCATGACTTTCCTTCTCTCTCCCGTTCTGACCTTTATTCTCTACTCTCCTTTACTTTCCCCTTTCCTCCCCCTCTCTTTCCTCTTCCCTTTCATTTTTTTCTCTTCTACCTTTATATGACTTTTTTTGAAATAATTCCCAAATCTCTATATCCAGTCCCAACTTTCCCCCAGAGTCCTAACTCCATATTTCTTTTTTTTTTCCCTTATAGCTTTTTATTTACAAGATATATGCATAGGTAATTTTTCAGCATTGACAATTGCAAAATATTTTGTTCCAACTTTGCCCCTCCTTCCCTTCACCCCTTCCCCCAGATGGCAGGTTGACCAATATATCTAACTTCATATTTCTGAGAATCCACGTAATATCTCCAACTAGTGGATTGCTAACTCAAGTAAAACATGTCTACAACAGACCTCATCATTTCTTTCCCTGCCCTATAAAGCACTAACTTTTTTGTCACTAATTTTTATATTTCCATTAATCACTTACTTAAACAATCTGGTTACTTTGAAATTTTCTTGACCCATTCCTTCTTCTTCACTTTCCGGATCCCATCATTTCTAATTTCACTAGATCAAGCATCTGATCCCTTCTCAACACTCCCAACATAAACATTTTAATTCAACACTGCTTTCTCTTTTCTGTTAAATATCAAAAGTCTCCCAACTAGTTTTGGTGATTTACATCTGAGAAGGTGAGACAATTTGTGAAATTACAGAGCCAAGATCAAAAGAATTCCTTCCAGGCCAGACATTGGGTTAAATCTATTATGTGAAATTTAACCCCACCAAAATTGTAATCTATATTACATTTGAGTTTAAAAAATTACTTCAGAAGCATGAGATAGAGATGTTACTAGTCAGTGGTTCCTCTGAAAAAAGATCTCAGTGTTTCGGTGGATTTCAAGTTATGAGTCAGCAATGTAATTTGGAAGTCAAAGACAAAATCTATCATTTTTTGCTAGCTTGAGAGAGGCACAGCTTCCAAGAATGAGGTCTTCTGAACTCAAAAATAGTATGCTTTGTCCTTGCCAGATCACCACTGGGATTCTGGATATTCAGTACTTAATAAAATATTTTGTGAAAGACATTGATAAACTAAAAAAACTTCCAAAGAATGGCAATCACAACAATAAAGAACTATAAGTTTCTCTCAAGAGAAGATCACTTGATGAACTGAGAACATTTAACCTGAAAGAAAAAAATGAGACAACATTGCTTCCGTTGAGTACTCAAAAGTTGTCATTGAGGACTGATTAGAATTTATTTTTCTTCAAGGAGCAGAATTGGAAGTATTATATATATATATATATATATATATATATATATATAACACAACGAGACATATTTAGGCTTGATATAAGGACAATTTTCCAAAGCATTTGAAAGTATCCAAAAAGCATATTTCGCTTTAGTGGAAGCCTTTAAGCAGAGCCTGGAGGAACAATAGTTTAGGTATGTTGATATTAGTGCTCTAACTCTGAAATTTCCTGATTTTATTGTCTTCTATCTCCAATCTGTCACCTTTCCAACTCATTCCTCAAACTGCCCAAATCATCTTTATAACATACTTATAGGTTCATGTCACTTCTCCAATCGAAAGCCATCAATGTCTCCCTATAATTTTTTGAATGAATTTTAAATTCCTGACCCTGATATTCAGTTGCTGCTATAATCCCACTCCCACCCATCTGTCTGGACTTATTTTCATGCTATTTCTCTTCCTATATTTTATGTTCTTACTAAATTGGATTCATCCTGATGTCTCATCTCTCGTTTGTTAAATTTACCATTTTTAGATGAAATTTTTCCCATCATTTCTATTTGTTGTATTGACTTCTTTCCCTCAAAATCTGACTCCACTGGCAGCTTCTCCATAGTTTTTTCTGACCTTCCACAACTGAATGTGATTTGTCCTTGCTTATATTGTATAGATATGACCAGATTAAGGTCTCTTAAACATTTTTTTTCCAATTGATGTCCCCTTTTGTCTCACGAATTTTTATGTGACCTTGGGTATATAGATAATATATAATAAAATAGGTATATATATTAATACATAATAAAATATAAAATATTAATAACAATAATAAATAATAATTTCATAACTTCCACTTTCAGTTATGAGGCCTCATAGAGAGTCATGAACCAGAGTTCAAGGAACTAGGACCTAGACTGTCTCAGACTTTTCTTTTCCCTTCCACATTCTACATTGCATCAGACATTGTATTTGGCATGAATATATGCTGCTATTGAAATGTAGCCAACTTTAGAGGAAGAACTACATAGTTTTTCCACCTTGGATCAAGGGAGTCTAGCACTGACACTTCTACACAGTAGGCAGATAACCAATGCTGAATTAAATTGAATGAGTATTTTAAAGGTTTGACTTTCTGAGCAAGTGTATGTACTCATTTTATATTCTCCATCTGGCATGATAAGTCGAAAAGAGGCTTAAAAATAAAGAACAAATCTCAGACTATAATAATTCACTATCAGGAAGATAAAATATAGAATAGAGTAGAGTAGAAATACCTGGAGAGCAAGAAGTATCTCACTTTTTGTATTTGTAACGCATAGTGCCTGGCACATGGTAGGCATTTAATTAATGCTTCCTGGCTGATTAATTTATTATATTGTACTTAGCTTCATAAAGAGTCAGGTGTATTTGTTGAACTCTCTTTTGTCTCAGTATTTATAGTCTTGGTCTTATATAGCTGGCTCTGACTTGCAGTTTCTTCTTAAGTCCTTTGAGCTAGAGAGCTCCTGCTGCCAAAGCCACCATCATATATCTTGACAACAAATGAGCCCACATAGCATTTGATATTAAGATAAAAAAGTGGACATTGGTATAGAATCATCAGAATGGTCCATCTGAGAAAGAACGGGAAAATTCATCCAGATACAGTGCTCTGAATAGTTTGCATTTTCTTAGCTCTGACACTCTAGGATTTGTTTTCTCCTGTCTTCTGTGATGCTATTTTGTGTAGCCTGATGACTCTAACTCAGTCAAAAGATTTTGTGACATTTTGGTCTCCCTGATATTCTCACGATCTACATCAGAAGTGTCCAATATGTTCTTTAATCCACTTTTGATGGATTAGTCCATTGTAGACTGGACATGTCTATTCTAAGGAATTAGCAGTATGAGCTACCAATACTGGTCTTTAAGGTTTGCAAAATTCTTTATATACATTTTGTAATTTGCTATTCAAATAATCTCTTCAGGTAGATGCCCTTATTACCCCACATTTTACAAATAAGGAAAATGTGGTTAAAAAAAATTGAAGTGACTTGATCAGAATCACACTAACCTAGAAGGCGTCTGAGGCAGAATTCAAATTCAGGCTTTCCTGCTCCTGTCTAGAATTCTATCAATTAAGCTACCTAACTGGGTTTGTTCAGAAAACACACACACACACACACACACACACACACACACACACACACACACACACACAAGATTACATCAATGATCTCTATGACTGGAAAAGGACATGGGCTGATTATAGAGTATGAAGGATAATAGATAAAGAATTCACACTTTTCATGTCCAAACAATGAGAACCAAAAGTATCCCAGGACAGTGTGATGGACTTGTGGAAGTATATGGACAAGGATCTATAGCAGGTAGAATTTCTAGCTGTAGATTTCATAGGAGTGAGACATAAAAGCCATTGAAGATTCAAAATAAGACCTGATACAGGAACTCCATTGAATTATTTTGATCTTAGATTACTTTTTCATTCTGCCTAGGTATATTTACTATCATTTACTCAGGGATATTTTATGTGAATGTGGATCAACCATAAAACATCCACAATTACAAAAGAACCCTTATTTCATGTGACCTTAAGGCCAATAAGAAGACATAGTGAATGTTAGCAGACTGCATGCAGCATATGATGCAGGATGACGTGTGGGAGAAGCAGTGTAAAAGATACAATTTAAGACTTGCGGGTTAACCATGAGGTAAGGAGGTAACAGATGGATCTCCTGAGAATTAGACTGGTATCTATACTATACTAAGGGGAGTATAGGGCGTTTTAAATACAGAATGGAGGATTGATGGAAAAACAATTATCAAGAATTTCACAGAATCAGAAGATATGTATGAGATGACTGCCTAAAATGCTTTGTTTCCTCACTGATGTCTCTTGATTCTCTCAGCTTATTTCAAGACTCAATTCAAATCTCACCTCCTAAAAGAGGCTTTTCCCAGCCCCCCCCCCCAATGGCTAACAGCTTCCCCTTTTAGATCTCCTTCATCTCTTTTGTATATATGCTATATGTAGCTATTCATTTCCATGCTATCTTCTCTTTCCCATTGGAATGTAAACTCCTTGAGGACAGGGACTATTTTTGCCTTTCTTTGTATCTCTAATACTTAACATAGTGCTAGAGTAATAGTAAGTCTTATATAAATAGATTGTTGACTGATAGAGTGACAAATGAAGGGAAAAGGCACGCTGAAAAGATCAAGGGGTTCAATGAACTATTGATGTTTACCTCCTGGGACTTTGCTCCTAGAAACTGGGGCAGAAAAGGGAGGTTGAGTTAATCAAATTGATTCTGTGTAATTAAAGTTCATTGATTCCTCAGCTTGCCTTCTTAGGAGCATTAGCAGTACCCAACTTACAAATGAGTTGTGTTCCAATGGTTCATTTGTAAATGAGGTGTTTGAAAATTGAAATGCATTTTTCCATTGGGGGGAAAATAAATAAATGGCAGGCTACTTTCCAGACTAGCTCACAAAACTTACTTGGCTCATAACATAGCTAAAATACTCTACATTTGCTATGAAAATAGTATAAATGAATAATTGAAAACGAATTTAAGTTCCCATTGTGTTCTAGGCTCTATGCCAGGCTATGATATGCTGAGGATAGGGATAGCGACTGGACTTGTGATTTCATTGAAAAAGGAAGTCTTCAATGAAGAAATCTCAGAAAAAAAGAATTTTTAAAGTGGAAACTCCCTCTTTGCAATTTAAAATGTCAGAGACTTGTCTCAAGCAGTCTACTAATAATATGTCAGTGGGAGGACAATGAACCCAAATGTTTCTAGTTTCAAGGCAAACTCTCCAGCCATTAGATCATAATGTGTAAGATACTCCCTGCCTTATGTAACAAAGGAAGATAATAACTACCAAAGGTGACCAGGGAGAGCTGCTTCTATTTGAGAAGTCATGGGAATGGTGAATAATGTCATAGGCCAATCGATTACCATGCCCTTTTCAGAAACAATGGTATTGTGAATTTGATTACTGTTTCCAAAGCTAAAGATGAAAAGTGGAATTGGTCATGTTAGTCTATAATCAATGCTAACAAGGAGGCAGAAGTTGGTGGATCTTTTGAACTCAGAAACTCTGAGTAGTTAAAGCTGATCCAGTGTTTGGACTAAACTCATCATCATTAAAGTGAGTTCCTGGAAGAGAGGGGCTATCAGATTATCCACAGTGAGTCAAATTGGGTTTTGATCAAAATGGAGCCAGTCCATTTGATAACAATGGGGTGAATTATAAGTAGTTCTTACACTTCCAGTCTACATATGAAAGAGAGACTTAGTCTTTAAAAAACAAATGGGATAAGAAAGGGAGGGAAGAACACATAAATTGACATGGGAGATAACCTGTCCAGAGTAGATGGATATGAAACACTATCTCTGTCTAATTACTCATGGTAATTAGATGGATTTGTATGCATTAACCAATCAGTTCCTGAATAGAATTCCAAATTTCAGTACATTAACAACCCATGGGAAGGAGATATATGCTATCTGATGGAGAAATGAAACTTTTCCATTGGTATAGGGAGCCCATCAATCATCAGGTCATATAACAAGATGGGTAGAAAACAATATAATTGCAATACTAATAAATAGAAAAATGGTAATCTCAAATAAAGATCAAAAGTATATATCTGACATCTTTGTATGTCCTCTAGCAAAGTACCATGCTCTACACATTATAAACATTTAATAATTGTTTCTTAAATGAAATCAAATGAGAGATGGATTCAATGTTAATATTTTAGGAGAAAAAGTTTAATTACAATATGTTAAACAGGTAGATCCATTATTGAAAGTCTAAAATAAAATTCCAAATAATTTTAAAGATTGATTAGACTGAATGTCTTTTATGATTAACTTCATTTTCCATCTCCTTTATTCAGTTGTATTATTGACTCACCTTTTATTTTTATCAACCATGATTAGAGTTGATGTTAACAAAAGAAGAGAGCCTCTAAGAGTCAGGAAGCCTAACTTCTAGGCCCAAGTTTGCAGCCAGTGGTGTAATCTTGAGCATATATTTCTGTAAGCCTTAATTTCTTCATGAATAATCTGTGATTCCAGATATTATTGGGCAAATGTTGAAAGGAGTTTAGGAAGAAAGAAGTGGATTAAAGATGTGTGATTAGGTATTTCAGAAAAATTTTCTGAGGAGGAATTTTCTGAGTAATAAAAAACAAAGAGGAAAAAGATAGATCAAAGTAATATAGTGGATATTGCTTTTTAAGAATGGGTTAAACTAAGCAGCCATTAAGGTCCTTCCCAACTCTAAAATTATTTAACTCTATGGTTCTGTCATTGTTCATTCATGGTCCACTAGGGAAGAGGAAGGAAAGTGGTAGGGAAACCAATGTGCCAGGCAGTTCAAAAGATCAGAGATTTAGAGCTTAGAGGCCATGCAGTTCAACCTTTTCATTTCACAGATGAAGAAATTGAATTTCAGGAATGTTAAATAAAGTGTCTGAGGTCACCTAACTTGCTTAGGTAGTAATTGGCAGGTGAAGTTTTACCCAACTTGCTCATTTCTCCTTAGACATTCTATCTTGGAACTTCTCTGGTCCCCCTTTCCTGCTTTCTCCCTTCATTCCCTCCACTTTTCACTTTTATTTTGAGTTTTTCTTCCCCTTAGATTTTAAGCTCCATGAGCACAAAGACTGTCTTTTCTTTCTTTCTTTTTTCTCTTTCTTTTTCTTTTCTTTCTTTTTTCTCTTTTTTCTTTCTTTCTTTCTTTCTCTTTTTTCTTTCTTTTTCTTTCTTTCTTTCTTTCTTTCTTTTTTCTTTCTTTCTTTCTTTCTTTCTTTCTTTTTTCTTTCTTTCTTTCTTTCTTTCTTTCTTTCTTTCTTTCTTTCTTTCTTTCTTTCTTTCTTTCTTTCTTTCTTTTTTTCTTTCTCTTTCTCTTTCTTTCTTTCTTTCTTTCTTTATGTCTTTCTCTCTTTCTTTCTTTATGTCTTTTTTTATATTAGTTTCCCCACTGCATAGCACAGTGGCTAATACATCATAGGCACTTAATAAGTGCTTATTAATTGATTAATTTGTTTGAATCAAATCCTTTGCTAGATCTTAGTTTTTTGTTTTTATTTTTAAATTTTTTGAAGGAATAGCAAATAGAAGGTGGGATTTAATGGATTTGCAATGTCAAGGAGCATGGGTAGATAATAAATATGCAACTAGCTATATAGTTGTATAAATGTATATATGTATAATATGTATAAATGTAAATATATATTTATGTGTATATTTTGTTATTAAAGATTTGAGACATATCTGTACACTATTGGGAGAGCACAATCTTTATTCTAATCTTTATTTTAGTCCACATATCCAAAAACAGCCTTCAAACATAATAACAAAATTCAGTTGATTCCTATGAAAATACAAATATCACTAATTTTTAGGTAAAAGGGCATTGCATATACCAAAATATTCATAAAGTCCTTTGTTGTTAAAACAAAAATAAACTTGAAATAAAGCATATTGCTGTAATTGGAAATGGCTGAACTAATAGTATTATCTGAATGTATATATGATACTATAAAAATGAAGCATATGAGGACATAGGAGAAATATGGAAAGACACGTATGAAAGTATGTTAAGTGAAGGATCATAACTTTTCATATAATGGAAGTCTTTGGCAGCCTGGTGAAATCTATGGACCCTTTTCAGAATAATGCATTTAAATTCAAAATATAAAATACATAAAATTGTGATGGAAATCAATTATATTGAAATAAAATGCTTAAAATATAAAAAAAAAAACACAATCCACACAACCTAGGTTAAGAATTTGTGACATAGAGGAAAGCCAGCAAAAACAAAAGAACCAGATTCATAATACCTAGCGTTATGAAAATGAAAATAACATGAAAACAATGATGGCTGTCTAAGAACTATAATTCACAATCCTGTCAGGGTAGAGATGAGGAAGTTTCTGTCTCTGTTTTAAAGAAAGCAGGAGATGATAAATGCAGAGTATGACTACACTGTCATTTGGATCACTGTGTCAATCATTTTTTCTTAATTTGTTTTTTTTTTCTTTTGAAAAGAAAAGACAGAATGTTGTGTTAAAATGCATCAATAAAATTTATTTTTTAAAACTTAACTGATGGAAGCAATAAACTGGGAAAGCATTTTTACAGTTAAAGACCTCATTACCAAAATATAGAGAGAATTGACTCTAATTTATAAGAAATCAAGACATTCTCCAAATGATAAATGGTCAAGGGATATGAACAGACAATTCTCAGATGAAGAAATTGAAACTATTTTTAGCCATGTGAAAAGATGATCGAAGTCATTATTAATCAGAGAAATGCAAATTGGGACTACTCTGACTTACCACTACACACCTGTCAGATTGGCTAGAATGACAGGAAAAGATAATGAGGAATGATGGAGGAGATATGGGAAAACTGGGACACTGATACATTGTTGGTGGAATTGTGAATATGTCCAGCCATTCTGGAGAGCAATTTGATACTATGCTCAAAAAGTTATCAAACTGTGCATACCCTTTAACCCAGCAGTGTTACTACTGAGCTTATATCCCAAAAAGATTTTAAAGCAGGGAAAGGGACCTGTTTGTACAATAATGTTTGTGGCAGCCCTCTTTGTTATGGCCAGAAACTGGAAACTAAGTGGATGTCCATCAGTTGGAGAATGGCTGAATAAATTGTGGTATATGAATGTGATGGAATATTATTGTTCTGTAAGAAATGACCAGCAGGATGTTTCAGAAAGGCCTGGAGAGACATAACTGATGCTGAGTGAGATGAGCAGAATCAGGAGATCATTATATACTTCAACAACAATACTATATGATGATCAATTCTGATGGACATGGCTCTTCAACAATGAGATCAACCAAATCAGTTCCAATAGAGCAGTAATGAACTGAACCAGTTACACCCAGCAAAAGAACTCTGAGAGTTGAATATGAACCACTACATAGAATTCCCAATCCCTCTATTTTTGTTCACTTGCATTTTGGATTTCCTTCACAGGTTAATTGTACACTATTTCAAAGCCTGGTTCTTTTTGTTCATCAAAATAACTATATGAACATGTATACATATATTGTATTTAACTTATACGTTACATATTTAACATGTATTTTACCTACCATATGGGGGAGGGGGGGAGGGGAAGGAGGGGAAAAGTTGAACAAAAGGTTTTGCAATTGTCAATGCTGAAAAATTCCTCATGCATATATCTTGCAAATAAAAAGTTATAATTAAAAAATAAAACCACAAAAAAATTAACTGAATTTTAAATTTTGGGAGGGAGGAAGGAAAGAAGACTGTAAGGAAAAGGGAAGAAAAAAGGGAGGGAGGAAAGCAAAGAGGGATGGAGAGAAGAGAAAGGAAGAAGCAAAGAAGGAAGGTACCATTTGAAAGTAGAGAGGGAAGTTTTTTTGTCATCCATGAGCAATGTGATTAAATATTTCAAAAGCTTGGCATAATTAGTTGTAAATGTAAATGAGCCTATTTCAATGTTGCTATCAAGCCCCAGTTATGACTATTTAATGTACACCGAAAGAGGTTTAAGTCTCTAAATGAAATGGACTCCTGATAATGTGTTAACAACCTGCTTCAAATAAAAAATTCCAGACTGTACACAGCTCTAAATGCAAGCACAGTACAAGGTCAGTCCTGAATTGTATGTAAGATGTGTTTGTCAGACACTCTTTTGTAAAACTACCCCTTCTAACCTTATTGTCACATGTTTTCCACTCCTATTTTTAGGCCCTGGGAACATTAGGCCTTTCTGACTCTGCTGATGTCCACATGAAAGAATCATTTGTATTTGTTTTCTGTTGAATGTAGAAAAACCAAAATATACATTGGAATGGATTGCAAAACAGTAGCCCCTTAAAGGGTAGTTTGCATTCAAGTGAATGAAGCCATCTGCTACCAAGAGCAACAGAGTGCGCAAAGCGTATGCTAAGCGTTTGTTAAAAATGAAATGAGGGGTGATGGGAATTCTGCAATGTGTCTACACACACACACACACACACACACACATACACACACACACACACACACACACACACACACACACACACACACACATACTTGCATTTATATATACACATATACCCGATTCTGTTCAACAAGTATTTATAACATCCACAATATTCAAGGCATGAAATTGTCTCCATCTTCTCAGAGCTTTCATTCTCTTGATGTGGGAGGGGGCAAGTCACATCATAACATGCACATATCAATCAATCGATAAAATGTCACTAAATTGATAAACCTTAATGTCATTAGCTGCAAAGTATGCATGCATTTCCCCCCATACCTTTTGTTTCTTCTATATAGGAAGTTCCCCCATGAGGAAATTCCCATCATAAATGAGAATTAACAGAAGTCCATATGATTTACAGTCTTAAAAATTTGCCTAGGGGTTTTGAAAGGTTGAATTATCGTAGCAATCACAATAACTAGCATTTGTATAGTATTTAATACATGCCAGATACTGTGCTATGTGTTTTTTTTTTCAAAAAATGTCTTATTTGATTTTTGTAATACCCAGGGAAATAGATGCCATTATTATTATTCTCAGTTTTACAAATGAGGAAACTGAGGCAAAAATAAAATAAAATAAAATAAAAGATCGAATGAGTTGCTCATTTCTAGTAAATATGTCAGGCATGTTTTGAAGTCAAACCTGACCAGATTTGAATGGAGACCCAGCACTCTATTGCAGCACCTAATTTCACCTCCACTTATATCATCTAAGTTACTTCCTAGGGTTCTACAATCAATATGAATCAAAGGGAGAACTTGAACCCGGTGTCCTGATTTATAATCTGGTTCTTTATGTACTGCTCCATTTTGTTCAATCATGTTTTTGTTATGTCTGACTCTTTATGAGTGT
This sequence comes from Sminthopsis crassicaudata, assembly GCF_048593235.1. Classification (NCBI taxonomy): domain Eukaryota; kingdom Metazoa; phylum Chordata; class Mammalia; order Dasyuromorphia; family Dasyuridae; genus Sminthopsis; species Sminthopsis crassicaudata. The sequence continues at coordinate 727,033,955 of NC_133617.1, forward strand.
TCTTTGAATTTCCTTCTTCAGTTAGTTTTACAGATTAGTAAAAGCAAGGTTAAATGACTTGCCCAGGATCACACAGCCAGTAAATGTATGAAGCTGGATTTGAATTCATGAAGATGATTTTTCTGATTCTAGATCCAGCACTTTGTCTACTGTGCCACCTATCTCCTACTACTCCACAGTACCCTTCATAACAATATTCATGTTTTATATACATATAATGTCATGTTTCCATAAGAGATTCAGTATCAACCAATATTAGAGACCTGATCTTAGAGTTAGAAAAATCTGGGTTCAATCAAAATGTCTCGTGCACTTACTGTTTGTGTGAGCCTAGGCAGGTCATCTAACTTTTTAGTGGGCCAGGACACTCTCTACTACCATATGATAAATGCAAAAACATATATTGATCTATATTGGATTTTATACATTGTTGGAAGGAGTTTCTCCACATTCATGGAATCTTATGTTTGCAAAATATATAGTATGAGATGTGTATATGCACAAAGACATATATACATACATATATATACATACACATATATATGTATGTATATATATATATACACATATATATATATTATATATGTGTATGTAAATTATAATATAAATAATATAATAAAATAATATAAATTATATGTTATAAATTATAAATAAACATATTGATAGACATCTATAGAGAGATATATCTATCTATATGTGGATTCATAATTTGAATATGTCTGCACATCCATGGACAAAATTCAAACACCTCTCATTTTTACACTCCAATGTACAATCACACTCTGTTAGCCTATATCTGTAACGTCTAGTCTAGGTGCAGAAGTCTTATAATTAACATATACAAGGCCTCATTTAATCAAGTCTTTAACCACCTCTGCCTTTGTTAAATTGCTAGAAACTAATCTTGTTTCCTAAATGATTTTCATAAAGGTATATGTGCAATATATAGTACCTGAATTCTCAGCAGTGAGAAAGTGCCATGATGAATAAGGTATAAATGATGTACCTAATTCAACACCTCATTCAAAAGCTGCAGACCAGTGCAAATGGGCAGAAAATAGTGAAAAGGAGCTGACATTCAACTGTCACAAACTTCAGAATTACACACAGAGAAGTTATATATGCCATTAGTTTCTTTATATGTGATGGCAAGGAATGATTATGGGCCTCAAGAATTAGGCAAAACAGTGTGTTGTACTTGGTGTTGAAAGATATGAGTTCTAATCTTTCTTCAATATTTTTATTTTGTGACTGTGGGCAGGCAAGCCATTCATTTTATCTTAGCCCCAATTCCCTTGTCTAAATAAATGGGAATAATAATAGCACTTATCTCTCAGGATTATTGTAAGAATACAATGAAAAAATGTAAAATGCTTTGAAAATCTTAAAGTAATATGCCAGAGTATTATCATCTTCAAGCATTGTATGCTTTTGAAGCCCTATGGGTAAAACAGACTCTGAGCAAGAAATCCAGTTTCTTCTTTAGTCTCCCATTTCCTGCTTTTTAGATATCCTTCATCTATCGCTCTTAGGACAGTGTTACCAGGCTGTCCTGACTATAGGCTGTTCTGACTAGTTAAGACAGATGGACAACAGACCCTTCATCCATTACCTCAGTTATACCTTTTGCTATGGAATCATCTCATGATTTTCCCTCCCATTGGAAATTTATAATCCTGCAGCCAGCCTTATTATGTCTAAATCTTCAGGATTCCAGTGAAACTGGAACCAAGACAAATGAATCCTTCTAGGGAAAGAGAACAAGTTCTAATTCATGTTCACAGAATAAACCAGAAGTTTTAAATCAAGCCAGAGTCACTAAGAATACCAATTCTAAAGGTTAAGATAGGAGGCATTTACCCTAAAGCCAGAAAATAAGCACAGGGTGTCCCAAGTGTAAACAAACTACAAAAGGGAGCTTATTTGTTAAATACTAACCACTCTCCCACCCTTCACATCACTTCCATCTGAATAGTTGTAAGGCAGAGTCCTTCATTATTCATCACCACTCCTCACCTCAACTCTGTGGCACCAGCATAGCCCTGGTTTGGAACACTTGTTCTCCAAATAGGCCAAGAATCAGACATGATAATCCTATGAAACTAAGTTGTGCTAAGGTGCTTCCAGCTGCTGATAAATTGTTTCACCACAGAGACATAACATTTGTATTTTAATCAGAATCCTGGTTTCTCTGAATTGTAATACCTCAGTTTCCCTGAATTAGTATGCTATGACTACCCCCACCTTCCTGGCCATTCCAGCCACTCTCATATTTCAAAGAGTCCTAAAACTCCACATGGCTTATCTCAAATGCCTGGATAGTACTCACTATCTTTTTGGCCCAGACTTCTTGTCTCCTCCTTTCAACTCCCAACTTATCAAAATTTATGCTCCTTTCCTGAAATTATGACTTACCTAGTGCTCTGCCCTCCCCTTGCCTTTGTTTACCTGATAGATGGAGCCTTATAAAAGTCTCTGGAATTATTTGCTGGTTGCTGGATGCTTTAAGACAAGAATCCCATTTAGCCATGGATCCTGTCCAGCTGCTAATTCAAATTCTTCATTATTAAAATATCAAATCTCTGCCTTGCCTCAGTTTCTCCAGGATTACACACTAATGTGAAAATTTCAGAGAATGGCTGATGACATATAAGTGGCATATCATTTGACTGGTATCAGAGACCTGTATTTCTAAAATCCACATTTTCTTACTACCAGGCCGCTGTCCACTCCACTCAAACATTTATTTTCTCAAAAATTATTTCAATGTAAATGAATAAATAGACTATCATTGAAACATAAGAAACAAAAATAAATGGTGATTTAGGGAAAGGCAGGAAGATTTATATAAATTGAAACATAGAAAAGAAAACTGAATTTTAAAAAATTCAATTTTTATCATAATACAAAAGAGGAACAATAGGAAGATGGAATGGCAAATCTTCACCCCAAACATTAGAGGACCTCTGTCCATTAGAGGGCCTCTGAAGCTTACCCTCTCTTCTAAACTGAAGAAGTTACAATTTCTCAGGACTTCAAATTTCTCATTGAAAAAATAAGGCAAGCAAGTATTTATTAAATGTATTATTATGTATCAGTTATTGTGCTAAGTGAAAGGGAAAAGTTTGATGGAGAATAAAGATAATCCTTGCCCTCAAAGCATTTACATTCTAATGGCTGGTGAGGAACACATAAAGGGAAATTGAAAAGCTAGGGAAGTCCCCACACAGGGGTTTGGTGGCAAAATCCAAAGAGTAAGAAACAAAATTGGGAAGTACGTGAAGCATGGTCAGCCTGGGAACATACCCAAAATGGAGGCACTGAACAGAACTCATTCATGAGAGAAGCAGATCAGCACAATAGAGAGATGTTCCAATTCTTAAGGAAAATCAGCTGAGGAATGGTAGCAAAATCTAGAGAGCCAAAAGCATATTCTGGGATTGAGGAGGGTATGGTTGATCTCTAACGTCCCTCCCAGATCTAGATTTATGATCTTCTGAGTTTACTTTCCATTTTTTAAAATTTGTTTGAAGCTTTGGGAATTAAGGGTGTCGAATATTAAATAGGCTTTCAAACATAGACAATGTGTTGACTGATTCTGTTTAACTGTATTTGTTTCAAGGGAGGCATCCAAGTAGAACAGGTATATATTATAAAATGACTGTGATCCTATAACTATGAAATGAGTTCAGGAGTTAGACATAAAGAGTAATATAATAAACACATTAGGAAAACAAGGGATAGTCTATCTCTCAGATCTGTGAAGAAGAAAGGAATTTATTATGGTCTATAGTACTATAGAACATTATGAAATGTAAAATAGATAATTTTGATTATATTAAATTTAAGTATATATATAAATATATATATATATATATATATATATATATATATATATATATATAGACAAAAACAATGCAAACAACATTAGAAGAAAAGCAGAAAACTGGGATGAAGTTTTATATTCAAAATTTCTGAATATATAGAGAATTGACTCACATTTATAAGAATACAAGCCATTCTCCAATTGATAAATAGTCAAAGAATATGAACAGATAATTTTCAGATGAAGAAATTAAAGCCATTTCTAGTCATATAAAAATGCTCTAAATCACTGTTAGTCAGAGAAACGCAAGTTAAGACAAGTCTGAGGTGCTACTACACACTTCTCAGACTGAGTAAGGTAACAGGAAAAAATAATGATAAATGTTGGAGGGGATGTGGGGAAACAGGGACACTAATATATTGTTGGTGGAATTGTTCATTGATCCAACATTCTGGAGAGCAATTTGGAACTATGCCCCATATCAAAATGTTCATGCTCTTTAATCCAGCAGTGTCTCTAATGGGTTTCTGTCCCAAAGAGATCATAAAAAAGGGAAAAGAACCCACACAATTTTCCTTCCCTCCCTTCCTGCTGTACTAGACAGTAAAACAATCCAATTATAGGTTAAATATGTGCAAAATATTTGTAGCAGCCCTTTTTGTAGTGGCAAGGAAATGGAAACTGAGTGAATTCCTCAATTGAGCAATGGCTGAATAAATAATGGTATATGAATGTTATGTAATATAATTTTTCTATACGAAATGATCAGAAGGATGATTTCAGAGAGGCCTGGAGAAACTGACATGAACTGATGCTAAGTGAAATGAGAACTCATAGAACACTGTACACAGCTACAACAAGATTATGTGATTATCAGCTATGGTGAATGTGGCTCTTTTCAACATTGAGGTAATTCAGGCCAATTCCAATAGGCTTGTGATGGAGACATCTGCATCCAGAGAATGGACTGTGAAGACTGAATATGGATCACATATATTATTTTCACCTTTGGTGTTGTTTGCTTGGTTTTTTACCCTTTCATTTTTCCCCTTTCAATCTGATTCTTCTTGTGCAGCATGATAAATGTGGAAACATATTTAGAATTATACATGTTTAACCTATATTGGATTACTTTGCTGTCTAGGAGAAGGAAAGGAGGGGAAAAGAGGGAGAAGAATTTGGAACACAAGGTTTTGCAAAGATGAATGTTGAAAACTTACTTTGCATGTGTTTTGAAAAATAAAAAGCTATTATTTATTTATTTATTTGTTTGTTTGTTTGTTTGTTTTCCTGAGCCTGGGGTTAAATGACTTGCCCAGGGTCACACAGCTAGGAAGTATTAAGTGTCTGAGACCAGATTTGAACCCGGATCCTCCTGAATTCAAGGCTGATGCTCTATCCACTATGCCACCTAGCTGCCCCCTAAGATCTATTATTTTAAAAAATGATTGTGGTATAAAATAAAAGTCATAAATAAAACATTGTCTAATGACTTATTTCAAAGATATGAAATTGAGACAATCCCTCCTTAACAGAAATAAAGACATAAAGGTTAATGAAGATAGGGGGTAGGGGAAAGGTGGTGACTTTAGTTCTCTGTATAGTGAATTTGAATATTGCTGGGGATAATCATCAAATATTTGGAAATATCTAGTAAAAGAGATAATACTCAGAAGAGAAGTTAGAACTCTGGAGAGAGAGAATACTTGAAATCATGGGTATAGATGAGATCACCAAGGGAAAGCCCATAGAGAGAGGAATGAAGAGGTCTGAGAATAGAATTTAGGGAAAGCCCATATTTAGGCTATAGGAGGAAAATGAACATCAATGAAAGAATTTTCAGAGAATTTGAGAAGAATGAGGAGAGTGTGGTAACACAAAAGCTAAGGGAGGATAGTTTGCAGGAAGGAAAATGTCCAGATGCTACAGAGAGGTCAAGGAGGATAAGAACTGATCAAGAGCCATTGGATTTGGCAATGGAAGTATTTATAGTTGTTTTAGTTCTCTGCATGTAGACTCAACATTTGTAGAGACTATTCTATAGATAAAAGATAATGAGAATGGGCAACTTTCAAAATGTGAAGAACTAAAGGAAAAAAAAAGAACAAAATCAGAGTGAGAATGTAACAGAGAAAGATTCTTTGTAATTTTAGTAGAATTGGATTTTGTTGAAATGTTTGCTAAATTTAGTTGATTTTCTTTAAAAATTGAAAAAAGTGTGTTGGGTAGAGGGAATTCTTTTTAAAACAACTTATTTAACCCTCTCTACATAGCAGTGATATGCATATGCACATTTCCCCAGTTGTTTCTCTAGAAACAACTCTAGAAACCCCCTAGATTTGGGGTGATGGATATAATTTAAAAATATAACTGAACTGCAGGGAGGAGCACTGGGATTTATGTTGCTTTTAATCTGTAAATTCATGAAGATAACTATATATTGCTTGTATCTCAACTACAACTTAGATTTTGGTACTTATCAAATACTATAGATGTTGCATTAAGAAACTAAATAAAAATATATGTTGTTTCTTTTTGCTCTGGAATAGATGTGTGCTGAACTTTAAGAAATTTCAGTGGTCAAGACTGAATTGTTTTTAAACTCAGTATATGAATTCACTGATATGGAGAATTCACATTGAGAAAATCTTTCTAGCAATGCTATTCAACTTATAATCAAGAGAGCTAACTGGAATACTGAGAAATTATGTCACAGGGCAGTACTTGAACCCAGGTCTTTCTGATGCCAAGACAGCTTTCTTTTCAGTACTTCCCACTAACTCTTATGTTGTTTTTTCCACACACACACACACACACACACACACACATATATATGTGTGTGTGTGTGTGTGTGTGTGTGTGTGTGTGTGTATCTACAATCTATATCTCTATCTACATGTTTATATAGTGTGTCTCTCTATCTATGTTGAAAAACAATTAATTCCCTATTCTGTATTACTTTGGAGAGACAACATAGATTATGAAAAAAGTAGAAACCAAGAATCAAGAAACTTGGTTTATATTATGAGATCTATTATTCACTATTTTTTATAACATGGGCAGTTCACGTCTTTATTTCAGTTTTTAATCTATGAAATGGGACTATGAATATTGCAAGTAGACAGTGAGCTTCCTCCTGATCTCTCCAGTTAGCATGGTACTAACACTATTTTTTGTGTTGATGGAATTCATTTCAGCTAGCTAATAAAAATTAACATGGAGTTATCTTAAGTAGAAAGTTGTAAGGTCCTAGATAGTAAGCTAATACTTCATGTAATATGTAGAGGGCAGGTACTCTGAAAAGTGTACTTAAATCTAGGATAGCAGGGTATTTATAGTTAAATACCTACTCAATGTGAGATAATGTTCTCTAAGCACAAACTTAATGTAATGTAATGATGTATCTAGTTGGCATATACTTAAGGTAATAAGGGGATGTAATATTCTACAGTTGTGCATGCTTAGTATGAGGTCCAGATGTAATTGTACTGGAGTATTTAAAGGGAGTCTCAGACTCAGAACTCTCCCTTAACCACAGCTCCCAGTCACCAATACAAGAGAAGACTCCAGATTCCAGACTCCATCTTTAACCAGCCACATGGTTACTCTCCTGTTCCTTCACTCCTCCACTAAGACTAAGGACTCAGACTAATCCCAAGGTCCTTCAGAGAGCTAGTCCAGACTTTACAGAAGGAGTAATAGCAGCAGCAGCAACAGTTAATAATAGCAGTTAATATTTTTACAGCACTATCTTCCAGACACTGTGCTAATCACTTTATAAATATCTCATTAATAATATAATGTAAGCACCTTTAGCAAAGAAACTTTAAAAAAAATCTTCCTATTATCATCCCCAGTTTTTGTATATAACCTGCACATCACAGATGCTGTTGAATTAGATTGAAATTTAAAGTTGGAAATAATCTTATTTAAAATAATTTTATTTCTGTCTTTATATCCTTTGATCCTTGTATCTTTGTATCTAAAATATTTAGAAAATGCTAAATGAAGGCACGAAGACTGATTTACTGATAAAGTAAACTAACCCAATCCAATTTGTCTTAAGGATTGTCATAAAAATCAAATGATGTGATAGTTGAAGTCATGGTGATGGAGTATAGGCAGCAACTTAGCTGAACTTCTTCAACATTCTCTTTCAATCAACTTTAAAAAAACACCTCAAATAAAATTCTGGAGGGGAAGAATAAAAATGTGTATATATATAAATGCTGAGGTAAAACATTTCCAGCCTCAGATTGCTTTTCAAAATGTTAGTGGGAGAGCTCTCAGATGCTAAGGTGGTTAGTCCCCACATGTAACACATACTGGGGTAACACCAACATGAGTCTTTAAAGGCAGTTTGTGTAACTCTCAGCTAACAGATGAAAAGGTAGTTGAACAACTTATTAGAAAGTGATTACAGGCAACCTATTGCTGCCACTGGAATCAAGAACCTATTACAATTTCCTTCCTGAAGTTCTAGGTCACAATTCCCAGGCAAAGAAAAGCACTAACTTTTGTGATGTATAGAAAACAGCAGCCCTGTTTCTGGTCACAGTTTCAGGACAGAAAAGGTGTGTCAGATTTCTCACAAGTGAGTAGGAATCTTGATATCAGTGCTGAGGAAGAAAGGAGCTTTAATATTTATGTACACAAAAGAGCAGCGGCTCAAGTCATAATTCCAGAGCAAAAAGGAGTAATAGGACCTATGACCAAAGGACAGCAGGGGTCCTTGTCACAGCATACAGGACAAAAAAAAAAAAAAACAGTGTTTGTGTTTCCTCACAAGAGGAGAGGTCTCAGTTCCAAGCACAAATGAGTACTAGCACTTGTGGCTGCTGGAAAGCAGAAAACCTCCTCACAGGTTTCAGAACTTAATAGAAGAGATAGCACTTGTGACTGCAGTGGGAACAATATATTTTCTGGATAAAGACCAGAGGAAAGGTAAGATGCACTGTGACCACAACTATACTTGGATTACATCATCTTGGAAATACCAAAAACTTTAAATAGCTTAAACTACATAAGAAAGCGGCAATCAAAAAGCTAAATTTTCAACTGATACTCTATCCCAGGAGCAGAGGTCAATTTTAAGACACAATTAAAAGTCAAGAAATAGATTGGAAAAAATGAGCAATGACAAAATTTGATCATAGTAAAACGTCAATGGAGAAAGGAAAGATCCAGACACAAATTCAGAACAAGGGAATGATGTCAAACCAGATACAAGCAAAGCCTTAAAGAAAAATGTGAGTAGGACACTAGCCCAAACAGGAATTACCAGAAGACATCCAAAGAATTTTCAAAACCAAATAAAAAAGAAAGGAAAATTGGGAAAATAAGTAATGGTGATACAAAAAATATGAAAAAAGAGTTAACAGCTTGGTAAAAGAGGAACAAAAAATTCTGAGGAAAATAACATCTTAAAAACAAATTGACCAAAAGATCAAAGGAAAAGGAAAAAAGATCCACTAAAGAAGAGAACTTTTTAAACATAAGAATTGTCCAAAAGGAAAAAAAAAACAAAATATCAATAAAAAACAAATCCTTAAAAATTAGATATAGATAAGTCAAAGCTAACGATTCAATGATACATTAAAAAAAAAAGTGTCAAAAGAATGAAAAAATGTTCATATGAGGGGGGAGGATTGAAATATCTCATTGAAAAAGTAACTGTCTTGGAAAAAGACCAAGAAGAGTTAATGTAAGAAGAATTCGACTATTTGCAAGCCATCATCAAAAAAAAAAAAAAAAAGCCTAGCCATCATATTTCAAGAAATTAAGAAAAACTGCTCAAGTAAGAAAACTGTATAAATGAGTATACATATATTGGATGTAATACATATTTTAACATATTTAACATATGGCTACCTCCCAGCTAAAGGAGGGGGTTGGGAGAAAAAAGGGAAAATTTGGAACAAAAGATTTTGCAAGGGTCAATGTTGGAAAAATTACCCATGCATATTTTTTGTAAATAAAAAGCTTTAATGAAAAAAAAAAAAAAAAGAAAAATTGCCCAGATATCTTAAATCTAAAGATTAAACTAGAAACTCAAAGAATCCCTTGATCCCTTCCACAAAGAGCTCAACATTAAAATTCCTAGCAATAGAATTCATTTTCTGGGAAAAAATCTGCTATGAAAATTTTTGTGCAAATAGATCTCCCTCAATTTTTTTTTTAATTTCTAGGATACAAACTTAATAATATACTGCTGTATCAAAGGGAATACAGTTTTATCTAGTCCTTTGGGTATAATTCTAAACTGCTCTCCAGAATAGTTGGAGCATTTCACAATGCCACTAGCAGTGCATTAGTATTCCACTTTTCCCACATCTAACATTTGTCATTTTCCTTTTCTGTCATAGCTATAAGATGATATCTCAGAGTTCCTTTAATTATCCTTTCTATAATCAGTAGTGATTTAGAACATTTTGTTATTTATATAGAAATATTTGATTTCATCTTCTGATAAAAACCTGTTCATAATCTTTGATCATTTATCAATTAGGGAATGACTTGTATTTTTATAAATTTGACTCAGTTTCCTATATATTTGACAATTGAAATCTTCATCAGAAACAATGGTTGTAAGAACAACTTCACCATCATTTATTTTCCTTCTAATAGGTTGTATTGGTTTCATATTTCAAAACCTTTCTAATTTATATACTGAAAACATACCCATTTTATATTTCACAATGTTCTTTATCTCCTATTTCATCATAAATTCTTCCTTGTCCATAGATCTGACTGGTGAACTGTTCAATGCTCCCCTAATTTGCATATGTTATCACCCTATATGGCTAAATCATGTGCCTATGTTGATCTTATCTTAGCGTATACTATAAGATGTTGGTCTATATCTAATTTCTAAGATATTGTTTTTTCATATTTCCCCCAAAATTTTGTTAAATAACGAGTTCCACCCTCAAAATCTTGGATCTTTCAGTTTATCAAACACTAGACTGTTAGAGTTATTTATGTATGAATATTGTGTACCTATGCTATTACATGCATCCACAATACATTTATTAGCCAGAACTAGATTATTTTTATGGTTACTACTTTAATACAAAAATTAGAGTCCTGATATAACTAAGACCTTCCTTTTATTTTCATGTATTCCCTTGTTGTCATTGACCTTCTGTTCTTCCAGATGAATGTTATTATTTTTCTATATAAAGTATTTTGGGAATATTTTTATAGGTGTTGGAACTGAATATGTGAAATAATTTAGGTAGGTAGAGCTGTCATTTTCTATTATATTGGCTCCACCTGCCCATAAGCCAATGGTATTTTTCTAATTTTCATGGGTTAATTGCTTTTCCAGTGAGATATTTTACATTTTCTTCCATTTTTTTCATTCTTGTAATTTTTTTTTTTTATTCTTTATTGCTGTCTCATGGAATCATTAGCTTCCATTTGCCCAGTTCTAACTTTTAAATTATTTTCTTCAGTGAGCTTTTGTGCCTCTTTTCATTTAGCCAATTTTACTTTTTAAGAAGTTGTTTTCTTCAGTGACTTTTTCAACATCTTTTTTTGTGTGTGCTTTCTTTACCAAACTATCAAGTCTTTTTTTTTTTTATGATTGTCTTTAATTATTCTTGTATCTTTTTTTTTTCAAAATGTTATTCAGCTTCTCTTATTAATTTTTTTAAAATCACCTTTGAGTTTCTTCAAAAGTTCTTTGGGGCTAGAAGACAATTCACATTTTTTTTAAATTTGAGATTTCACATGTAGCCATTTTAATATTATTGCTTCTGAGTTTGTTTTGATATTTCCTCTTACTACAATAACTTTCTGTGATCAGATTTTTTTGTTTGTTTGTTCATTTTTCCAGCCTATTTTGTGATTTTAAATTTTAAATTTGGACTCTGATCCCAAGGGAGAAGGCACTGGCCCACACTTCTTGCAGAAAAATATGGGAACTTGCTCCTGGGAGCTATGCCACAAGTGGAGAGTTCCCTCCACTGAGTTGTACAAGGAGCTATAAGTTCTTTACTACTGAAAGAAAATTTAAAAATAATACTAGCAAGGTGGTTATAGCAATATATCACAAAGATCATGTATTGGGACCAAGTGGGATTTATATTAAGAATGCAAAGCTGGTTCAGAACTAGGAAAAAGAAAACAATATAATTGACTATGAATGACAAAACCAACAGAAGTAATAATTATTTCACAACATCTAGGTATTAAAACATAAAAATAAATGGAGATTTTTTAAAAATAAGTAGTAATTAATATTTATTTTATTATTTTACATACATAGTATGTATTATATATAAATATAATTATGTTTAATTATTATCAAACAATATTTATAATAAGGATAAGCTAGAAGCCTTCTCATAAGACTGGAGTGAAGCAAAGCTGCCCATTATCACCAATATTATTCAAATTTTTACTAAAATGTTAGTTATAGTAATAAGAAAGATAAATAAATGTAAGGAATTAGAATAGGTAATGAGGAAATAAACCATAATTCTTTACAAATGAATGGTGGTACACTTAGATAATTCTAAAGAATCAACTAGAAGACCAGCTGAAAAAATTAACAATTTTAGCAAAGTAGAAATATTTTTTAAAAATCCACAAGAATTATTAGCATTTATATGTATATACATACATACATACATATATTACACACACACACACATATATATATATATGTATATATATATATACATATATATATATATATATATATATATATATATATATATATATATATATATATATATAACCACAAAGTCCAGTAGCAAGAGACAGAAAGAGAAATTTCAAGTAACTGTAGACAATATAAGATATTTGATTATCCAACTGCCAAGAGAAACACAGGGATTATATTAATGCAATTGCAAAACACTTTTCACACAGAGACATCTAAGTAATGGAAAAATAGTAAATACTAATGGGTAAATTGAGCCAATATAATAAAAAATTATAATCTATCTAAATTATTTTGCTTATCTAGTGCCATACCAATCAAACTTCCAAAAGATTACTTACAGAAATAGAAACAATAAAAAAATTAAAGGAACAAAATATCAAGAGAATAAATGAAAAAAAATTTGTAAGGAAGGTTACTAGCTTAACAAAGTGGTGATCATAAAAATGGAATAGATTAGTTATCCAATATTCATGAGTAAATGATCATAGTAACCTAATGGTTGATAAACCTACAGATCCAAGCTTTGGAGACAAGAATTCAAGATTTGACAAAAATTGTTGGGAAAAGTAAAAAAATAGTGGCAGAAATTAAGTTTATACCAACATCTCACAATGTATACTGATATAAGGTCAACATTGGTATATGATTTAAACATAAAAGGTGATATCATAAGCAAATTTTAAAAGCTTGGAAAATGTTACCTGTCAGATCTTTGGATAGGATAAGAATTTGTGACCAAATAAGAGATAGAGAAGGTCACAGGCTATAGAATGGATAGTTTTGATTAAATTAAATTTTAAAATTAAAAAACAAATCAATTCAACCAAGGAATAAATTAATTCAGCAAGAAACTTGGAGGTGAGATTACAGGCAAGTTTCTCTGATAAAGATTTTATTTCTCAAGTATATAGGAAAATGAATCAATAAGAATACATATCATTACTCAATTGATAAATGATAGTTTTCAGAAAAAAATCAAAACTATCTACATTAACATGAAAAAATATTTTAAATTACTATTGACTAGAGAAAGCAAAATTAAGGCAACTCTGAGGTATCACCTTGTTCTTTTTAGATTGGATATTATAACAGAAAAGTAAAATAATAACTGTTAAAGAGGACATAGGAAAAATTGGACACTAATGCACTGGGGGTGGCATTGTAAACTAATCAAACCATTTTGGAAAAAAAAATTGGAACTATACCCAAAAAGCTATAAAACTTTGCATATCTTTTGATCCAACAAAACTAATACTAGGTCTCTATCCCAAAGAAATAAAAAAGAAAGTGAATCTATTTCTTCAGAAATGTTTATATCAGCTCTTTTTGTGCTAGCAAAGAATTGGAATTGAGTAATTCTATTAGTTATGGAAAGGTTAAATAAGATTTTGTATATGACTGACTGTGATTTATGTATTATAGATGAATGATATGCATTGTGCTCTAAAAATAATGAGCAGTTTCATTCAAAATATATATATATATATATATATATATATATATATATATATATATATGACTTGGAAAGACTTCTATAAGGGGATACAAAGTGAAGTGAGTAGAACCAGTAGTACATTGCACAAAGAAACAAAAAGACTGTATGACAATCACTTGTAAATGTCAACTATTCTCATCAATATAATGACAAAAGGAGTTCCAAAGGAATTCCAGAAGGACATGTTGAAAAATGCTATCTATTTACAGAGGGAAAAAACAACTGATGGAATCTGAATGCAGACTGAACTCATTAAACTCTTCACTTTCTTTGTCTTCTTTTTTGCCCCCCAACATGATTAATACTGGAATGTTTGCATTATTTCACATGTATAATTGCTATTATATGTTTTGTCCTCACAATGGGTGGGGGAGGCATGAGAGAAAAACAATTCAGAAATCAAAATGTTAAAAAAAAAAGTGCTTAAAATAATACTTAAGAAAAATTTAAAGAATCAAATGAAATACTCTAAATAATTATACTTTTGCCTAATGTAAAGTATTTAACCATGTAAGTATATATCCATTGGCAAAATATTGAAAGGAAGCTAATTGGGTGAGAGAAAGGAAGGGTTTAGATAATCCACAAGCTGAATAATCAGCCACTGAATAATATTAAAGGAGATAGCTACAGTTCAAATGAAATAGAGTATCTCAAAGAAGTAGAAATCCATTTGTATTGTTTAAAATCGAATCAAAAGCAAAAACTTTCCACTGAGAGGCATGTAAAACACCAGTGGCCTCTAACAGGGTTGCTCACTCATCAATATGAGACTGTCTCTCACCCCTAAGAAGCACTGTTACATTCATTATCTTACCAACAGTGGTTGAGTACAGATTTGATATTTTGAAATTTTCTGAAACAATAATGGTGTGTTTTCATAGCTAAAACAAATGTGGAAGGAAATCAACCTCCACCATCTTCTTTCTCTTTCTCTGTTTCTGTTGTTGTCTCTCTGTGCCTGTCTCTGTCCCTGCCCCTCTGCCCCCTCTCTCTGTCTTTCTCTGTCTCTCTGTCTCTCTGTGTATGTGTCTCTCTCTGTCTCTCTCTTTCTCATTCCCTCTATCCCTTCTGCCTCTCTTTTTCTCATTGTCTCTGTCTTTTCCTTTTTGTCTCTTTCTTTATTTGTAGTTCTCTATCTCCCTTTCTATTCCTCACATAGTACTTCATTGTGATTGCTGTCATGCTTAATTAAAGTCATACAAGGATACCTTTTCTTGCATTGTTCTTCTTTTGTTAGATTATGAAAATTAATGATCTTACCACTGTAAAGTTACAACCAGTTGTTTTTTAGGTTTTTTGTTTTATCACTGAAGCACTACTGATTTCATCCAACATTATCCAGAGAGTAAAATAACTCGCCATCCTTCTGAACGCTTTACATAGGAGACTGCCTCCCGCTCTTTGATGGAGTTCAATAATTATTGGTTGGACTAATCTATCACTCATCCTCCTTGACAGTATCCTGAAGTTTTCAACAATCATAATGAAGAATATTTATACTATGTAAGAAACCCACAATCCCATATACTGTTCATCTCCTAATGATGATTAATGCTGCTCATCATAGTGTTTAGTACATTTACAAATTCTTAAGCTTGGTTATCACTTGAAAGGTGCCTATCATCATTGTTATAAAGCACACTTTATTTCACTGGCTAGTAAAGAAAGAAGGTTCCCTCTGATTATGGATTCAATAAAAATGTACATTCAAAAATGTATTCAATGTCTTGAATGAGAAAATCATATTTTCAATAATGGGATAAAAAAATATGAGCTTTCTGCTAAACATAGGAAAGAACAAATTCATGAGATTAGCATCGGCTTCGACTTTCCTAAAATAATCCCCCATGAATTTCAGATCACAACTGTGTTCTGATAGCTGAGCACACTAGCTATAGGAATTGGATCACTCACCAGCAATTTCAATGGAAATTAAAATACTTTTTTATAGGTCAGAGTTATTGAGTTTTTTTCCCTTTCTGCTTGTGCATTTTCAGGAGTAATTAGTATTACTTCCCCATCATTAATTATATATGTGAGCTTTGTATTGGCTATGGCTCTTTTAATAAGTGTCCCTTTCTATAAATATAATTTAAAGACCTGTGATTGAAATGAAAAGGCTCGGGGTTTATTAGCATATTGATATTCTCACTAAATTAATATGAGCCCCAGGTCTTCATTTATCTGGAATTCACTTCACAAAAACAAATTACACTGTTTCCAATAAATGTTCATGAAATTCAATATTCATTTTGACTGCAAATTACCTAGTGAACACGATGGTCCGGTGAAAATACTTGTAAAAGCTGTCATTTTCCTAAATAAATTATTAAAAATAACTTGCACAAATTAATTTCTATTAAGCAGCATTTGCACACTGTTTGAACAAAGCAAATGAGAGCACAAAGACATAAAATTGCAGAATATAAGATTTGAAAGGGATCTTGAAGTATTGTGTTGAACCTCAGTAAAATGAAAAAGTTTTTGATAGCATTTATCAGTACTTCTACTGTAAGACCTTCAAGGCCAGTGAAATTCCTGCATAATTCATTTAAAAAGTAAAAAGCTCTAATCTTTTGTAGATCTTCTAGGGCCCTCATTCCTAAATTCATGAAGTCCAAGTAGATGTTCCAAACTCATAGCTGTTGTTTTTTTGTTCTGTTTTGTTTTGTTTTTTTGTTTTTGTTTTGTTTTGTTTTGTTTTGTTTGTTTGTTTTGTTTTGTTTTGTTTGTTTTTGTTTTTAAATTATATTAAAACAAAGACATTTGAGAACCTTTTCTGCATTCCAACACTGTTGACCTTGGATCACATATGTATTAAAAGCTAACCAGGCTATAGCTCCAGGTTGAGAACTAGTCTTTTCATTTTTATTTATTCCTTCCTATTGTACTTCAGTTTCCTTAATTTCTCCCTGGCCACTAAAGGAGAAAGGTTGGATTATGAATTGGGAACTGGGGAAAGAAAAAATTATCAGAAACTGAGACATTCTTACTAATGGAGATTAATATTTTAGCTACTGGAAAAAATGGACACAGTGGTTGGAGTGTCAGGCATGAAATCAAAAAGATATGAATTCAAATCAGGCCTCAAACAGTTAACAGCTGTATGGCCCTAGGGAAATCACTTAACCACTATTTGCAAGAGTGTCCTCATCTGTAAAATCGAGGCAATAATGGCAGCTACTTCTCTGGATTTTCATAAAGATTAAAGGAGATCTTAATTATAATATGTTTAGCATGGTACCTGCTCATAATAAAGACCATATAAATGTTAGATTGTTATTATTATTAGCAACTTAGTAAGTACTTTCTAAAGCACAATAGATGGGAACCATTTTTGAAATGGACATATATCCCGTTTGCAGAACTCTATGATATTGCCAGACCAGCACAGACTGACTAAATAATCTGATGCTCAAGTCAGAGAATTGTGTAAGTTTAAGAGGCTAACACTCACATCTGACTATTGAGCTCATATACAACAGCTTCCCTCTCCCAAGTTCCACTTAGAGAATGGACTATCTCGATTCAACAATCACTGATGTTGTAGGAGATATAAACCCATTTGAAATATATCCCTGCCCTCAAGAAGCTTATGACGAAGTGACGGGAGTATCTAGGAAACACTCATGTTAGGAGTCTAACAAAGTACTAAGTCAGTGGAATTGATAGACACAATAGTTATCTAATTTAGTATGGTTCAGTATAATTGATCTGATCCTACAAGGAGATGTTATGGGCCAGAACTTGAAACATGATGCTAAGTCACTGGAATTTATAGAGACAATGATTATGTACTTAGTACTTACTAGAGTTCTATAAGATTCACACCTTTAAGAGAGCATATATAAGCTAGGAGCCTCAACCAGGATTCACTCTGGGAGATTCAGAAGCCAGGATTCAGTCAAGAAGATTCACAAATCAGAGAAGGCAGTCAGGCAGAACTAAGGAGGACTGAGAAGTGGTGACAGGCTCCTGTGGAGAACACTGAAACCAAGATCCTGAAGGCTTCCAGAAAAGCTAGCTGAGCCCCAAGTGAAGGAGACAAGATTTTGAAGAAGACGATAAAGGATTTGGACTTTAACTCCTGGCTGCATTTGGGGTGATTACACTGAACTGAAAGGAAGTCTGCCTCTAGAAGCCCCCCAAGAAACTTTCTCCCAGAGAACATTACATTTTAGAGATGAATATTACACACTCACATAATTCACCTAGGTCCTTATCAATGCAAATAATTAATCCTTTAACGTGGTCCAATATATTTAAATTTGCTCTATTTGAAGTGGCAATTTTGTAAAATATGACCATTAGTTCCAGCTCATGGAAATATTCAATGCAAATTTGAACAGAGAAATTGCAGAGAAAATATTGCTGTTCAACATCCTGGGAATGCTGTTACTCCTCATCTTTCCTTATTGATTATCTTTGCTGCCTTTAAGTCCCAGTTAAAATCCTACCTTTATGGAGGCTTAATAATAATATGTTCCATAATGGACTTGTCATTTAGGGTAGGGGGCAGGTGGAAGAAGGGGGAAATTTGGAATACAAGGTTTGCAAGGGTCAATGTCAAAAAATTATCCATGCATATGTTTTGAAAATCAAAATCTTTACTGATGCTGAGTGAAATGAGCAGAACCAGGAGCTCATTATACACTTCAAAAAACAATACTGAATGAGGATGTATTCTGATGGAAGTGGATATCTTCAACAAAGAAAAGATTTAATTCAGATCCAATTGATCAATGATGGACAGAATCAGCCTATACCCAGAGAAGGAACACAGGGAAATGAGTATAAACTGTTTGCATTTTTATTTTTCTTCCCAGGTTATTTTTACCTTCTGAATCCAATTCTTCCTGTGCAACAAGAAATTTGTTTTTTTCACACATATATTGTATCTAGGATATACTATAACATATTTAACAAGTATGGGGCTGCCTGCCATCTAGGGGAGAGGGTGGAGGGAAAGAAGGGAAACTTTGGAACAAAAGTGAGTGAAAGGGATAATGTTGTAAAACATTACCCATGCATATGTACTGTCAAAATTAAAGTTATAATTATAAAATTAATTTTAAAATAAAGTATATTAAAATTAAAAAGAAAATTAAAATCTTTAATAATAATTAATAATATATTTCCTTTATAATATCCAGTTTATTATGGATATATCTTATTTGTACTTAGTTATCTGAAGTGTAATTTGCATCACACTAAGCTTTGGGAGCTCAAGGACTATCTTTTTTGCCTTACTTAGCAGTTAGCACATGATTTGGTGCAGTGTTTAGCAAATTATTTTTGTTGTCATTTCAATTGTGATTCTATTTGATCTTTTCTTGGCAAAGATTCTAGAGTGGTTTGCCATTTCCTTCTTCAGCTCTTCTTGCAAATGAGGAAATTGAGGCATAGGTAAATGATTTGTCCAGGTTTTACTCAGATAGTAAGTGTTTGAATACAATTCTTCCTGTGTCCAACCCTGGTACATTATCTATTGTTCCACCATTTAACAAGTAATAGATGCTTAATATTAACGGAATAATTGATTCTTTTTTCAAACCAATCAACACCTAGCATCACTTAAAAGGTCACAAATTCTTTACTTTTATTTTCTCATTTGATTGCACTTCAATCATTATTATCTCCATTTTACTTATGAGAATATTGAAGTTAAAGGAAGTTAAAAATAATTTGCCTAGGATAACCCAGCTAATATCAAAAGTAGAATTTGAACCTAGGTTTTCCTGACCAATTCCAGCAACCTATGCACTAGCCATGTC
Source organism: Sminthopsis crassicaudata (assembly GCF_048593235.1). Taxonomy (NCBI): domain Eukaryota; kingdom Metazoa; phylum Chordata; class Mammalia; order Dasyuromorphia; family Dasyuridae; genus Sminthopsis; species Sminthopsis crassicaudata. Next base: position 727,053,727 of record NC_133617.1, read on the forward strand.
CATGAAACTTCTAGAACAGGTAACATTTCAACAGGTAGAAATGAGTCTGTGGCACAAAGCATTCCTGGTAGAGAGGACATTATCATCCAAAGTACATAAGCAGGAATCATGGTGCATGTTCAGAGAATAATGAGTCCCTAGTTTAGTCACTTTAATTAGGTAAATGGAGCAAAAAAAATGAGAAGGTTGGGAAGAGATTGAAATAACATTCTAGGGTTCTTTGCCAATCGCCCCCTTTCTGGACAAGATTGAGTTGATTTGTGATTTAGATTTTCTAGGGTTTTAATTGCTCAAATTTGGATTTTCCCTAGGAAATAGAATAGTATGCATGAGTCAAGAAGAGCTAACTTCAAATCTGACTTCTGAAACTTAACAGCTATGTAACCTTAGCAGATCATTTGATATATCTGAGCCTCTCTTTCTTTATCAGTAAATTTTTTTGGGAAAATAATGTCTTTGATATCTATCTCACATGTTAATGAATGTAAAGACCTTGGCCAAGATGAAAATTCTATATAAATGTTAGCTACCAAGTGTCCCTTACTAAATCATGAGCTTCTTGAGGACAGGAATTGTCTCAATCAGTTTATTGTGACAATCACATGTGAAGATATACTTGACACTCAGATTTCTATTCCCCTCCAAACGAATGTAAAATAATTCTTCAAATAAAATTTTGTATCAGATGACAAATTTTGGAGACACAAAAGATAAGGCTGAGAAAGTTTTCCAGGTTATGACAATTTTACGGGTTGATAGGAGTAGTTTATAATATTTTGGATGAGGGTACACATGGTAAAAGCACAAACAGTGGGCCTTTGAAGCAGCCACAAGAGCAGTAGCTGGTGCTGCTATAGGAATTCTCAGGCAAAGATGGTTAGGGAATTAGACAACTGATCACAAAGAAATTGAGGGTGACAAGTGATAACACTCATTATCTGTGGCACTGATTGGCAAACCTATTGTCTATATGCAGTTTTTGGGTTACAGTTCCAAAATGGAGAGGAGCTCCTGTATTTAGTCACAAGCAAAATGTACTCTAATGCTAGTTCCAAGGCAGAGAGGAACACTTGTACTTGTGATTTAAAGAGGGCAGGAGACCTGGTCACAATCCCAAGGCTAAAACACTTGCAGCTACAGCAGAACAAGGGTCTTTCCTGAAGAATGATTGGAGTTAGACTAACTCCACAGTGACTATCTCTTTCCCCAGATCATGCCCTCTGGGAAGTATACAAAATTTAAAGACCTCCAGAAATAAGTCTGAAAACAATAGCATTTTCCCACAAGTAAAAAGAGCCCATATTTAATGTTAAGTTTAAAGGTAAAAAGAATGAAGGCTAGAAAAATGAGCAAACAAAAAGAACTTGACTACAAAAAGCTACTATGTTAGTAAGAAGACAAAGATACAAACTCAGAAGAAGAAAAAAAACAAACAAACATGAAGACAGATACCAGAGCAAACTCTGGAAGAAAATGTTATTTGAATCTGAACCTAAAAATAATTCCTGAAATAGTTAAAGAAAGAACTAAAAGTGATAAACAAAAAATAGCAGAGGAGGATTCTGGGGAGACGGCAGAGTAAGCCAGAATATTTCACACTCTTTATATTTTCCCCATGAACAAAATAAAATTGAACGTAGACTAGTGAAAAACAAGACTTAGGAAAGAACAGAGGTCCTCCTATGACAACCTGAAAAGATCCAAAGAATTCAAGTTTAACCTGTGAAAAGTATAACTATCTCCAGGTTAGCTCACAAAAATAGCAAGCAGAGAGCCCTGGAACTAGCTGAGGTCTAGAGATAGCATCAGCCCATACGACTGGAACTTTCACCTCCTGGACGGTATGGGAAGTTGTGACTCAGAGTCTGGGAAGATTGAGCAAATCTCAGCTGATGAGGAATTCTAGGCTCAGTTGTACTGCTGAGATACAACCCTAAGCAATAAGGAAACAGGACACTTGCTGAGTGCAGAAACAGTGGGGTAGGGTTGTTGCTGCCTGCCAGCACTTGTAGGAGGTAGAGTTCTTGATTTGGGATTTCAGGCCAGAGGAGAGAGTTGAAGTGAAGCCATTGGCACCATTCCCTTCACTCCAGGAGTAGAAATGATTACACTAATGAGTTTTCATTTTAAAAAATGAGTAAGCAAAGGAGAAAGAATCCAAGTGTAAGAGCCTTCTTTGGGAATAAGGAAGACTAGAATTCATCTTCAGAGGATAACATTGAAGGAAAAAAGTCTCTCCTACTCCAAAGAGTTACATGCATGGCAACCTGCCCAGAAAGAATTTATAAAAGAACTTTAAAAAGGTACTGAAAATCAAATGACATACACTGAGGAAAAACTAAATGAAGGAATGAATAAGAAGAACTATCCAAGGAAAAACACAATTATGAAAAGAAAGACAACCAATGAGAAAAAAGACTCAAAATCTTAAAAAAAAAGTAACAATTTCCTGAAATTTCTCCTGAAAGTGAGAAATGAGCAAGGCAAAGCCATTGTAGCTATAAGAAATCAAGAAATTACAAAGCAAAGTATAAAGAATAAAAAAAAAAGAAGATAATGTGAAATATCTTATAAGAAAAACAATAGATCTGAACAGATAAGAAGAAAAAAAATAATTATACCTACATGAAACCTGTAAAAAAGAATCCTGAAATACAAGAGATAATTTTTTAAAAATATCTTGAAGTGATAGAATAAGAGGGGAAAGCAGAAAATGTAAAAAATCCAGAAATCATCACCTCAAAGATATCCTACAAGGAAAAAAACATAGGAATATTATTGCTAAATTTTGAAACCCCAGATCAAAGAGAAATTTTGCAAGAAAACCAAAAAAACAAACAAAGAAACAAAATTCAAATATAGTGGGGCTACAATTAGAGTTGTGCAGGATTTACTCAGCAGCTACAAAAAAAGACCTTAGGTTTTGGAATATTATATATCATCAATCAAAAAAAATTAGGCCTGCAGCTAAAAATATCATAGGATGCAAAACTCAGCATAATATTGAAGATAATATTGAATGAAAAAAAGGGCATTCACTTAATTCATAGATTTTCAGGATTTTGTTTCAACCAAAGCTGAACTCAATAGAAATTTTAAAATATAAGAGTCAATGTCAAAGACTAATTTTAAGGGACTCATCAAAAACAAACATATGTTTTACATATGGAAATGAAAATAATATATTTAAGAATGAAATAATTAAATAAGCAATTCAAAAGAAAGATTGAGGCAAAGCTGAGTATGACCTGACTCTAAAAAGCAGAACTGTCTAGGAAAAAACAAAAATACTAATTATGCTATATGAATGAGGTACAGAGCAAGAAATGATTCAAAAGTATTAGATGGGGAAGAGGGCTGTTCGTTTTGAAAATCTACTTATAGCTGAAATGAGTTAAATAGGATACAATACACATATGTATATAGATAGATACATGATACCTCTAGGTGTATATGTATGCATATGTACATCTATGTGTATATGTAAAACATAAAGGAAATAATATTCTGCAAAATCCATAAAGAAATAATGGGGAGGGAGAGGAAATAGGATAAAATGGGGTATGGAAAACTATGTAGATTAATGAGAAAGGGATAAGGATGAAGAGAAATCATGGCATAGGATAAGATGGGATATAAAAGGGTGTTAATATTCATGGGAATGTGATAATGTTTGTAGATTAATAATAATTTGATAAAGAAGAGAAAGGATGAAAAACAAACAATGAGGGAGGGATTTTAGGTAGGTGAGGTTAAAGTTAAGTAATAGCTAGACAAATTAAGGAGTAGAACTAAGTAAAAGAGTTAGTGCAGAAAGGCAATAAGAAATATAGACAAACACAATAACAATAGCAATGCTTGTATGAGAGAGAGAGAGAGAGAGAGAGAGAGAGAGAGAGAGAGAGAGAGAGAGAGAGAGAGAGAGAGAGAGAAGGATAAATAGAAGAAAATGGGATAAAGGTTTTGTTGGTATTGGAATAAACTCATCTATAAAATGAAAGTGGCTATCATAATGAGATAGACATGGAATCCAACAATACACTGTTTACAAGAGATAGAGAAACAAAAAGACACACAACAGGCTAAAATTAAAAAAAAAAGTGGAACAGAATCCAGCTAAAATAAAAAAGATGGGGGTATCAATCATGATCTCATATAAAGAAAAAAATAAATCAAATTAAAAGAAATGAGGGGAAAGTGAATTTTGATAAAAGGTAATGAACAATGAAGCAATACAAAATGTTTATTTCACATTTCTCTGATAACACCTCTTTTGACAAATATATAAGGAGCTGATTCAATTTATAAAAGTAAGAGCCACTCCCCCAAATGAGAAACAAAATCAAGGGATATAAATTTTTCAGGTGAGTAATCATAGATGTCTATAGTCATGTGGAAAAATGTTCAAAATCGCTATTGATTGAAGAAATGTAAATTAAAACAAGTCCATCTTACTTGTATCAGAAATGACAAGTGCTAAAAGGGATGGAGGAAAATAGCTATTCTATTGATCAGCTGGTAGATTTTTGAACTGGTCCAACCAGTCTGGAGGATAATTTGGAACTGTATCCAAAGGGCTAAAACTATACATACCCTTTGACCCACAAATACCACCAGTACACAGTCTGTAACTCAAGGGGATACAAGAAAAAAAAAGACCATATGTACAAAAATATAGCAATTTTGTGGTGGAAAAGAATTGAAAATTGGGAAGATACTTTTCTAGTGGAGAAAGGCTAAACAAGATGTAACATGATTGTGATGGAATACTATTATAGTATAAATATGAGGAGAGTGGTGGTTTCAGAGGAACATGGGAAAAACTGTATGAACTGATGAAGGGTGGAATGAACAGAACCAGAAGATTATTGTATACAGCAATAGCAATATCAAAATGATGACTCAACTGTGAAAGACTTAGTTACTCCAAGTAATACAATAATCAAGGACAATTCTAAATGACAATAAAAAAAAAAAACAAAACAAAAAACAAACAAACAAAAAAAAAGCCATACATCTCCTGAGATAGAATTTATTGTCTTGTTTTTTCATGATATAGATAATATGGAAATATGCTTTGTATCTTTAAAATTGCTATTATGTGGCTTGTCTTCTCAGTGAGTGGGAGAGGGTAAAGGAGGGAAAACTTTATTTAAAAGGAATATTAAAAATAAAAAGAAATTTATATAAATTTAAAAAGAAGTCAGTAGAGAAAGTACAAAGGAATGCATTAGCAACTGGGCAGGGAATCTATGAAGTTATTTACTTTGAAACTAATCAATTAACCAACAACTATTTTCTGGGAATCACAATTGTATTCCACAAAGATTTTTTTTTTTTCTCATAGGTCATAATTTTGCTTTTCTACATCTTAGAATCAACTGAGCTACCATAAAGTGACTCAGAAAAGGGGAATTAAAAAAATTCTTCTCTATTGATTTTAAATTTACTGCACATTTCAATCTAATCACTAGTTTTTATTTTTCGTAACTAATGCAATTTATGCACAATACAGCAATCGTTGTTAGTTATGATGGGCAACATGGTGTAGCAAACAGAGAATCTGTCTCAGAATGAGGAAGAATTAGTTTAATCTTCCCTGTGACACACGCCAGCTGTGTGAGTGGAGCCAACCCATTTAACTTTCTGGTATTTGGGGAAATTATGAATCTAAATTGCAGAACTTTTGATGAGCTGTATGTTTGAGGTGAAGAAAGACCAAAAAAAATCCCCCCAAAACATACATAGAAACAGACAGAGACACAAAGACATAGAAATGAATACAATCAGACAGAAACAGAGACACACACAAAGATAGAAAGCTACCACAAACTTGAGAAAAAAAACATACAGCAACAAAGAGAACCTCCTGGGGGCGGGGAACCTAGTAATACAGTTAGATATGTTTACTTTTTAGCATCTTTTTTATGAGGTCTCTATAGACAGTTCTCATTTATAGCAACAACAATAAAATAACAAATGACATTTATATAGTGACCTAAATTTTCAAAGCATTTGGATATGGATAGATTATCCTTTGAGCAGCTCAGTATTGTTTATCACACTGGAATTCATTCTTCCACATAAGAAAAATAACCTGTTAAGTGATGTCTTGAAGTTCAATCATGGAATATCATAGTCCTCATAAAACTAAAGCTGAAAATCATTCAAAGAGCAATGGGAAGGTTCATTGTAGAGAAGCACAAAAAAACTGTGGCACATTGAAAATGAGGAATTGCGTAGGAGATAAAGCATAAACGGTCATCACAGCAATGTATGACCAGAAAAAAAAATCACACAGAATGATTAACAGATATCCCAAATTCTTCATTGTTATCAACTTAATGTTAACAGAAATTAAAGTAGGTACCAAATGTATTGGATGGATCCACTGGGATGAACATATGTAAGGATATGGGTAAGAGAGAATGGATAAGCAAGGATTCATTGCAATCTGCATCTTTAAAAAATAAACTAGTGTGCCCCCTACCCAATCAGTGAGACCAGAGATCTTTTGGACAACTATAATATTTCTGAAGTTGTAGTGGTGATATCTACATATTTCTCTCCACAAATAACATTTAAACATCAGCAGAACAGCTACCCATACTTAACATTTGTAGTATTCCTGATACTGGAGCCAATTCTCCATGCGTCACACCATGGCACCATGCATGGCTGACTACTGTTGCAATATTATCCATTACTTGTTTGAATAAGGGAAAGTGAAACTCATTTGACTGTGTAAGGGAAATTGTCTCTTGAACATCTTCCTCCAGTCTGGAAAGTCTATACTACAGACATAGAGTGAAAATGGATGAGCAAAAAAAATTATCTCATTGTTTAAGTTCATTTTTATAGTTAAATGTTTTATTAATATGTTACAGTCTGTACTCTCCAAGCTTTTGATTAATTAGTACATTCTGTAAATCTAACTTTTCCAAAATGAACATCTGTCCCATTTTGAAAAGTCTCTTTATTGAGACTTGAGGATAGAGTGGAAAAAGAAATGTATCTCCTTTTCTAGACCTGCCATTAAGTATTGGAATCTTTAGGAGTAATAGCTACTTTCCCTAATACTGATGAATACTTCAACTTAGAGAAGTCATGAATTGTTCTGGAAGAACTGTCTCTTATCTCCGAAAATTATAAGGCAACCACTGAAACCCCAGCCCATTGGATCTGCACAGCTACAACTCTACTGTGTGCTCATTTGCAGAAATGGCCATGTGATAGATACATGAATCAGAGAAAATTGAAAGGAAGAAGAGAAGACAGATACTAAGAATAGTGAAAAATGCTTATGAAAAGACATTCATTCTTCCTCCATTGTCAGATGTATCTCTTCTTGTCTCATTACTTTGATGATGCTACTGGATTTTGATGAGGACTGTACTTAAAATAGAATTTAGGGTCCCTTTCAGAATCCAGTTCACTCATGAACATCCACAATCCTCATTGCACAGTCACAGAATCATAGATTTATAGTTGTAAAGAACCTTAGATGTTCTATCCTCAAACTTCCTCATTTTATAAATGAGAAAATTTAATTCCAGAAAAAGTAATTGCTTTGCTCAATTTTTCATGGTCAATAAATTACAGAGGTAGATTTGAACCCGAGTCCTGTCAGTAGCCATTCCATTGTATAATCCTAAATTTGTATATTTATATATCCTTTGTGCTTAATATTAATCATTTTATCAGATTTCTCTTTTACAGAAGTCCCCACCAAAAAAGCATAGATGACTTTCTTGGAAACAAGAGTTTCCAAAGAGCATGACAGAAATGCAAACCCAAATGAATGAATCAGTTGGTGGCTGCCCACATACCAATATAGAAAACAAACAAACAAACAAAATGCAAGATATCTTGGAACACAAATGGGTTCCGTAAGTATCTTCTACATGGGAGCAGAGAAAAATAAACCCAGAACTCTGCTCACTAGCTGCTAACAGGCATTCTTTGTGATACTAAATAAAATTCATTACCCTCTTTACTTGGTATATTAAACCAATAAATTGTTGAGGAAAATAATCTGTAATGAAACAGGAAATAAGATTATTTTTCTCATAACTATTATGTTTTTTAATCAGGTCACTCTGCATTCAATACCAATCCATTTTTGCTCTGTCTGCCTCATCAAGATCAATTCCTCAATACCAAAAGCAATAAACAAAACACATTTAAATGTCTGAATTAAAATCAATATAATTCATGCTAAAATCTACTTCCATTTTGTTGACACAATATAGTCTGGAACTTATTTGTTTTTTGCATCATTGCATATCTGCTGGGAGAAAAAAAACATCCCATCCCACCTCCTCACCCCCAAATCAAAGATATATTGTCTCCAGAAGTACATTTGTGGGAAATATCACAATTGCTGATTCTGAATCATCATCACAACCAAACTTCTCAGCTGGGCATTTAAAGCATTTTGCTGTCTGTTTCACATTATTCTCCTTCATCCTTCAGTAAAATTATAAGACTTATAAAGTTCTCTCAGCTCAACATTCCATCTCCCATCTCCATCTCTTTATATGGAGTTACCTTGTATACTTGAAATGCACACCTAGAATCCTTAGCTTCAAAACAGAGGACCATATGAATAAGCTATAGCACATCATTGTCTAAGAATAGCACAGAAAAGTGGATCAATGCAGATACCACTCCCTTGCTTTTATCTTCTCAGATGGTGATCTCCCTTACCTCAATTTACTTTGTTATGCCTAACTCATGTCTGAGCTTCTCCTACCCCACAGAATGGAAGCTTCTTGGGGATAGGGATTGTTTTATATCTTGTCTTTTTATCCTCACCATGCTTTGAACATCATGGGTTCTTCAAAAATGCTTGACAAAGTGGGTAAAATGATATATCAGATCATCTGCTAAACATAAGTGAAAAGAATACTGAATTTCTAATTTTGGTTCTGCTGATTCCTAATATTTGGGGAACATCAATTAATTTTTCTGAGTCTCCATTTAATCATTCTTATAATGACAAGTATTGGATTTGCTAGAGCTTAAACAATTTTCTGGCTCTAAACTCTACTTTCATGATCTCTTCTTCCTGAAAAAGTGAGAATTGCAGGCAGTTAGGATTGAGTAAGTGGGAGAGTCTAAGGACAAACACCTGCTATTGTCATTAAGTCCTTCGATTTTTAATAGCCTCTATAATAATGAGCTTTGAAAATGGTCAATTGGATGGAATTGTATTTTATATTACTTTAAAGTATGTGCTGAGAATTGTTACTGTGCAAAGTAGTATTTTTTTTTAAATTCCTGGAATCTTTGGATTTGGAGAGAAAAAGTAAGGTGAAATCCCAATCAAATCATAAGAAGTCTAAGAGGCTATAGAAGGCATGGTTAGGAAAACCTTGAAATTGAAAAAGCAGTTGTTGATGAGAAACTCTGCATGAAACCTCAGATTAAAAGGTCATGAGCTTTTTCATTGCTTTCTAGTCCATGGAGCTAAATCAACAACTGATTTTTCAGCTAATAAGGCATTAAAGTCAAAGCTCCTAAGCTTTCTGCTATCGAAAGTAACTGTAAATTGAATTTGCTAAGACAATAACTTAAAGTGGAAAGACTTAATACTGTCCAACCAAATCAAATGCTGATGTGGGATTTCCAAGGCTACTGAAATAAGGGTCTGGAGTTCTTTATTGATCTCCTAGAAAGCAACAGTAATCAACATGTGGCTGCCTTGCTCTGAAAGCAGAATTATTGTCTATTGATTATTCATCACTGAAGTCTGCTTGCAAAATTCTGACTCGAGGTAGGATAGTGATTTACATTTCATCAGTTTATTCTCAATAAAGATACTGCTTCCTTCCTTCTTTCAAGAGCCATAAGACAAGTCCTTAGACTTAGAGGATGGAATAAGTTAGGGCACAGGTGGAGAGCTCTAAATTCACTAAAATGAGCAAATGGTCTTCCCTTCTTTTTGTGAAAAGGTAGAAGAGTTTATATATATATATATATATATATATATATATATGTGTGTGTGTGTGTGTGTATATATATATATATATATATATATATATATATATATATGTGTGTGTGTGTGTGTGTGTATATGTGTTTATATATATATATAATATGGCTGTCAGAGATTGTGTTTTAGTTGGTTTGACAACTTTTTCTGTTTTACAAAGGAATATTCATTATGGTGAGAGAGAGGCATATTGGGAAATAACAGTAATGTAAAAGCACAATATATTAATCAAACTTTGTTAAAAGAATAAGGTGAATAAAAGTAATGAGAAAATCAGAATTGTGTCTATTCATACATTTCTAAAGCAGGGTTGGGAGCTAATGAGCATTCACATACTCAATTTGCACATTAAAGTTGGAATCACATATATATATATATATATATATATATATATATATATATATATATATATATATATATATATATATATATATATATAAAGGTGCAATAGATTCTGCCCCCTAAATGGAATTCAGAATTGCTTCCAGAATGCTAATCACATGATCCAGGTGAACCCTTTTGATTGGTTTTAGGGCATCAACTGGAAGACAATTTAAAAAAATTATACCTAATCAAAGCAAGTCCCTCTCTGCTGTTTTTTCACTCATGGTGATGTTTAAGGAAAGAAATTCACTACAAGTCTCTGGATGAGACCATTATTATGGCTTCTGGTTTTTATCTCTATGCATTGGTTTCTTGTTTTTGATGAAGGTATAGTAGGTATATATGACCTTGTAAATTCTAAAAGGAGATGATGATGAGGCACCAGATAGCTGGAAGAGAGTGCATGTATCTGGAAGCAGCATGCTTCCAAGGAATTATGTGATCATCCCTACCCAGCTGTAGCTGAGATCAGATCTCTCTAGTAGCTATAGTGCCTTTGGAAGTGAAGTTGGTGGATGAATGCAGAAACTTATTTAAATTTAAAGCACTCTTTCAAGAACTGAAGTAGTACAGAGGATAGTATAATCAGAGGAATTGGGGGGGAAGCATTGGTACACCTGTTTTTATTATAGTTTTATAATAAATCTCTTTGGAAAAGCAAATTGCTATAAAAGCAAATTAATGAAATAGAGGTGCCAGTCACTGATAGTGATTATCACTGGCACTTGAGGGACAACAAAATGGGGACTTGAGCCATTAATATTATGGAAACACATAGGATTAGTTTCCAACAAATTCCAACTGTTCAGAACTGTCCCTGAAACACTTAGGAATGATATAGCTATCCTTACTTTGGGAACCAAACCTCCTAAAATATGCAAGTGTCAACATGCATCCCACAGATTATATGAGGCCCTCATCACTATCAAGATTAAGTATAGCTGGGAATATTTGACAAAATAAATAAAAATACAGTAGAACATAGATACTGGTAACACATGGTCAGGTTCTGTTTTAAGGGTTTGTAGATTGGATTTGGGATTGAAAGATCTAGAAATCAGATTTCAGCTAAACCATTAAGTCCCGCATAACCAGGGGAAAAGACCGAGTACTTCAGAGCCCTATTTCCTTATCTATAAAATTAAAATGAAGTAGATGACATCTGAGTTCCTTTTCAGTTGTCAGTGTAGTATCTTATGACCATGTAATCATATCTAGATGACCTTAAGTAAGTAATTGCCTCTCTGAGATGACTAAATTAAAAGGCTTCTAGCCTTATTACAATTATTACAATATCCTAGGTTTCTAATGACTTAACTGGTGATTCAAATTATTTTTTCACTCAAATCTCAAGGAAAATGAGGATGAAAGAATTTACTTGGTTTACTTACAATTTTCAATAAGTGCATCAGAGACTGAGTAAATCCTTTCCAACTCCAAGCATTACATGCAAGGGAAGGAGTTCTGGGCTTTGAATCAGAAGACCTGGGTTAGAATCATACTTCTACTACTCATGACCTTCAAGATATAGAACAAGTTATTTTCTGCATGATAGTACCATAGATGTAGAGATTTCAAGGATTTCATAGGCCATCTATTCCAATACCCTCTGAGAAAGGGAAAATGAAGGAAAGCTGGAGAGTTTCTTTCTCAAAAGAATTTTTAAAATGATAAATAACTAAAGCTTCTTACTATACTTTCAGCATAGTCCCATCCAAAGGCAAAATAAGGATTTAGAGATGCAATGGTTAAAGTTACAGCAAGGCCATTCAAGGCTTGAGGCAGGAAAAAAAAAGTCTGACAATATAAAACTTCCCATAATCGAATACATTTCCTCTCTCTATGATGGATTTTTGCTTACTGGGGAATCTTTCTCCAAAAAAGTCTAGATGACCACTTCTATGGTTTATGGTATTTGGGAATTCTTTTTCAAGTAAGAGCTAAACTAGAAAGCCACTCGTGATCCTTTCATTTTTGAGATTTTAATTTAGGGTGGCCTGGATCTCATAAACACACTGATTATTTCTCATTTAATCATTGTGTCTCTCCTCAACCCACACTCTGTAAACAGCGGGAGCATAATAGTCATTTGTTGTACACTTGAATTGAGTTAAATCTCCTCCAGGATTCCTTTCCAGCCAACTGACAATATAAATGAAGGAGCTACACTAGGAATAATAGCATATTCAATGTACTGGAGGAATTCCAATTAATCTGTCACATTTTCAAAACTTTTATATCCCAAATATCATTCAAGCCTATGCAGCTTTGCAGAGATGTTTGATTTTTTGATTTTTTTTTATTTTTAAATCTTTATTGCTAGTTTATAGAACAGCTACCCGGTGGCCATCAACCCTTCAACAGCTCTGATTCCTGCAAAACACTCCATGAAGCCAATGAGCATTCTTCAGGTAAAGGCTGCAATATTACTATGATATTTCAATGGGATGTGTCTGTCATCAACCAGACATGGAGAGAAATTGGACAGCTCGAAACAGATCATTACCCAAACCCTTAAAAATGTTTATATTGAAAATAATGCTACAGAGTTCCCATTAACAAGAACATTATCAAATGTAAGTGGCAGATGTCAGAATTTATTCTCTTCCAAGTCTGTGAACCAAAAGTTGAGTAAATGGAGCAATAAACAATTATCTATTGAATTTGATCAGTGTAGACAGACAAGTAAGGTTAATCCTAACCAAAAAACTTCTCCATTTGTTCAGCTATCTAATTTGGAGTGAAAGGTAACTTGAGTTATTTAGGTAATAGGCAAAGGGTAATATTCTGGGTTCTGCTAATTCATTAATTACTAGATGAAGCCTAGTATAGTAAATAGAGAGCAGTATCCAAGTTAAGGAGATGGATTCAAGTTCCTCCTATGACACATACTAGCTATGTGATTCTGGACAAGTCACTTAACTGGGCCACTTAAAGTGTCTCAGGCCACTTTATAAGGTCAGGAGGAGCAATAAATGTGCCAATGCACTGAGAGAAAGTTTTCATCAGAAGTTCCCTTAGCCAATTAAAAGAGCTTGAGTGAAATAAAATGTTGTTACTATTGTAGTCATATGATTTAATTTTTAATAGGGATAACAAGTCAAAGAATAATATGGAAATATGAATTTAAAGGAGATGTTGTATAAAAAGCTGCAGTCCTAGAATCAATGAGTCTTGGGTTCAAATTCCCCCCTGACACATACTAACTGTAGCAATGAAAAATTTATCTGAGCTCTCTGAGCTTCAGTTTATTCATTTGGAAAAATTGGCAAATAATATCCACAGTACATTACCTAAATCAAGATTATTGTGAATGCCAACTGAAAAGAATGTATATAAAATATATAAAAGCATACTATGCACTTAACAATTTTATTTTTTCACTAGAAACTTTTCAATGAATTTCCAGATTAGCATATTCTTACTATTTATCCCCAAAGAAATAACAATAATAACAATAACAACATAATATGAGATTATATGATATGTTTAAGTTTTTCAAAGTGATTGATATACATTATCTTTTTTTTTTGGTGTATATGTGTGTATGTTTTAGGTTATTATTATCCACAACATCCTACAACGTCTCACCTCTTTTCTCCTCTGAGACGTTTGCTTCACTGATAAAACTCAAAATGATTTGCTCACTCTTCTAGTCTCTTACCAAATCTAGCTAGATAGATAGATAGACAGACAGACAGACTAAACAAACACTGGGCCTATAAAGAAGACCCGAGTTCAGTTGTGTGACTCTGGGCAAGTCAATCAACCTTTTTGCCTCAGTTTTCTCATCTATGAAATGAACTGGAGTAGAAAATGACAAACAATTCTGTTATCTGTGCCAAGAAAACTCTCAAAAGAGACTTTGATGTTACTGAAATAAATGAACAACATAAAACAACATTCCCCATAATTTCAACATTTACCTTATATGTCTCATATCCCGTCATTTTATAAAAGATTGTCCTTCTAGTTATTCCATTCTCTGTCTCTCTCTGTCTCTGTCTCTTTCTCTGTCTCTCCCTCTCTTCCCCTTCTCTATTTCTGTCTCCCTCCTTCTCCCCCCCTCTTTCTCTTCATGTGTCTCTCCTCCTATAAAAAGCTGTCTATCCTTAATGCTACCACTTTCTCTCCTCATGTTGTCTTAAAAACTGTCAGCAACTTGGATTTCAGCCTCATAATTCCACTGAATCTACTCTCTCCAGAGTTTTCAGTGATCTAATTTTAATTTTTTAAATTTGTAATCATTTTTCTTTGCTTTCTACCCCCACTGAGGCAGAACCCTTGTAACATATATATATATATATATATATATATATATATATATATATATATATATATATATATATATATATATATACCCAAGCAAATTTAATTTACAAATTGATTGCATCCAAAAATGTGTATTTCATTCTGCCTATTTAGTTGATCAACTCTCTATTAGAAGGTAAATAGCATTCTTCATTATTAGTCCTCTGGACAGATGGTTGCTCAGCACATTGATCAGAGTTCTTAATTGGGAAAAAAAATCTAATGACCTTTTCTCAGACCTCATCTTCCTCAGTCTCTCTGTTACTTTTGATGCTTGTGACCACCTTTTCATCCTAACTTTTCTTAACATTATTCTTTTTTTGCTTGTCTTCCCACACTGACTAGTCCTATTAAGTTTCGATTGCTGAATCTTTACATGTCTTATTCAATAATAATTCAATAATAGAACCAATTCAAGAGTCCTATCTTTTTCCCTCTTTCCTTTTTGCCTGGGGCTTCTTTAATTTGATCCTTTCATTATCTACAATGGATAGGTTTCCCTGTGAACAGGACATTTCCACTTTCTTTGTTTCACCAGATGATTATGGATATACTCCCAGATCCATATAGTTATAGCTCATTTCTTTCCTGAGTTCTAGTTCTGCACCAACAATCTTTTTTGAACTAGACATTTTGAACTAGGTGTCCCTCATACATGTCAAACTGAAAAGAGCCAGGGTAGATCTCAAAATCTCTGTCTCCCCAATTCATCCTTCTTCCAAATTTTCCTGTTCTTGCTAAGGGCACCACCATGTATTTAGCACCATTAGTCACTTAGATACACAAACCCCATGTTATCATATAAATTTCAATCCTAGTTTCACCACAAAGCCATTTAATTAGGAAGCTTTATTTCTAACTCCAAAATATCTCCCTTCTCTCTTCTCTCTGGTCACACAGGTAAGCTCTGAACATTGGTCCCATCACCCATCTCCTGGACTCCTGTAAATTCTCTCTGTCTCTCATCTACTCATTCCAAAGTGATTTTCCCAAAGCTCAGGTCTGACTATAACACTATTTCCCATATAAACTCTCATGCCTCCTCATGGTTCTCTGTTTTTTCAATCAAATATAAACTTCTCTTGTCATTTACAGCTCTTTGTAACTTGACTCCTTCCTCTCTTTCCAGTCATTTCATGTTACTTTCTTCCATGAATCCTATAGGGCAACCAGAATGGCCTACTTTATCATTCTTCTCGTTGAATATTGCATCTCCCATTACCATGCCTTTCCACTAGCTCTTTCCCATGACTAGAATGTTTTGTTTTGTTTTGTTTTGTTTTTTTGTTTTGTTTTGTTTTGTTTTTTAGCACTCAGTTCAAATGCCACTATATGCAGAAGGTCTTTTTGATCCCATTGCCAGTGCTTATCTCTCATAGGGTATCTTATATCCCTTATATTTGTTACCTTATGCATAATTATATCTGTATGTGATATATCCCTTATTAAGATATAAATTTTTGGGGGGTAGTAACAGTTTTTGTTCTTTATTTTTCTCTACAGCTTAGAAGAGTATCTGACATATAGAAACAAATGCTTGTTAATGAATGTTTGTTGATTGACTGAAGAAATTGACTTCTTGGATGCCCATCAATTGGAAAATGGTTGGGTAAATTATAGTATGCAAATGTTATGGAATATTATTGTTCTGTAAGAAATGACCAGCAGGGGGACTATAGAGAGGCTTGGAGAGACTTACATCAACTGATGCTGAGTGAAATGAGCAGGACCAGGAGATCATTATACACTTCAACAATGATACTGTATGAGGATGTATCCTGATGGAAGTGGATTTCTTCAACATAGAGAAGAGCTAATCCAATTCCAATCGATCAATGATGGACAGAATCAGCTACACCCAGAAAAGGTACACTGGGAAATGAGTGTAAACTGTTAGCATTTTTTGTTTTCCTCCCCAAGTTATTTTCACCTTCTGAATCCAAGACTTCCTTTGCAACAACAACAACAAAATTCAGTTCTGCACATATATATTGTACCTAGGATATACTATAACATATTTAATATGTATGGGAATGCTTGCCATCTAGGGGAGGGGGTGGAGGGAAGGAGGAGAAAAATTCGGAACAGAAGGAAGTAAAAGGGATAATGTTGTAAAAAATTACCTATGCATAGATACTATCAAAGATGTTATAATTATAAAATTAATTTTAAAAATTTAAAAAAAAGAAGAAACTGATTTCTGAGGAGTCATATGGCCATAAAACTAGTAAGTTTCAAAGACTGACTTTAAATCTGTCTTTCCCAACTTTAAATCTGACTTTTTTCTCCTGTGAATCTTTACTTAGAATTTATGAACTTATTTTATGATATTTAGAAAATTGTATTTCACTGCATGATTTACTTTCTAATCCTATATATTTCATTTATCAACTTAGAAATAATATTCTAGGAAGAAGTCCATAGGCTTCACGAGATTGCCAAAGGGGCCCATTACCAAAAAAAAGTTAAGAATCTATACTACATTGTATACTACACTGCAAATGTGAAATGCATTTACTTAAAGACTACACTTGTTTTCATTTGTAGCATGTCTTTATTGTGAAAAATGAAAAGTTGAGTAAGCAACCCAGATAATTTAAGCCAAACAAACAATTTTCCCTTTACTAAATAGATAGTTTTGGCAAAAGCATGTACAGTCATCACTTGATATTTGCAGGTTTCACATTCATGCTTTAATTCAAGAGTTGACCATTGGTAATTAAATGAAAATTTTTGAAATTTGCAGAATAGTATAGAAAATCATTGGTGATGAGTATATAGAAAGAAAGCTTAAAAGAGTAAATTATAAAGGTATAAATTCTTGATCTATTTTAGCATTGACTATAAGTACACACACATACACATATGCACACATACACAAATTTATTATAAACTATTAAACTTTCTTAAAAGTTTCAGTTTGCTAAAGAACTATGGGCTACACAGTCACTGTGAATGCTTCCTCAATGATCCTCAATTATCAGATTCAGTCATATGATTTTCTACTACAATGATCTTGTAACCTTGTGCTTTGGAAGAAAAGGAAATCTGTGAAACAGTTGCTGCAGCTACCCATTGCTAAGACTCTGTATAGTTGTGAAATACTAATCACAGAGTTTCACACAGAAACTGCAACTTTTTATGGGTCCAGCACATTGTTGTATTTATTTTGTGCGTTAAATAAATAAGATCAGAGTTATTATTTTTTTTTTTGATGAGGCAATTGGGGTGAAATAAATTGCCTAGAATCACACAGCTAGGAAGTAATAGGTGTCTAAGATCAAATTTGAACTCAGATCCTCCCAAATTAAGGGCTGGTATTCTATCCACTGCACCACCTAGCTGTCCCTGATCAGAATTATTCAACTCTAGCAGGGACCTAGAGTTATTCATGGTTTTTCCCATTCCTATAGCTCCCATACCCCAGACCTCACAAATGTCAAGAGATGACTATATATCTAAGCACACACATATTAAAAACAGTATCATATAGTGGAAAGGATCTAAAGGAAATCAGAAAGACCTAGATTTTAATTCTGCCTTGGCTACATTTTAGTCATTAGATGGTAAAAATGTCAAGTAAAAATGTCTCAGTCTTCTGGAAACATGTTAAGATTTTGCCTCATAGATGACTGTACTGGAGGAAGTAATTTCCACCCCTAGGAATTCCCCTCACAAATGAAACAGGTTAAAAATACATACTTGTGGTTATTAATATATTTTATGTCCAACTCTCTAAGACTCCATTTGTTGTTGTTGTTGTTGTTGTTGTTTTGTTTTGTTTTGTTTTTTTAGCAAAGATTCTTTTGGAGGGGTTAATCATTTCCTTCTCCAGTTCGTTTTACAGATGAGGAATTGAGGGAAATAGGATTAAGTGACCAGCCCAGAGTCACACAGCTAATAAGTGCTTAAGGCCAGAACTGAATTCAGAAAATTGATTCAAACACACACATTTTAGAATCCACATAAAATGCAATTTATATATGAATTATATATTATCTCTAAATGAAGAAAATTAAATTTATATATGAATTATATATTATCTTTAAATGAATATAGTTGAAATAATAATGTTAATATATTAATTGCATATTAATACATTTGTTCATAATAATATACACACATATAGCCCGAGTTGTCAGAAAATTTTCCACTTTATACTACATATTACTTTCACAGAGCAATCTCTAAATAACGGGAAATGAAGAGCAGTGTCTCTTATCAAGATTGTTGATGATGGACAGTAACTATAGTTCTCTGGGAGGCCTCAGTCCTTTATCTGGAAATCAATAAAAATGTGTAGTGATGTTGACCAATGTGGCTCTGACTTCTTCATTTCTGAGGTCCCTTTTCTTTTACCCTTTTTGATCTCTATACAGTTGTAATGTCCTATCATAATGAACAAATCCTGTTAATATCCCATACTATCTGATGGTGAGTAGTTCCATAATAGTATGTGAAAAGCTAGTTTTTGTTCAATTTTATTTCCATTGCTTTTCTGTGAAATCATCAGTCTGAGCGTTTTTTAAAACATGCCTCATCTCCTAGAGCCCAAAGGCTCTGTAAGTTCCTACTCAGCTAAAATAACAGAATTTAATTTGAAGAATTCAGTGGAGTTAAACAATAAATTATTCTGAATTATATTCAAATAGCTCGAGGTTTTGAAATTGATCTCATCAGCAAAGTTGGGTTTTAATTTCATTAAGTTATTGCTAATAATCTAATATAAAGGGTTTTGCATTGTCATTTAAAAACTAGTACATTAGTTTGGTCAGAGTTATTGAGTAAATCACTGTAAGACAAGATCAGGTGACAGGATTGACTAAACAGAGCATATTGGTTGCTTTCACAAAGAACACAGAAGGCTGAAATAATATCAATGGGGATTTGATTATCAGAATTGTTTCCATGTGATCTTAGGCTGAATTGGGAAAAAAGAAAAATAGCATCTAGGACAAGAAAATGACTGTCATGGTCTTCTTTGGTGAGCCAACAGTAGCTCATACAGAGTGTAGACAATGTGGCAGCATACCCTGGATGAAACATTATCATTAGTCATTTGTAAAGGAGAACAAGCCCCACCCCAAAAAAATAGTAAAAAAAAAAAAAATCAATGATTCTGCATCATCAAAGGAAAATTTGCCCATTCATGTGCATCCAGACTACACTGCCTCTCTGTGTGTCCCACTCCATTTCTTTTCTATTTTATCTTATTTGTTTTAATTTATGAAAGAAAACAAGCATTTCCATAACATACTGTAATAAAAAAGCTAATTGTACATGAAACTGCAAATTCATTACATACAACCTAATAGGCCTTTTAAATATATAATACAGTTAACATGTAATTTTTTTTTCCTTTCCTGGCCACTCTTTTACACACACACACACACACACACACACACACATATACATACACATTTGTGTGTATTTTTCTCTCTCTATATATATAGATATATGCAATACATACAAACACATATACCTATCTTTGCATATCTATGTAGATATACACATATATATGCTTATATATATATTTGTGCATGTATGTATATTCTAAATATACTTCTAATTATGAATTCAGAATCTATAGATTAAAAAATTTATCAAAATCAATTGCTATCTAGATGCAGAAAGCATCTCTCTTCACATGTTCTTTAGAATTAATTTTGATATTTTTATAATCATCAAAAATGACATGCATTTAAAGTCATTCTTAACAATATTGCTGTTGTTATAAATAATGTTCTCTTGGTTCTGCTCATTTCATTCTTATTCTTTCATGCAAGTCTCTCTGTTTTGCTAAAATCACCGAGCTCATTTCTTATAGTACATTAGTATTCCATCACAATCATATACCATAACTTGATCAACCATTCCCTAACTGATGGGCATCCCTAAAACTTCCAGTTCTTTGCCACCATAAAGAGAACTGCTATAGACTTTCTCAAACATGTAGATCCTTTTCCTTTTTCCCTAGTCATCTTTAGAAATAGAACAACTCATAATATTCCTGGGTCAAAGGGTATAGATAGTTTAATAATTCTTTGGGCGTAATTTCAGAGTGCTTTCCAAAATGTTTGGGTCAGCTCATAATGAGAATCCCAATTTTTCCACATCCCCTCCAATATTTGTCATATTCCTTTTTAATCATTTTAGCTACCCTGGTAGATATAAAATGGTATTCCAAGGTTTTAATTTGCATTTCTCTAATCAATAATAGTTTAGAAAAATTTTTCACAAAACTAAAAATTGTTTTGATCTCTTCTCTGGGTTACTGCCTTTTCCTATCCTTTGACCATTTATCAATTGAGGAATGATTCATATTTTTATAGATTTGACAAACTTCTTTATATATTTGAGATGAGAAATCTTTATCTGAGAAACTTCACTTCTCTACCTTAGGTTTGTTCACCTTTTTTTCACAGATAGGGGTTATATTTATGGGAAGTTTACAAGGGGTAATCCATTATTTATTGTATTATTGTGTGACTTCATCAAATGATTTTTAAAAATTATTATTTTCTGTGGATGGCTAGTAAAACCAAATCCAAAGACTAGTGATCATGAATCATGGTTTTGAGAAGGAAAACTTGAATCTTAAATAATCTTGTGAGTAGAAAATGTCCCATTCCAGTATAGGGAAAGGCCTTGAGGACCTCTTCCTATTCTGAGATTCTGGGAGTCTGTGAAGAAGTCAATTCTGAGGAAGTCAACACTGATCAATGTTGTTACTATGGATTTGGCTTTAATGGGTGAAGTCATTTTTATCAGGATTTTTCTCTTTAGGTATGGAGAGTTAGAAAAATGAGTGAACTCCTCCCCTGGAGGACAAGTTACTAAAAGATAAAGATTGCATCCATAAAGGTTTTTTGGAGAGTACCTAGAATGACACCCTATGCAATTGGGTGATTACTTCTGATCAGCAAGTTCTGGAAACTGGGAGTAAAAGAAGTGATATCCAATATAAAAGAGAGTTTTTAGGCCAGTATTATCTTAATTATCACAGAAGATGCCAACTCCTTGAGGGCACGAATTACATGTCTTTTTGTCTTTGTATTCCATGGCACAGTGCCTTGCACATAGTAAATGTTTAACCAATATTAGTTAAATGGAATTGAGTGAAATTGGCTGCCTGCCTGTATTCATCAACCCAACAGGCAATATTCCTCTTCACTTTCCCTTACATATACATGTTGCTTAAAACAATACCTATCAATCAAATCACTTAGGAGTCCATATACAATATAAAAGTATTATGGTTTCATGATGTGAAACCTAGAGTCTTTCATCTTGGAGACTTCCTTTTTCTTTGCCTCTGCATTCAAGGATAGAATGAAAGGGCAGGGACAAAGATCCAGGCCCTTTATTGTACATTTGAGGAAACAGAAGTCTAAAGAAGTTGGACTTGTCTAGTGACCCACAAGTAGTAAATAGTAGGTCCAAGATCCCAGATGCTCACAATCCTAATCCATAATTATTTTCATAATACCATACTACCTTCCAGTTAGTTGCCATGCCATAGTAGAATCTATCTGAAAAATATATGTTAGTCATTTTATCTTTCTTATTCTCATTGCCACCTATCAAATTTAGGGCTATTTTATGTTTTGTCAGGATTATTTAGTGACTTTGTTTTGTGTAGTATCATTTCTATTAGTTTCTATGTTACATTAATTAACCCCAAACACCCAGTGGTTCCCTGTGTATAATATTCTGCACATGGCTGTCAGATACCTTCCTAAAACATATGATTTTTTCCCTCTCCTGTTCAAAGACCTTCACTGAGTCCCCATTATCTACCAAATTAACACTACAATACTTAGTTGTAAGGATAAGGAACTTCACTGATCTTCCTGATCTTATGGGTGTGCTGTAGGACACATCCTCTTCTATAACTAAATTAATCAATTTCCTCTCTTGTCTCCATGTCTTGTTAGTTATTGTTCTTTCACTTGGAATATTCTACTCTTGCTCTCATGCTCTATAATGACTATAGCCTGTGGAAATCCTATCAATCTTTCAAGATGGAGCTTGATGGAGCAGTAAGGTGGTGCAGTGCATAGAGCACCAGTCCTGAAGTCAGGAGGTCCTGAGTTCAAATCTTATCTCAGACAGTTAACTTACTAGCTATGTGATTCTGGATAAGTCACTTAACACCAATTGCCTCAGGAAAGATGGAGCCTGATGTTATGAACTCCATGAAGCCTTACCTGATCACCCAAACTCTGAACTTCTAAAGAACTTTGTTTATGTTTTATTACACCTCCACATTTGATCTTATATTTATTTTAACTTGTGTTGTGCTATGATACTTTCTGATATGCACAGAGCATCTTATACTCATTGGCTCATTTGTTGCCCATAAGAAACATATGGAATAGACTGTATTAGTCTCATTTTACAGATAAGAAAGGTAAAGTTTGGTTATTATTATAATCACATAGCTTGTAAATGTCATATGAATTATCCAAATCCATTTCTCTCCTGACTTCAGTTCCAATGGTATCTCTACTGTGCAAGACCATGCCTCAGAGCCAGAGAGGCTAGGGACAGAGTACTGGATCTGGAGTCAGGAATACCAAAGCTCAGATACTAATCAGCTATGTAGCAAGTCACTTAACCTTTACCTACTTACAATTCAACTGTGAATAGAGAATAATAATGGCATCTCCTACTAATATTCTTATGAGGCTAAAATGAGGTAATCCATATTTAAAAATTGTTTTACAAACATTTACACAAATGTTATTATTATTATGTATTGTTCCTTGTATATAGCATGATGTTTAAAGTACTCCTTCATAGAATTCATAACACACACATACACCTACACACACATACTAACACATACACACACATACCACATACATACTCACATATGCTAAATGAATAAAATAAAATCAGTGATAAAAGGGTTTTTTTTTGAGGTGCTTATGCAATTTTAAATTTATTTCTCCTATTTTTTTTGTCTCTCCTTTAACACACACTTTTTTTATAATTTTTTTTTATTAGTAGTTTTTATTTACCAGGTATTTGCATGGGTAATTTTACAATATTGACAATTGCCAAACCATTTGTTCCAATTTTCCCCCTCCTCCACCCCCAAGATGGCAGGTCAACCAATACATGTTAAATATCTTAGAGTATAAATTAAATACAATATATGTATACATGACCAAAAAGTTGTTTTGCTGAACAAAAAGAATCTGACTTTGAAATAGTGTACATTTAGCCTGTGAAGGAAATCCAAAATGCAGGTGGACAAAATTAGAGGGATTGGAAATTCTATGTAGTGGTTCATAGTCATCTCCCAGAGTTCTTTCACTGGGTGTAGCTGGTTCAGTTAATTACTGCTCTATTGGAACTGATTTGGTTCATCTTATTGTTGGAGATGGCCAGGTCCATCAGAATTGATCATCATACAGTATTGTTGTTGAAATATTAATAAAAGTTTCTAATGAAGACATTGGGGAAGTGTGAAGATCCTAACTCATCCTATTGCCATTTCCCAGAAAAGTTTAAAGTGTTATAAAGAGACTAAAAGTGTTTACTTCTGAGGAAGCCTCCAGAAAGTATTCAAACTGATTCACAAAATTCTGCAAATGGAGAATGAAAGCTAATTTTTAAAATAGCTTAATCTCAGCTACCATTATCTCTCCATTTTAACCCATCTTCAAAAACAATTTAACATTTTTACAGGAGAGCCAATGCTGACTTCTACTGACTCAAGAAAAATCAGTGGTTCCCATTTGCCCCTAAGATAAAATATAATCTTTTGCCTTTGGCCTTTAAAATATTTCACAGTATGGGTCCAATGTGTATATATATATATATATATATATATATATATACATTTTTATTCCACACTACTCCCTCTTCCTTCCTTCCTTCCTTGCTTCCTTGCTCTTTCTTTCTTTCTTTCTTTCTTTCTTTCTTTCTTTCTTTCTTTCTTTCTTTCTTTCTTTCTTTCTTTCTTTCTTTCTTTCTTTCTTTCTTTCTTTCTTTCTTTCTCTTTCTTTCCTTCCTTTCTTCCTTTCTCCCTTATTTCCTTCCTCCCTTCCCTCCCTCCTTGCTTTCCTTCATTCCTCATTACATTCCTTTTTTCTTTCTTCCTTCCTTCCTCCCTCCCTTCTTTCCTCCCTTATTTCCTTCATCTCTTCCTCCCTCCCTCTCTCTTTTCCTTCTTCCCTCCCTTCCCCTTTCTCTTTTCCTTCTCCTTCCTTCCTTTCTTTCTTTCTTTCTTTCTTTCTTTCTTTCTTTCTTTCTTTCTTTCTTTCTTTCTTTCTTTCTTTCTTTCTTTCTTTCTTTCTTTCTTTCTTTCTTTCTTTCTTTCTTTCTTTCTTTCTTTCTTTCTTTCTTTCTTTCTTTCTTTCTTTCTTTCTCTCTGTCTTTCTCTGTCTCTCTCCCTGTCTCTCTCCCCCTTCTTCCCCCCTCTATCCCTTTCTTTCTTTTTCTTCCTTCCTTCCCTCCTTTTCTTTCCCTTTCTTCCTTCCTTTCCTTCCCTCATCCTTCCTTTTCCCCTCCCTCCCTCTCTTTCTTTCTTTTTTATCTTCAACACTATATACAGGACCCAGCACATAGGAAGTAATTTAAGACATTAGTTGAATGGCTAAAATTAATAGGATTGACTTGAGAAAGCAATACCTCAAATAGGACAGAAAGCAATTGAACAGAAAACAAGCCTAGAAACAGTATAGTGCAAGATCATCTAGTTAAACCACTTTCTCTTGCTAGTTTTTGTATATGAAGCCAGAAAGAAGACCACAAACGATATGAAAGATCTTGTATCAGCTGATATTTTTCTAGTGATCTAGACTTTTCCTAAGTAATAATAAAAACTATTCACACTAAGATTAGGAATGAAACAATCTTGCCAACTATCACCATTACTATTCAATATTATATTAGAAATGTTAGCTTTGGCGATAAGAGAAAAAAAGAAATTAAAGGAAATAGAGTAGGTAATGAGGAACCAAATTATCCCTCTTTGCAGATGATGTGATGTTATACTTAGAGAACCTTAGAGAATCAACTAAAAAAAAACTATTAGAAACAATCCAAAACTTTAGCAAAATTGAAGCATACAAAATAAATTCACAAAAATCATCAGGATTTTTATATATTAGCAACAAAGTACAGTTGCAAGAGATACAAAGAGAATTTCCAAAACTATAATCTCAACAGCAACAAAAAATACTGCAAGCTCCCATTAAAAACAATTCAAATATCAGAGAGCAACAGTCAGGATTACATAGCATCTGGCAGCTTCTACCATAAAAGACTGGAGGAACTGGAATACCATGTTCTAGAAGGCAAAGGACTTGAAATTGCAATCAAGAATTAACAATATTCAGTATCATCTTTCAGGGCAGGAGATGGAGGAGCTTCAGTGAAATAGGAAGTTTTCAACCATTTCTATTGAAAATAAAAAACAGAACTAAACAGAAAATTTAATCTACAAATACAGGACTTAAGACAACCATAGAAAGGTTCACACAGTTCATACCAAAAGGCTCAAAAGACCTATTAAGGATTTATTTCCCTAAAAGGGAATAAAGGAAGAGGGATGAATGTTGTCTGAGGCTTGATGTAATCAGTTTTAGCTCCAAGAGGGAATAATTAATTATTCAGTTGGGTATAGAAATTTGTTTAATTCTATAAAGAAGAAAGAAGAGAAAAAGGAAAAGAAAAGGGAGGGATAGGATAGAAGCAAGGGTAGAAAGACTAGGAAAACAAGAGAAGGGGGGATAAAAGATAAGGAGTGGCTGGAGTGGGTTTAAAAAACACTAAGAGAAGGGGGAAGAGGTGATAAGTAGTGGTGTGGTGGGTAAAAAAAAAAGTCTAAGGAAGGGTGGAAATCGAAAACAAAAGTAATTACAGGGGAAAATAGGATGGAGGGAAATATAGTACTGATAATCATAGCTGTTTAATGTAAATAGAATAAGCTCTCCCATAAAATGGAAGCAAATAGCAGAGTGGATTAAAAAGCTGATTTAAAAACAGAATCCTACAATATGTTGTTTACAAGAAACACATTTGACACAGAGAGACACATACAGAGTAAAGGTAAAAGGCTGGAACAGAATGTATTATGCTTCAGCTGAAGTTAAAAAAAAAAAAAAGCAGGTGTAGAAATTCTGATCTCAGATAAAGCAAAAATAAAAATAGATCTTATTGAAATAGATAAAGAAAGTACATCTTAGTAAATGGAACAGTAAATAATGAAGTAGTAACTATACGAAATATCTATTCACCAAGTGGTAGAGCAGGCAAATTCCTAGACAATAATTTAAGCCAGTTACAAGAGAAAAATAGACAGCAAAACTATTTTAGTGGGGGACCTCAACTTTCCTCTCTCAAATTAAAAAAAATAAAATAAAATAAAAAAGTCAAGTGCTCAGGGTAAAACAAACTAATATAATAAAATTGACAATACTACTTAAATACATCTACTTATTCAGTGCCATACCAATTAATCCCAATAAATTATTTTACAAAGCTAGAAATAATAATAGTAATAATATAAGTTCATATGGAAGAACAAAAGGCAAAGAATTTCAATGAAATTAATCTTTAAAAATGCAAATGAACATGGCCTAGCTGTACCAGATCCCAAACTATATTCTAAAACAGCAGTTACCAAAACCATTTGATACTAGCTAAGAAATAGAATAGTCAATCAGTGGAATATATTAGGTTCACGAGACAAAATAGTCAATGACTATAGTAATCTAGCATTTTATAAACCCCAAGAACCCCACTACTGGTGTAAAAGCTTACTATTCAACAAAAATTATTGGGAAAATTGGAAATCAGTATGGCAAAAACTAGGCATTAACCTATATCTAACACTGTATACTAAGTTAAAGTTGAAATGGTTTCATTATTTAAACATAAAGAGTGATATTATAAGCAAAATAGAACAAAAAGGATAGTCTACCTCTCAGATCTGTGGAGAAGGAAATAATTTGTGGCCAAAGAAGAACTCAAATACATTATGGAATGCAAAATGGATAATTTTGATTTTATTAAGTTTAAAAGTTTTTGTACAAACAAAACCAATGCAGACAAGATTAGAAAGGAAGCAATAAACTGGGAGGAAAAAAATTTACATTCAAGGGTTCTGATAAGGCCTCATTTCTAAAATATAGGCAGAATTGACTCAAATTTATAAGAATTCAAGTCATTCTCCAATTGATAAATGATAAAAGGATGTGAACAGAGAATTTTCAGAAGAAATTAAAATTGTTTATAGTCATATAAAAATGCTCTAAATCATTATTGATCAAAGAAATGCAAATTAAGACAACTCTAAAGTAACACTACACATGCCTTAGATTGACTAAGATCACAGAAAAAGAAAATGATGAATGTTGGAGGGGATGTGAGAAAACTGGTACATTTACACATTGCTGGTGGAATTATGAACTTATCCAACCATTTTGGAAAGCAATTTGCAAAGCAATTTTGAACTATGCCCAAAGAGTTATCAAACTGTGCATACCCTTTGATCCATCAATGTCTCTATTGAACCAGTATCCCAAAGAGATCATAAAAATGGAAAAGGACCTAAGTGTACATTCAACAGATTTTAGGCTTCTCTTAGGATGAAGTTTTTATGCTTTAGATGAGCAGAAAGGGGTCCTACTAGCATAATAGGCCATCCAAATAACACATAGCATAGACCATGCAAATCTTGGGACTGCAAAAATCAGTCTGGTTTATTTGCCAGGAATCTTAGTAAATATTACTCCTCCCGAACTTTTCTCCAAATTTGATATTCCATCTACTACCTCTGAATCATACAAATCATCTTCCATATCTACAATGTATTCCCTTCTCAACTCTCAGAATGCTCACCTTGATTACTACTATTTTACTGGTTAGTATCTCTGCCTTCTCAAATAACTTTCATTTACTTATCTGTGGAAATGTTCTGTCCCCCATTAGAGTTCAAACTATTAGAGGACAGGGATTATTCCACATTTGTGTTTTTATCCCCAGAATATTTGATATGATGGATGCTTGATAAATGCTCATTCAATGAGAACTTTAAATCTACCCTTTTCTGTCAGTTTTATCTAACTAAGTCAAACACAACAAGAATAATTTCATACAAGAGCCCTTT
Source organism: Sminthopsis crassicaudata (assembly GCF_048593235.1). Classification (NCBI taxonomy): domain Eukaryota; kingdom Metazoa; phylum Chordata; class Mammalia; order Dasyuromorphia; family Dasyuridae; genus Sminthopsis; species Sminthopsis crassicaudata. Next base: position 727,082,547 of record NC_133617.1, read on the forward strand.
AAATATTCAGAGTCAACTCACATCTTTCTGGACTCATTTCTTCTTCTAGTCTAAAAATTCCTAGTTCCTTCGATTGTTAATCACATATATTATAGTCTTTAGTGTTCTCATTATTGGAGTTACTCTCTGTTGGACATATTCCAACTTGCCAATATAATTCTCCTATCTGATGCTGAGAAAAAAATAAATCTCCAGATGTGGTCTAATCTGGCAGAAGACAGCAGCAATTCAGCTCCATCAATCTGAACTCTATGATTCTCTAGTTTAATACTAAGACTGTTTTTACCTTTGTTGGCTTATAATTCTCCAAATCTCTCACACAGAAAATACCATCTACTCACACATTCTCTGTTCTGTCATTATACTGAGGAATTAAATCAATGACAGAATTCACAAATATCCTTGCTAAATATTATCTTTTATTTTTTATTATTCCAATTAACAGTAAAGCCTATTAGAAGCTTTGGACTGTTTGACTTGCTCATATTATAGAGAAGAAACCACTCTTCTTAAGAGAAAATTGCAAAAAAGTAGCTGGACTTGACCAAGAAGAGACAAAAATAGTCAGATTGGGAGAGGGAAAATTTCAAAAGCATTTAGAATTTGATTTTCAAAGTAAGCCAAGAAGTAAGATTCAAAAAGAATAAAGAAAAATCTATTTTTGAGTTGATTTTAGTTATTTTTTAATTAAAATGAAACTACCCATACATAAAATATTCTTTCTTTGTCATGTCTATAAAGTCTATTAGGGAAGGAAATATTGAGAGACATGGAGAGAGACAGAGAGACAGACAGACAGAGGGACAAAGAGAAGGACAGAAACAGAAAGAGAATGCAGGGAGATAGAGAGAGAGATGAAGACAGAAAAAGGCAAAAAGAGAGAGACAGGTAGACAGAGACAGAGACAGAGAGATTGAAAGAGACAGAGACAGAGATAGAGACAGAGATATTGAAAAAAAAACAGAGAGAGAGAGAGAGACAAAGATAGCGATAGAGACAGAGAAATTGAGAGAGAGACAAAGATAGACACAAAGACAAACACAGAGACAGAGAGAAACGGAGACACAGATGGACAGAGAAGAGACAGAGAAAGGGACAGAAATAGAAAGAGAGAGAATGCAGGGAGATGGGGAGAGAGATAGAGGCAGAAAAAGAGACAAAGGCACACACACACAGAAAGAGACAGAGAGACAGAGAGAGTGAGATAAAGACTGAGACACAGATAAGAAGACAAAGAAAGATAGAAACAGAGACATAAAAACATAGTTACAGAGAGACAAAGACAGAGAAAAGATAGAGAGACAGAAACAAATTGGAGATACAGATAGAAAAACAGAGACAGAAAAAGAGACAAAACCAGAAAGAGAGAGAGAGAGAGAGAGAGAGAGAGAGAGAGAGAGAGAGAGAGAGAGAGAGAGACCTTTACATAGAAAGATAGCTATAGAACTTAGATGGATGGATGGATAGATAGATAGATAGATAGATAGATAGATAGATAGATAGATAGATTGTAAGGGTTCTTTAAATGGGCGGCCACAGTGCAACAGGAGATTTGAGTGGTCCAGAAGTAATCTCTGTGGATATAGGACTGCCCTGTAGGTGAGATTCTGGCCATATTGAGATAGCTTCGTAATGGGTGACAGCTTTCTCGCTGGTTGGCTGTGTGTGTGACCTCACAGGCCCTTTATAAGACCACTGCAGACAGCAGTCGCTCTCTTTAACCTAGCTCCCTAGCCTGGGGTAGCTGAGCCAAGCTGATGGATAGCTGAGAGAGGTAAGAAGTTTGGTAGTGAACAAGTGGATCTTCAGACCAGGTGTTCACTAAGAAGTTAACAAGTCAGGGCATTGTCAGGGCATTATGTGAGTAGGTAAAATAAAGGCTTTTAAGATTACATGTGGCTGTTCCTGAGTGCGCTACCGGTTATTAAACTACTATTCAAGAAATCATGGCCAGAGACCTTTGAAAGCCTCAGAGAGTAGAGTTGACACTGCAAAGGTCAGTGGTCAAAGGTACTCTGTTGGGCCTAGGACAGACTGGTAATTGTAACTGCCAGGAGGGCATGTTACAATTGATAGATAGATAGATAGATAGATAGATAGATAGATAGATAGATGTCAGAATAATGGATAGAATACAGGAATTGGATTCAGAAAAATATGAGCCAAATCTGACCTCAGATACTTACTAGATCTATGATCCTGGATAAGTCACTGAAGTGTGCCTGAATTTTTTTACCTATAAATGTATGGAGTTGACTCAGTGATCTCTGGTGTCCTGTCCAGATAGATAGACAGACACAGATAGATACAGATAGATACAGATATGGATAGATATAGTTATATCTTTGTGCTACATTCCATGTTGTAGATCAGTGGAAGCCTGTTTCTGACTTGTTTCCTTATCTGTGAAGTTAATTATATCTATCTCTCATGTCTAAAGGACTTTAAAAGATCTCTAGTATTTAAAGGACATAAACACACATATATGTACCTATGTATATCTGGGTAAGGTGAAGGGATGATTACTAGAGAGCACTGACTGTCTGAGTAAACAGAAGCCTTTGATGCAAGAGACACTTTGTGGCCAGGAATGACAAGGCTAAGCAACTAATCTGTAATTGGGGCATGAGAGAGAGGGAAGAGTCAAGAATGATTTTACTTTAAAATAGAAGGGAAAAATATTTTGTTTTCCTTAGGAATATCTCAAATATTAAGAATTAGAGATATCGATGCAGAAATTAGTGTAAATGCAATATTAAGAAACAACCAAAAGAAAATCCCAAAGTTCCATAGGGTTTGCTGGGCTATTTACTGCCATCTAGGCAAATGCATTCTTCTGACCCTGCCGGCGGCCCAGTTCTGAAATGCCTTTTTGTTTGTAGAATTTCGAGCATGAATGTGTTCTCTACAGGCAAAATGTCTCGTTCGGCATCTTATTCACAGCAGAAAATGACAGCATGGAGAGACAAACTTGAATCCTTTAGCATCAAATGGATCTAAGCATTTTGATGTTACAAATGGATGCAGACACATTTATTCAATCAAATTTACCAAGAGGTACATGTCACTTTTTCCCAGGCCCAAAATAGCCCTCTTGTTTTCCCTTTGCTGGTCACAACAAAGCAAGAGAGGGGAAGGGTTACAGTGAGTCACTTAGGAATACAGTGGGCGTCTGCCTTGTGAATGAAGATGTTTTCTACTAAAAAAAAAAATAGATTTATCACCAACTGCGGAGATTTAGCACAGGGAAAAATGGATGCTCTGAAGCAGTAATAAGAGCCAGAGCTTGAACATAGGCAGCAGCCACAGGAAGTGATGTCTTTTGTTCTCTGACATCCCAAGCAGGGTTGGGGATGTGCCATTAGGGAAACTGTCGGCCTTTCTGAGGCACTTTCCCATTCTCGGACAAAAGGCTCATTAAATGCAGAATAGCTCTATTATTTCAATTGTAGCTGCAGCAATCCTACAGACAGGGAAGGTATGAAGGGAAGGATGGCCTTTTCATTTCCCTTTTTTTGCTTCTAGACAAAGAATGGGAGCAGGCTCAAGGGACCGTGCAACCATATTCAGGGTAGTAGAATAAGTAAGTGGAGTAAGTTGATACTGGGTGCAATTGGCAACATTCAGCAAGGAAAGTCTAGCCAGGAAACAAGGATTGTCTGGATAGGAACTTTGCAAGGTACATATTTTCTCTTCTTTTTTCATTTAGAGAATTGTGATGAAGATGAAATGGTGACATTTTGAGGAACCAACTTTAGTTTAACTAAATTCTCCACTGGTTAAATATTCTCTTGGGAGCTGAAAAGAGAAAGGTTCCCATGTACAGTGTCAAGATCATAAAAAGGTACTTAATATATGCTCATTAACTACTGCTAAGTTCTGCTAGATTCTGCCAATTAGTCACTCTGCTAAGTGCTTGAGATTGTTGTTTGTCATCCTTTGCTTTCAGAGAGTACCAGGAATATTAGGAAGATGATGTCTTGCCTTGTGAGTGAATTGTATTTAATTTGGGGGGGATATTGTAAAGCCATCAGTCTCATTCTCTCCTCCAGAGTCATCTTGGTCCAATGGCAAGACATATATATATCAGGACCACTAGAGATTACACCAGATGCAGTAGAAGACTTTTGTCATTGTGCTAAGTTCTGGAGATACAAAGAGAGACAAAAAATCATGGTCCTCACTCTTAAGGAACATGCATCATGATACATAAACAAATAAACAATTCTGTACATTTGAGATATAGAGTAGTGAAGTAGAAGTAACCTCAAAGGGAAGTCCCTAGTTTAAGGAAGGACAGTGGGAGCCCTGGAAAAGGTCTCTGACAGAAGATGGGACTTGAATTGTGTCTTGAAGGAAAGTCAAGGTATCTAGGAAGTAGACTTCAGGAAGGAGAGGATTCCAAGAATGGAGGACAGCCAATGAAAAGACAGTGTGGGGCAGTGGATAGAGTACCAGCCCTGAAGTCAGGAAGACCTGAGTTCAAATCTGAAAGTAGGGGATCTTGGTCTTTTTAAAACCTTTTAAGACCTTTAAAGAACCTTGTAAAGATCTTTACACCTAACTACAAAAAATAATAAATAAAAGGGGAATCAGACACTCATGAAGATGGTTTGGGCAGTTAGAAGCAGATTTAAGGGGTGACTGATCACTTCACATGTCAGATACTCGCAGAACCTTTGATCAAATGTTAATCTGGATCAGTACATTTCACTTCTGTCTCTGACTTAAGAGGTTAAGAACAAAATTCCTCTAAGCTGCTCAAAGAAAAGTTTTATGTACTACATCCTAGCTGGATGGAATGTAGCTCCCAGAGCCTCAGTTATTACAGTCCATATTTTTCTCTCCCTAGTTCTCCCTTACTCATTTTGTCATTTTCAGATACCTGATCTGGCTTTCATTCTCTAGAGACTAAATATCCCAGGACGCAAGAGTAAATGACATAATATGACATATTCCATTAAAATTATATATTGGGAAACACAACCAAGAGAAATGAAGAGTTATATTTATTTAGTCCCCCCTTTCACTAGGAAGTACAATGGCATTAACATCATATACATGTGTTTGTTCTCAGTGATTGCACATACTTTTGGAGGATGGTGGTTGTAGAAACATTAAGGTAGTTTTGCATTGTCTAAGTAGCTATTCCCCAAATCAGCTGATTTGTATGAGCTGCTAAGTATCCCTTTTACAAGAAAATAGGGGAGCTAGCTGCATAATTGTATTAGGACTAGAAAACTGGGGGAATGGCTTTCCTAAATATGAAATTCAAGTCTTTTAGGTTAAATGTAGTTGGCCAAGTAATAGAGCAAGGCTTGAATGAATTATTGTTGGTGTGCCAGTTTGATCAATAGATAAAGAAGGAAAAAAAGGATGAGGTGGCTAGTCATGTCTGTTATAGCATACTATCCACTATGTGCAGAAGGGTAGACAAAGAAGTAAAAGGAGAGGATAGATTGAAACAGCATTTGGAGAAATGAGAAGTACTTTCAATGATCTGAAGCTATTACTTGACACACAAGCTCATTTTTTTATCACCAAGATTTTCTTAGAGGTACAGCATGTCATGAATCATAGAATGAAACAAGCTCAGAAGAATCAAAGTTTCAGATGACGCAACAGAAAATGGAGAAAACTATGGCAGATATAAGTAGGGTACAAAATTTATCTACAATTATTTGCATGTAATAAGTTGCAGAAATGTCAACAACTAGAACATATATGATTGGAAAAAGAAGTGGGGGAGAAATAAATACACACACATACACAGAAAAAGACACACAGAAAGACACACAGAAACAGAGACAAAGAGAGACACAGAGAGAGAGACACACACAGAGAAAAGAGACAGAGACAGAAAGCCCTAGGCATTACTCTGCCACTCATGGAATATTAAAAATCTTAGAACTTCATTGTGTTGTGTAAATCTTCTACAAATGATTTACTAAAGAACATGAATATGTATCTGCTAGATATAATAAGAGAGCTAAAAATAATTTATCAGGAATTTCCCTAAGAATCTATATTTTATAACTAGAACATCTTGAATGCTTTTTATTGAACACATGCTTTAAAAAGGAACCTTGTAAATTTTAAATATTTTTTCAATAATATAAAAGGGATATGGAAAATACTTTTGTATAATGATGAGAAATACATAAGTTCCAATCTGTGCAAGAAGAAAGAATGCCCACAACAAAAAGACCATATGCATATTATAAATGGTAAGGATTCTTTTGGAGTTAAAATACAGAGACATTGATTCATCTTTTTACTGTGAAATTTTGTGATTTTGGCTACAGTAGATAGAATTGGTTAGACATGAGTTCAAATCCTGCTTAGGCAGTTACTACGTATGTATAGTGGAGTCTGATTCATTCCCAAGTCTACCTTCGTGCTAGCTGGAGACATTCTGACAAGAGCTCATCAGGGAACCAAAGAGAAAGCTAGGCCTCTATTAAAGCTACATAGACCCCAGGAAAATATTCACGACTTTGAAGGACACAATAAAGGATCTGGATTTTAACTCCTGGCTGGATTTGGGATTATTGAACTGAACTGAAACTAAGGCTGCCATCAGAAGCTCTCCAAGAGATTGCACACAGAGAACGATTACATTCTAGAGAAACAGATCATTATAGATCAGCAAACTCCTTGGATCTTCATTTCAGGGAAGCAAATACTGCTAGAAGTATTATCTTAGAACACAGAAGACAATGGTGAATAAAATGAAATATAAGCCACTCCTGAGTGTAAATGTAGTATTTTGTACAATACATCAGTTTGTGCAATAACCAGGATCTGATGTTCTGATATAGAATAAGACATGAAGGAAAGAATGAAGTTGGAGGTTTCTTTAATCTGCCCTTCCCTTCACCATTATAAGGCTGATCATCTTCACAATGCTTCCCCTAACAGGCACCAGTGCTTCCCATGCCCACTGTCAAGGGTTCCTCCTGTCCTCTCTTATCAAGAGTCAAAACTAATAATTTTGTGCCAGCTTCACAAACTGTTTTTTGTGGTAAGTAAAATGAAACATGGACTCAGAATGGTTTAAGTTGCTAAGACTGTCTATTTAATATAGACTAAAAGACTGGGGCTGGATGGAGGGAAGCAGAAGTTCTGGCTTCATGTATCAGAATGGAAGAGATATTAGTCTTATTCTGTTTGGCTCCAGTGAACAGATAAGGAGCAATGGATAGAAGCTGAAAAGAGGAAAATGAAAGCAAAAATAAAAAATAAAAAGTAAGGCAAAACCCCTCAGCAACCTTCTAACAATGAGAGCTATCAAAAAGTAGAATGGTCATTGCCGAAAGAAGTTCTATCTAAGGGTTCTTCTTTGGAGGTCTTCAGGTAGAGGCTAGATTGGTATACTTGTTAGGAATGTTGAAGGAGGGATGCTATTTGAGAGTGTGAGTTGGAATAGATAGCTATCGAAATCTTATCAATTTTCAAATTTTGTGATTCTGTGAAATTAGCTTTTTAAAGACACATTCAGTTGTGCAAATATCTTAAAACCATTATATTGCTATCATAAACTAGAGCCTGAATACTTTAACCTTCTGGAGAAAAAAATCTACTCATATGTTATATACAGAGAAACCATGGAATTAAACCCTAATGTATATTAAAACTTTGGATCCCTTTATGTGTTTGAAAGGTAAAAAAGCAATATGATGCTATATTAGAGAAAGGAGAGAAAGATCTTTTGTTGTTGGCTATGATAGAAATCCTCTCTTGGAGACTGGAGAATAAAACAGCTGGAGAGAAAATCTGTCTATGTGAGAAGAGAAGAAGGAAGTTGATTATCTGATATTTTACTATTTAAACTAATTATTCTTTCAATTGGGAGTTAAGTTCATTTGTTAAAACTATGTTGTAAAAATGAATACAAGTACCCTCTAAAATTTGATGCCCTGGGACACAGTCCCAGCTGTCTTGCCCTAGTTAGAGCTCTACTGAAATCTCTCCCTCTTCTTCTAATCTTAGGCCTTAGGTGTTCTGTGCTGGCTTTCTCTCTAAGCTCTGCTCTAATCAGTTACATTAATTTGAAGTAAAATGCTAATGGCTGGCAGGAAAATAGACCACAAAGGGTTTCAGTTGATGATACCTAATTTTTTAAGGTCTGATCCACCTCTTTTTTTAAGGGGAGGTTCTAATGTTTTAATGCAAAAGAATGATGTGGGAATTTCATACACCAAATAATTAGAAAGGGAAAATATTCCATAGTCTAAGGGCCTTCAAGTTCATACAACCTAGGTACTATCCATTACACCTTGTGTGAGGTCCAGTTCTGTAGAATAATGCTATTAAAGGCAACAAAGTCTAAAGAAAAAATACGTAACATTAAGAAATCAGAAAAATGGGAACCAGTCAATGATCTTGCCCCCTTACTCTGGATCTCTGGCTCCTCTTGCCTTTAGGTTAAGTTAATGTTGATTTGTGGTCAAAAAGTTCAGGGAAAATGTAGCATAGAACTTTGCATATTAAAAGTCTCCAACTTTCTTTTCCTGGTAGTATTTTATATTTTCTAGGTGTTGATAGAAACTTAATAGAAAAAATGTGGAGGAATACTTGTATCTCTTTTTAAGTTAGTTATATCTTTTTTCTCCTTTTAATTTTCACATTTCCATTGTATATCTACCTAGTAATGAAACTTTCAAAATATGCTGTGAATCTGGACATTTAAGAAAAAAGATTGTGAAAATGCTTAGCCAATGGAGTCACTTGCCTCTAATAAGACATTTCAGAGTGTGTTCCCCAAGAGACAAATGTGAAAATGCTTAGCCAATGGAGTCACTTGCCTCCAAGACACTTGTGAATGTCTTCTCCAACAGACAATTGTGAAAATGATTAACCAATGGAGTCACTTGCCTTCAAGCCATTTCTGAAAGTGTTCCCCAAGAGACAATACTTGGGTCCTAAGGCAGGGAAATATAGACCAATTCAAACTACTGGAGAGATGGTAGATTCTCTATTATTCCCCAAATGCTTTTTTTTTTTTCTTCTAGTGAGGAAAGGTCTCTCCTGAGATGTAAGCCTGGGTGCTTTCCTCTAACAAAAAGGGCTTAGTTAGAGGGAAAATGGTCCAAGCCACAGCTTCTAGGAGCTGGTGTACTTTCTTTAAAGTGGCACATGTTGTCAGGATTTTTCCCAGTTCAACTTTTTGAGAGCTCTGAATTTATTGAGATTTAGAACAACTTTGCTGGTTCATCCTTCATTCTCAAAGAGCACCTATTATTAAAGTGGGCCTCTCTTACTTCACTCTTCTCCACCTGCATACTACTTCCTTAGGTCAAACTACTAGAAATGATGATCATATATGTGAATTTGTTCCTAAATGATAACCAAACTCCCACCCTCCCATGGACTCTTAACCTTTGGGTATCATCGTTCCATCCTTCACTTCATTGCTTGCTTTCACATTCCCATCACAAACATCCCAACATGCTACTTTAAAGCTAGTCTACTCTTTGCTCTTTGTTTTATAGGTAACAAGTTAAATTTCATCTTAAATCTTTGGTTTTCACCTCTCACTTTCTGGTCCTCACTAAGACTTGGTATCCTCTTAATCATTCAACCTCTTTGGCACCCTTTCTTCCAATAGCTTCATGTTCAATCATACCCCTCCTGCTGAATGGTCCAGGTAGGGAAGTTAGAATTCTCTCTGCTCTCCATTGCCACTTCTGCTCTCCCTCTCTCATCACATATTGCCTTTCCTCCTTTAAGGTTTTTCACCAATATTTACCACACAATCTAGATTCTGGTAATTTATTTGAAGACTTTCAAGACACTCTCCTTTAATTGTCTATTCAAAATCTTAATTTCCCTACCCAACTCCAGTTCTCATACTAAAGGATTTTGACGTGCATATTGTTCCTTTCTAACTTTGCATTTATTCAACTTATTTCCCATAAACTATTTCTCCATTTTATTCCAGCTACACAGAGATGACTTTATCTTTTATCTTGACATCTGCCAATAAACATTCCAGTTCTAGATTGTTGACCTCTAAAATGTTCTTATCTGAAATTTACCAATATTATGTGGTCCCACCTCTCCCTCTGCCTGACAAATTTTAATTTTGTTCTTTGTTCTCAGTATGACCCCCAATTCCAAATTAGAAAGGGTCCCATCAGTTCTTTCTTGGGCTAACACCTTTCCACTGGATATACTCTGCTCATACCCATTGAACACTCTTAAAGAAACAATTGTACCCTAGATGTTCTCTTCTTTCTTTCCCTTTATCCTATCAAACCCTTTGCACTACCCATCTGTTTCTCTTGAATTCCTTGTCCCTTTACTGTATGACTGACTTGCTTTGCCAAGCCTCAGCCTAAGATTGTTCTTGCTGTCCATTGAGTTCAATCCTACTCTTTTTATATGAAATGAAGTGAGAAAAAAATTAAAGAATACTGTCTATATCTACTAAAATTTATGTAATCTCAAGTAGGCCTTCACTATAGCAAGGTAATACTTTTTACACCTCAATAATTACTAATCCACTCACCATAGCACCTTTTTCAAAACTTGTCAGCATTTCCCAAACCTTCTACTGTTCTACCTTCCCCTTATGCTCTCATCTGAGAACCTTATTTTATATTTCAGTAAAAAAAATCCTTTGCCAAGAGTTCTTTTTTTCTTTTATACCCTTTTCATCTTATATCACTAATGTACTTTGGTTCACATTCTGCTCCTTCACCTTTCCTCTCATGTGAAGCAGTAGCCCTTTTCCATGCCAAAGCCAATTACTTTACCTGCCCAAATTATCCCATTCCATTCCTTCTTCTCAGGAAATTAACCCTCTTTATTACCCTACTCTCTCACTAAAGTTCAATTTCTCCCTCCTTATGATAATTTCCCTGCTGCCTACTAACACATCTACACCTCCCCCATCCTCAAAAGACTCTCACTTGATCTATTCATGTCCCATAAACATTCTCCTATAATTTTTCTCAAATATATAACCTACACACAACCCTTTTAAAAATTTAATCCATAGTATTAAGATATCCTCTGTCAATTTCCTAAATTTGTGCAATCAACAAGCAATAAATCAATATTTATAGCATTCACCTATTTCTGAGGTATAAATGTTCACAAAGACAATTTAATCGTGCCCTCTTGAGAGCTCCTTTGATTTGGTTCCAGCAACTGATGTGACTTAGGAAGCCATCTACAAGCAACAGTACAGCTCAAGGACCAGGAGATCATTATGTACTTCAACAAAAATACCATATGATGTTCAACTCTGATGGACATGGGCATCTTCAACAATGTGATGAACCAAATCAGTTCCAATTGAGCAGTAATGAACTGAACCAGCTACACCCAGCGAAAGAACTCTGGGAGATGACTATGAACCACTACATAGAATTTCCACTTCCTCTGTTTTTGTCCACTTGCATTTTTTATTTCCTTCTCAGGTTATTTTTCCCTTATGTCTGAGTCTGATTTTTCTTGTGCAGCAAAATAACTGTATGGATATGTAAATATATATTGTATTTAACATATACTTTAACCTATTTAACATGTATTGGTCTACCTGTCATTTGGGGGAGGGGGTGGGGGGAAGGAGAGGAAAAATTGGAACAAAGGTTTTGCAAGGGTCAATGCTACTAAATTATCCATGCATATATCTTGTAAATAAAAAACTATAATAATAAAAAAAGAAAAGAAAAGAAAGAATAAGCTAGAGAATTGGAATTAAAAAAAAAAAAACACACACACTATGGCTCACTTTCCTCTCACTCCTAAGGAGCTATATTCTGGTTTCTGATCATATTCAACTGAAACTATCCTTTCCAAAGCTACCTGCAATCTCTAATTTGTAAAATCTAATATATTTTATTCAACCTTCATTCTTCTTGCCACTGTTGTCTCACCCTCTTCTAATTTACATTATCCTTTCTAAGTTTTGGTTAAACTCCTCTATTCTGTTCTCCTCCCAAATGTCTGACCAATCTTGAGTCTCTTTTGCTGGATCAAATCAAGCCAGCTATCTTGGTTTTATTTTATTTTTCCCCCAGAGAATTCTTTCCTGGCCCTTTATCTCTTTGGTGGAAGGACATTTCCTCTATATGTTTTGATCAAGCCATTATTGGACCATATTTTAACAGGTAATAAAAATAGGTTCCTAGCCTGGGATTGTGTCTGCCTAATTAGAATTGGTAAGAATTAGTTGGCTACAGGTTACATGTACCTTCGGAATCTAATGCTTATTGTGCAACAAGAAAATGGTATTTACACACATGTATTGTATCTAGGTTATATTTTAACACAAGTAAAATGTATGGGATTGCCTGTCATCGGGGGAGGGAGTATAGGGAGGGGGGGAGATAATTTGGAAAAATGAATACAAGGGATAATATTATAAAAAATATATAATAAAAATTATTTTAAAAAAAGAATTAGTTGGCTAGTGTCTTTAAATCTAATGAAAATTATGTTAAATAGAAAATAAAAGGTGAAGGAGAAAACTGCCTTTGTACATTAATTGAGAGAAATACATTAGAAATTAATTGTAGGGGAAAAAAAATTAAAACACTCCTATTGACTTCTGATTTCATTTCTCTGGAGCCACCCAAGCTATCTCAGTTTGTGTCAGCTATAGTGACTAAAACCTTTACATAATAATAAGAGTGTCACAATCAGCTAACAAAACACTATGTCTGCACATAGTAGGTACTTAATAAATATTTATTCATTGATATATGCAGTGCCTGACCAATGGACAATAATTAAATTCATCAATTAAGTTTTTAAAGAATATATACCATAATTTCATTAGCAATTTCACTACTGATGATCATACATATTACTTTCATTTTCTTTTTGTAGTAACATGTAATATTGCTACAAGATATCTTCCTAAAGATAGTTCTTACTGTTTTGACAGTAACACTTTCAAGCTACCTTTCAAACCATGGCATTATGAATCAAAGGGTATGATTATTTTGTAACTTTACCAGCTACTATAGCAATAGATTTTTCTCCACCAAAACACTAAGACTGTGTATTATAATACTTTGTATCAAGAAATTGTCTTCTGGGCCTAGTTTGTAGCCTTCAAATTCCTTCATCCTGTTCACACATCTTGTATGATTTTCTTTGTCACAGTTCTCATTATGTCTGCCAGTCTCTCTTCTTTGACCTCTTAAGGCTGTGTTAATATCCTGTTTGTACAGACACAGTTCTAGGTGATGACCATCCAGATATCATGTTGGTTTAATCTCCCAAGAATACCAAACAAGTTAATGCATTCCCGCAGCCCATGTTTAGTGACTAACCTGGATTGGAGATGGAGGAGGGGTGGAATAAATACAACTGTTTCTCTTTATTGCTAACTTCTTCCACTCAAGTCATTTTCCAATTCTTTGAGATAACTATGACCTCAGGATTAAAGCTTTGGGGATAAAGCATAGTTCAGTGGAAAGAATTATGGATTTGGAGCTAGAAAATGTGCGTAAATTCAGGTCATACTTAGATGACATCAAGAAAATGATTTAACCTCTCTGAGCCTCATTTCCCCATCTGCAAAATGAAATGTCTGAACTAAATAAGTCTAAGGTCCCTTCCCTCTATAAATCCTTTGATAATGTCCAAAAGAATTTCAAGATAATCAGACTCTGAAAAGGTTTTTAATTGCATTAAATTTGATTCAACAAGCATTTATTAAGTATGCAAAGAATTGTGAAATACATAAAGAATTGTGGTTAGAGAATAGAGGATTGGATAAGTGATTTCTTTCATTTAGTGAATTCCCTGGTGGGGAATCTTCCTTTTCTAATGCAAATAGGCACATTCTCTGTAATTTATAGTCTTATAGACCTACCTAAAGTGCTGAGAGGTTACATAACTTACTCAAGATCACATTATCAGCTTCTGTCAGAAGCACATCTTGAACCCAAAATTTCCTGACTTTGAGGGTGGTGTTCGATTATGATGTCTCAGTGCTTCTCTATGGATACTATGGACTACTCTACTATGTGGACTGTGACCAAAAAACAAAAAAAAACAAAAACAAAAAACAAAAAACAAAAAACAAAAAAAACAGACTTTATGTCCTTGTGGGGGCAAGGGAAGATGACATTACTTGTATAGATAAGTAAACATAAAATATGTGTGATGTATATATTGAGAAATTTTGGCCAGGGTAGATTGAGGAGAGCACTAATAATTAGGAAGATTAGGAAGGACCTCATGTAGGTGCCATTGGAGCTAAGCCTTGAAAGCAGGAATGAAAAGGGAAGGAAATATTTAATATATGGGCCTTTTTCATTGAAATTTTGGTGATGCAAAGTAACATTAACCTCAAGAATGCTAGTATATTGAACATACTCTTACAATAACATCATGACACTTCACATTATGATCACTATGCCTTTAAGCCAGAATAAGCATATGGCAGAAAAGCTTTTGAGTTAAACTCTGGAGACCAGATTCTAGTCTTATCTTTTCCATTAATTAGCTGTGTGATCCTAGGCAAGCAATTCCTCCCTCTGGGCCTTAGTTCCCTCATCTTTACATAGAAGGTTGATTAAAGAAGTTGAAAATTCCCTCTTAAGGTAATTTGATTCACCAAAGCTTTAAAATAGAGTTCACAGCTATCATGTGAAACTGGAAAGTGATATGAGTAGAAGTAACCATCTTACAGGGAGATGAGCCTTTTGAGACTCTGATTGTATGTTCCCATACATGCATTGGCCTAGACAACTCCTACAGGTTGAATCGCACTGTCAAATGAGGCCTCTGAGTGAATTGAGAGGCTTCCACTCTTATAAAATTGACTATTTTAGGAGAAGCTATCCCTTTTGGGTTTTGCTAACATAAATTAGGAACCTACAAATAGTTCTCCTATATTTTTTGAGACATTTCTTTTTGTCTGTGGGATGTTAAGAAAAAAGGAGGTAATGGGGCAGCTTAGTGGTACAATAGATAGAGCACCAGTCCTGAAGTCAGGAGGACCTGAGTTCAAATCTGGTCTCAGACACTTAATACTTCCTAGCTGTGTGACCCTGGGCAAGTCACTTAATCTTAATTGCCTCAGGAAAAAAAAAGAAAGAAAAAGGAGGTAGCTAGGAGATGGAGGGGAGAATGGAAAGTCTCTGCATGCACCCAACCTACCCTTCACCCCTTGAAGGGATACATTAATGTTGTACATTAATGGTTGTCTTGTGGCAGCAAAACATTGCACAGGCAGATATGCTCTCATATAGATAACATGAAGGAAGTTTTGGATAATGTCAATTCCCCAGCTTGCTCCTTAAAGAATCAGAAGTGTAATCTTTCAACCCCATGGCAGCCAAAGGAAGGAGAACTACATGATGAAGTGCTGAAAGATGTTGAGGTGATCCAAATTTGAAAATCCCAGAATGTGATGTTCAGATTAAAAAGAGGAAAAATTCTTGCAATTCAGGAATTTTGATGTTGTAAAAAAAAAAAAATAAAATAAAAAACCTCAAGTACAAATGTCTCAGAATATAACCTTCTATTTAGAGGGAGGAAATTTCCTAGGCCTTTGGAGAGAAAAGAGTATTATATATGTGACTTCCAATGTTACAAAAGCATCAGAAAGATACTAAAACTATGAAATTAGGCAACAAGAGAATGAGTTTTCCCTCTATTATTAATTTATATATAATGCCACTCAAATGGGATGTGGCTAGCAGTCCTAAGTTTATTTTTATTTTGGAAGATTTCAAGGTCTCACAATGGAACCATTAAGCTGATTATCACAATGGCTATCTTCTCACAAAAGAAAGGCTCCCTAGAATTTTTTCGTTTCTATTTTTGAGGGAAGTCCAAACTATAGGGTAACAGTCTGAGCCTGAAACATTGCAAGCTTCTCTGGGGAAAGAATAACCCACAAGAATGTTTCAGAATATGATCAGGGAACTACCATAATCAGCCTCTTAGATATAAAATCAGTCAATTGACTAAATCATTTCTAAGGTTTCTATAATGCTACAATTCTATAAAAGCTTAAAAGACTGTCTCATAGTATTTTTGTGATCCCCCCCCAAACAGTCTCAGGGAAAAATTCTAAATCTTTCCATGGTTACAGAATCTATACATCTTCTGTTGACACATATGGTAAGCCAACTGGCCAGCATAGTATGATTTCCCACCATAAAAAGGCAAGACAAAGCTATTGCAAATGGCTGAGAAATCATGGTTAATTACTTCCTGGTATTCAATATTTCTAATGAAATAGAAAACAAATCTAAAGAAAATTAAATATCCAAGGAATTCATCCATGAAATTTTGAAGTAGGAGTGAAGATGAGCCTGAATCAAATAAGATTAAATGAAATATGAGAAGACAAACTGATCTGTACAGATGGGAAAGGCACAGAACAAGTAGCTGTGCATATTTTCAGGTCAGATGGAAAGCAGATGAAAATAATTCAAGGAGTACAACAGTCTGGCAAGAATGTATTTAGAAAGAGCAATATTTCAGCTCAGTCTCAACACAAAAAGGCTTACAATCATGGTATTTCTATGGCCATCTAAAGCTTGAGTTCCTGCCTTTCGGAGTAAATGTATCCAAAAAGAAATCTTAGTTCTTTTGCCCAAACTAATTGAAAAAAGTGGAAAAAAATGTCCAAGAAAGAAAGACTCCAATCTTTCTTAATCTCTTCCACAAGATATAGGAATGATGAGAGACAGCTTGATGTTGAGTCTGAAGTCAAAGATCCTAATTTAAATTCTCTCTCTGTCACCTACCAGTTGTGTGAACCCAGTCAAATGACTTAGCTACTCTAAGCATTAGTTTTCTTTCCTGATTGCCTCTATCTCAATAACCCTGGCCCTCTCCATAAAACTAGGCCTCAGTCCCTTCCACTTCTGAGTGCCTGAAGTAACACAAGGAATCCCACTCCTAACCAGAATAATTCTTCTAACAGGAAAAGGGTTGGATTAAAGATCCCCTTCTGCTCTAAGTCTATGATGATGCTCTATTTAAGCATACAATACTAAACGATGAAATTGTGTGCTGGTAGATATCTTTAATGGAATTAAATAGAATTTCTGAATGGAAAGACTTCTTCAACATATGATGTTCAGTCCCTTCAGTTTACAAATGCATAAACTGAGGTTCAGAGAGACCATATCATACAAGTAACTAGTGCTACTACTTGGTCAATCAATACAATTAAATTCAAGCAATTCACTTAATATTTATTAAGCAACTCTTATATATGAATTACTATGTTAGGCATTGGAGACAAACCAGAGTCCTTCCCCAAAGGCATATTTTATTAATAACTAGAATTTATGTAGAATTTTATAGGTTATAAAAACATTATAAATGTGTTATTTTATTTGATTCTTCCAACAATCATGTAAGGTGGAGGCTATTGTTATCCTTCTTATAGAGTTGAGGAAACTGAGGCAGAGAGATATTAAGGTAGTTACCCAGGGTCACACAACTAGCAACTGACAGAGAATTTGCACTCATGTA
Source organism: Sminthopsis crassicaudata (assembly GCF_048593235.1). Taxonomy (NCBI): domain Eukaryota; kingdom Metazoa; phylum Chordata; class Mammalia; order Dasyuromorphia; family Dasyuridae; genus Sminthopsis; species Sminthopsis crassicaudata. The sequence continues at coordinate 727,100,013 of NC_133617.1, forward strand.
TTTCTGACTCTAGTTTCAGTGTTCTATCCATGGTGTCACTCAGCTGATTCTTTATATTTTTATAAGGTATAGGAGAAGAGTGTATATATATATATATATATATATATATGTATATGTAAATAATAGACACAAAGTAGTTTTGGGGCAAGGATATAGATAGAACACATGTTTATTATTAAAAGTAGTTAATGAGAGAGCAGGAGTTCCAGGCAACATAAAGGAATAGGGAAGAGTGAGATAGGGACATATTAATATATAAGTAAAGAACCACAGCCAGAACCAAGGCTAGAATCATGTTTCATTACTCTTGATCTGAAGTCTTACCACTACATATCCCTGTGGCTTTTAATGCTATTCTCTGATGACCTAAAATGACCTGGCAAGCATCCAGAAGAGGCCCACTAAAACTCTGAAGGGCTTCAGTTTCACATCATATGAGCATCACTTAAAACTGAGAATGTTTACCCCGGAGAAAGGAAGAATTGGAAGTCACATTATAGCTGTCATTAAGGATTTGAAAAGTTGTCAAGTACAATGAGGCTGCATGACCTATCAAAAAAAAATTAGGAGCAATGGGCAGAAGCTACAGTGAGGCAGAATTAGATTTAATATATGGAAAATTTTTCTAGCAATTAGAGCTTCCCAAAGCATGATGGAAGGGCAGCTAAATGGAGCAGTAAATAGAGAGAAAATCCTGGAGTTAGAAAGACTCATCTTTGTGAGTTTAAATCTGGCCTCAGACATTGCTTAGTTGTGTGATCCTGAGTAAGTCACTTAACCCTGATTGCCTCAGTTACCTCATAAAATGAAATGGAAAAAGTAACGGTAAACTATTCCACTATCTGTCAAGAAAACTCCAAATGAAATCATGAGGAGTCAGACAATTAGTGAACAACAACAAAAGTACAATGACCTGCCTTGGAAAGTAGTGATTTCCCCTCACTGGTGGTGTTCAAATAGAGATTACATAATCGCTTGCTGGATAACTTTTAGAAGAAACCTTTTTTCAGGTATAGGCGATTAACAGTAGTTTCTGAGATTTCTTCCAATCCAAAGTTAGAGGAAGTTCTGACCTATCACCAGTGAATCCTAATATTACTGTTTGCATGTTAAAAGAAGACAAACATCTTTATTGTTTTTTTTCTGTGATGTTTCTAAATAAGCAATTGGTAAGTAATTATCCATCGTATCAAAACGCTTTCGTGGGTACCATGTTAGTGTTTTCCCCTAACAGTAAGGAACAAGATTGTAAGACAATTTCCATGCTGAAGTATCTTCCTGTGGCTTTGTCTAAGTGAGTACTCTGGTGCATATTGGATCTACTCCATTCTGGAAGAGTTTAAGAAATTGTTGGCAGCATGGTGCATATTTTATCTTAATTTAGAGGGGGGCATCTGAGGGCTGCAATTAAAAAGAGGTTTGGCTGGAACCAACTGAAACTATTCACAATTTAAACTCATTTGCAGCAAATAACAACAGGCAGTCATTACTGCCAATTTTTTTTTTTTTTTAAAGGAGTGATGGAAAGCAAATAGCTCACAGATGAGCTCCACATACTAGGAATTAAAGGGGTGGAGCCAAAAGGCTCAGAGTTTGATGTTTTATGAAACAGGATGGGGAATTTGCTTAGGAATATAAAAACTGCTCATCCAAACAGCTCTGTCAAGAATATGCTAAAATGGCAGCCTTAGCTCAGGTTTAGCACAATGCATCTGTTGACAAATGGAAAATGCGAGCAACTGTCCTAGATATTATACAATGTGTGGAAGTGGCAATCCCAGATGAAGTCATTTCTGATCATTTGGTGGAATGTGAAATCCTTGAGAACAATGACTGTTTTATTTTTGTCTTTGTTATGCTGGAGAAGGCAACGTGGAGTAGTGGAGAATAAACTGGCTTCCAAGACTGGAAAAAACTTGGTTCAGTGCTGATCTTTGAGATATTATTGGCTATGTGACTCTAGACATATCACATTACTACTTAATGTTCTAGGGTAGTCTATGAATGATAGAAAAATTTCTAGTTTACTTTATACTTTTTAAATTCATTTTTATTTTTTGCAAGGCAATTGAGATTAAATAACCCAGGGTCACACAGCTGGCAAATATTAAGTGTCTGAAGTTGGATTTGAACTTAGGTTCTTCTGACTTCAGAGTCAGTGCTCTATTCACTGTATCATCCATTTGCCCCACTGATTCACTTTAGAACAGAGTTCCCTATACGAAAGAGAGGAAAAGTGCAGTCACATGGAATCTATTTAGTAAGTGATTGTTCAATTAATTTGAATTTTATTAATAAATTAATAAATTTTATTAATTCATTAAATTAATGAATTTTATTAAAATTATTTCTGTATTACTAATGATTTGTATTTGTAAATGTATTTGTGAATATTTGTGTTGTGTATTTTTCAATTTAAAAAAAAAAATGTTTCCTTATTCAAAAAAGAACAAGGATGTAGACCTTCCCTCCCTCTTCAAGGATCTTCAAGGAGATTCAGATGACCATTCTTCAGGTAAGTCAGAGTGGCATTCAGACTAGACTGGCTTTTTAGATCCCAACCAACTCTCTATTTCTGCTTCTCTCATATCATGAAAGAGGTTGTGAGAAGACCTCATATAACAAACTTAATGGCTAAGTTATTTTTCAATAGATATGTTTGTGTGTTGGAGGACTTGAGAGAATTTGAACAGCAAGTGGTAGTGGGAAATGAGTGAACCACATTGATTCTATCTTGAGACTCAATTCTGAATCTAGCTGAGATCCCTTTCTATACAATTATGAGGTACAGTACAATTTCTTTCTTGTAAGAAAACTTCATTCAATTGTGAAAATTGAGAGAAAATGTTATTGCACTATTTGAATCTAGTCCAGTATAGTTGAGAAACAGGATCACTCTACTTATTGCCTGGAGATCCTTATCTAAGGATCTAGGCTGAGCTGAACAGATCCAATAAATCTGATCCCATCAGATCCAAAAAATGATACAAGGTAGCTCACAATCAAACTTTTCAAATAATTCACAACTTATCTGAAAACTGTCCCCACACTGATCAACCACTTCTTATTTCCAGATTGCTTTGGTTGTTCACAGATTTTTTTTTTTGGGGGGGGGGTAAACACTTCTTTTTCTGATTTCAGAAAATTGTACTTATTTACCTTCATCTTCCACATTGAAGAGTCTCTAATCTGTCCTCCAAATAGAAATCAGACTACCTAAAATTACATCCTAATTAATTGTTTCTCTTTAATTAATTGATCTTATTTGATGGCTTTTAATGTACGAAAACTTGTTCTCCCCGGAATGATGATATGGTGCCAGAGTATGAAAATGTGACCTATGACTAATGTTAATATAAGCTGTCTTGAATGATTGTAAACAAGACAATAAGCTCTTACTTTCCCATGGGAAAATTTACGTAAAACTCTGGGCTATCCCTGACACTATGCCTTGTTATTTCTGATTCTATATAATATCTAACCTGTCTTAAGGGTGGGAGAGGGATTCATTACTCAGTCCTTCTGCCACTCAGGATCCACCTCATTTGTCAACTCCATAAACTCCCCTAACTAACTGAAAAAAGTCCCTTAACAAATCTATATAGACTGCCAGGAACACCTTTTTTCCTTCAATATTTCAATAAGTTTCCATTATGGTGGGACTGACTCTTTGGATCTTACATTAGTATAATCAGAATAGAACAGATCTTGTGCCTCTATGTATCTGTATTTGAGGTTCAGCCCTAAGCTAAAGAAGGGGTCTATTCCCAATTTAGTAAGCAATCATCATACTTGCTTAACACAGAAATATGATCAGAAATTCACATTTTTGTTTCCACAATCATTTTATCTTTCACATGGCCATAGTATATGTATATAAGTGTACATATATAGTCAATACATATGTACATACATGTATGGATAATATATACAATTTGTATAATATAAATATATATGTGCATATATAATCCTCAATATTCATGCATTTAACTTTAATAACTAAGCTTTCACATTACTTTTACTTTTGCATTGACAACAGCTCATATTCCTAGCAATGCATAATAAAGAAAAAATGAAAGGTCCCATGTATGTAAGTTTTCGGAGTGGCTGATATCCTACTAAAGTGGCTTGACAAAATCAACCATCTGCTTAGAGACATGGAGGCTGCTGCTCCCATCATTGATATGAGCCTCAAGGTTAAACATCAACTTGCTTCTGCTATGCTCCCATATTCCAAGACCCTTAAGGATCTCAATAGTGCATGAAGCTGATGTTGCTGACAGATTATTTCAAATTGCTGCATTCTTCACAATCTCCAATGCCATTTACCAGCCATGAAGGACAGAGTATCAGAAGCGATGTTGAGACCCTGCTGGTTTCAGAGTCTTATGATGAACAGAGATTAAAGTTTCAGCAACCTCTCCCTTGGTTTTCAGGAAGGCAGCCAAAGTGTAGAGGGTCATAGAAGCATATTACATAGTACAATGTCCTCACACTTCCATCTTATTCACTGGTTGGGAGGATTCAGTTTAATATTTTAACTTTTAAAATTTAAATTTTTTAGCTTTAAAAATTGTATTTGCCGTACAGAATTTACAATTCTGTAGATTTCATATATTATGAATATAAATATTGTCTGAAATGAATGTTTTTTAATTATGTTAGCACAAAAAATAACATAATTCTCAGTAATCACTAGTGAGAAAAATGTTTTGCACGTTACCAATTTTATTTAGTATATGACACTTTATGAGTTATTTCATGGTTTCTGTGTTCAAAAAGTAGGTATTATCAAAACTAATGTTTTTTTTAATAAAAATTGTGTACAGAAAAGTAGCACAAGGTAACAGTTTTTGTGGTCTTAGGAACCTAATTCCTTCTTTCCCTTAGATTCAATGTGCCTACATTTGTGTTTTTTTAACTTTCCAGAAGTTTTCTTACAATATTACTCACATAAAAGTTGAAGATTGGCTGTATATGTATGTGTACATGCATCTAAATGCATTCTATATTTTCATGTGTATGTAAATATATGTATATTCACACACAAATACATACATATAAGAAGAAATTTGGTGACTCATTGGATAGATCCTAGAGTCAGAAAGATCTGAGTTCAAATCCATTCTCAGTCATTTACTAACTGGCGAATCCTGGACGATTCACCTAAATTCTGTCTGCTTCAGTTTTCTCTTATGAAATGAGGGCAAAAATAGCCCTGATCTTTCATGGTTGGTGTGAGATTAAAATGAGATAACATTTGCAAATCTTAAAATGCTCTCTCTCTCTCTCTCTCTCTCTCTCTCTCTCTCTCTCTCTCTCTCTCTCTCTCTCTCTCTCTCTCTCTCTCTGTTTCTGTGTGTGTATGTATATGCATACAAAACATATCTATATTCACAAAATAATGCATATCTTTGTAATGCATAAACATATGTAACTTTAAAGTTAGTAACAGAACTGCTCTATTTACATTCCTCTTTATATTATTTTATTTTCTTTTGTGAATTTAAAAAAAAATGTTTTCATTGATGCTATCACTGCCTATTGTACTAACAGTTCCACCCCAGTGGAAATACCTGCTTATAACAAATATGTTCAGTCTATCAAAACCACTGGCCCCATCTGGGAAGACTATCTCATTTTGCATTTCTAGTCCATCACCTTCTGTCAAGAATTAGGATGTGTGTTTTCCCACAAGTGGGCTGAGGTCACTACTGTTCTCTTAATTCAGATCCTTTTTATTTCAATCCATAGTCATTTCCTCACATTTTCTACTTTACAGAAGGGAAGTTTTCCTTGTAACAAAGACAAGGGGTCATTTCAAATTAACTACCAAAGTGACGATATGTAGAGAAGCACACCCATAATCCTCTCTTTCTCTACTAAAGGAGATCACATCATAAAATTTCAGACAAAAGGATTTTCAGTAGGCCTCTTACCTAACCATACCTCAAAAAAAAAAAATTCCCATTCCCAAATATCCAAAAAGTTTTCAACCAGTCTTTGCTCAAAAACTTTCAATGAAAGGAAACCTATGAACTTCTGAGGGCATCCATTCCATTTAGTAATAGTTGTTTGGATATTTTTTTCCTTTATACTGAGTATAAATTTTCTCTTTATAATTTCTGTGTTTTAATCCTAGTTCTAAACAAGTCAATTCTTTATTATTTGTGACTATTTTCTAGTACTAGAAAGTGTCTATTATTTTCTTTTCTAAGACTTCTTCTCTAGGTCAAATATTCTTAGTTCCTTCAATGAGTTTTTACAAAGCCTTAATTTAAGGCCCATCATCATTCCAATTTATGTCCTCTACAATTCCTTCATTTATTTGTGCTTTTTAAGAAACTGTAGCCCTCAAAACTAAACAACTGTTCTAGATACTGTCTGACTAGGACACAATACAGAGAAACTACACAATTATTTGCATGTTGTTTCCCCTATTCCTCTATCCCTACACTCATCAGACTGTGAGCTTCTTCAGAGCAGGGGCTATATACATTACTTAGCAGGGGGCCCTGGAACATAGTAGGGCAGTATTCAACATTCAATTTATTAAGTGACTATTAAATACTATCTATTAGGGGAAGAAAATACAGAAAAGAAAGTTGAAAAGAGAAGTATTGCATCAAGCAATATCTAAATAGACATGATATTCTATGGCATCAGAACCAAGCAGAGTCATTGATAAAAGATGAAATTACCAGGAACTTTTTGAGCCCTCTACATAAGAAAGATTTGATAGGAATTTAATGTTCCACCCTTCAGATCTCCACACAGGGAAGTCAACTGAAGGAACTAAGATGCTTTACACATGCTGGTGGACTACAACCTTATTCTTAGAAGCCATGTCTCTCTCTTAATCCAGCTGAAGATTAAATAGCTTTTTCAGGTGTCATATGACCACATTAAATCCAGTTGAGCTTGCTATCCACTGAAATCCTCAGATCTTTTTCAAACTATTGCCTAACTGCTCCCTGATCTTGTTCTTATAAAGGTAATTCTGCGAAGACACAGATTTCTGTGAAGAATTAAAGTGACAAAGAACCAATGGCTTTCTAGAACAACCCATATTTGAATCTTTTCAATAATGTTTCCAATAATTGAATTCAGCAAAATATTTAATATGCCAGGCAAGTGCATTTTGTCATGTACTCAATATAGAATCAAGATTGTTACAATTACTTGAATTTAAGGCAAGCTAATGCTATCTTCATTATTCATACTATTTTCTTATTTCTTTATGAGTTTATTCAAATCTTCTTAATCCCTCATGGAATTTATCTGTTTCTTGATATTTTGTATCCCGGGACACATTAGAACTATTTCAGAAAAACATTCTGAGTTTACAAACATTTTGCTTACTAGCCACCAAGTATTTTATAGAGAAGTTGTTTTTTGTTGTTGTTTTCTTTTGTTTCTTTTCTTGTTGTTGTTGGTTGCTTTTTGTTTATTTTGGGTTTTGTTTTTGCAAAGATATTTTGCCAATTTATTTCCACACATTGTTCACTATCTCTGATATTTCTGTGCAATTCTCTCTCTATGCTTTGGTAAATTCCTTACTCTTTTTTTTTCCCCAGTACATCCTTCACCATCACTGTTGCTTTGATGCATTCCTATTGTCTATTATTTCCACAGTTTCATAGCACACTACTCATCATCTCAAATGAAGGAGCCATTACCATACACTTGACTTAATAGTAAGTGAAGAGGGAAACCACTAAGTGTTCTGGATTTCTTCTGGCCAGAAATAATTGTAAGCCTGGCTACAGATTCCCTTTCCTAATATTTTTTTTTCTTTTTTCCCATGGGATGGAAGAGTAAAGATAAAGCAGAGGAATAGGTCCTTTGAAGCAACACTTCTCCTTCATGAAGTAAATTTTATTCTGAGCTAAATGTCTCCTTTTTTCAATACTAGTCTCTTTTATGTAAGGCCATGCAGAGTGAGATCTTCTATTTGCCTTCTGTTAACAGGATATAGATGGTAAAATTTTAAGCAATGCTCAAAAAGAATTTTCAGCTTATTGATCTTTTGGGGCCTTTTTTTTCAGAGTTCTCAGAAGGCAATCAACCATCAGAGAAACAAATGGTGATAAAGAACACTATGTGTTTTAGTCCCTACTCTAAGTTGCTATTGAATTTTCCACATTCCAGTTAACTTTTTCCCTCTGGATATATGTTGCTGAGAGAATAACATCACCAGAGGAAAATGTTCTGCCTGATATTTCACAAAAATAGAATTGAATTTGTTAAATAGAGAGTGTTGCTCTAATCTGTTCCCACTGTCGACATCCAAGCTGCCTTTCAAGGATTGCTTATCTGCCAGAATAATATCAGCCACATGATCCAACTGGTATTCAATATTAATGCATAAATCTAGAAGTATACTTTACAATGTCCATATTTTTAAAAGAATCAATATAAATAATACAATTGTTTATAGATCCAAAAGATTCTTTATACCTGATTTGGCAAGACCAAATTAGGAGAGCGAAGGTGCCATGAATAAAATTTTGGATATTGATTTAAAAGATAAGGGTTCAAATATAACACCTTTAGGTGAATGATCCTGGCAAAAATCTTTTGACCTCTCTGAACCTCAGTTTATTCATCTACAAAAGCAGGAAAATAATTTATCTTTTATATACTTTATAGAACTATGGCTGGGTTTAAATGAGACAATGTATATACAGTATTTTGTAAAGAGTTCAATTATTGCCATAACTATATTTACTATTAGACTTGTTGGAATATAGTGTGAAGGTATGATAAGTGCTCATTGAAATAGTCATATGATTAGGATCTGTGGTAATGTCGTCACAATATATCCCCAAATTAATATTTTCAAGTACAATGTTAATTATCTTTTTTATATTGGATGTTGTTATTTTTTTGAAAGTGTACTTCAATATTTCAGTGGGCTAAGGATGAAACTTGGATCCTCTACTGATACAGAAAAGGCTTGGATAGAGAAATTCCTTTCATCAATAAGGATTATCACCTTCTCTGACATTTTTAGACTTGCCTGGAATACTACTAGGTTAAATAAATTGGCCAGTTTCACTTTGTACACATCTCATAGCATTCAGAGCAAGACGGAATCTTAGAGGGCCCTCTCATTACACAAATAAGGAAAGTGTGACCCAGATATGTTACTTGACTTGCTCAAGGAAGGGCATTGAGAAAGCAAATATTTATTAAATGCCTATAATGTGCTAGAACTATGTCAAACACTTTATAAATACTATCACGATTGATTCTTACAACTACCCTATGAAATAGAATCTATTATTAGCATTTTACAGTTGAAAAAATTGAAGCAGACAAAAATAGTGACTTGTCCAAGTTCAAATATCTAGAAAGAGTCTGAGGTCAAATTTGAACTTTTTCAGACTCCAGGTCTAGCATTCTATCCATTTTATCATCTGGCTGCCTAAATAACCTGGCTGCCCAGGGTCTTACAAAATAATACATATCAGAAGCAGGATTTGAAAGTAGGTTTTCTGACTTTAAATTCCATGCTTCTTATATGATAATTCAAGTAGTTAAAATATCCATCAAAATAGCTTCTAAAATGTCCTATAAAATATTGAAATTGCATTCATGGTTTTGAAGTAAAAAAGCAATTGACATGAAACAAAAAGATAACTTCACTTTTTTCCTCTCATAAAAAGTTTCATGAACATATTCAGTAGCTTAAACTGAATGCTATTTCATTTTTAATGAAATTAAATGTAGTAAAGATAAATGTCAAGCATTATGCTGAGGGACCAAAAATCAACTTTACAAATATAGGATGGGGAAGCCATAGCTAGAAAGCCATGTAAGAAAAAGTTCTAGACATGTTATTATTGTTCTAGAGTAAAATATGTCATGATATTTTTTTCCTTTCTATTTATTCAGTTATTTCAGTTAGTTGGGTCCAATTCTTGGAGACCCTATTTGGAATTTTCTTGACAAAGATACTGAAGTGGTTTGCCATTTCCTTTTTTCAACTCATTTTATAGATACGGAGGCAAAGAGAATCAAATAATTTACAGAGGGTTATTCAGCTAGTAAATGTCTGAGGCCAGATTTCAACTTAGACAATAAGTCTTCCTGATTCCAAATCTGATGCTTTATCAGCTGTGCTGCCTAAGTGCCCCCAACAATATGATATGGCATTAGAGAGTCAGAGTATTCAAGACTAAAGAAACTCTCAGTCCTCTCTAATCTTAGTCAGACTCCATCTGCAACATAGCATTCAGTTCAGGGCTCTCCATTTTCCCAGGGACTGAAAAACATCTGAAAGAAAATGGCCATGTTGATAAACGACCTCAAGATCTTGCCATTTTTAGGTATCAATTTAAGGAACTGAGGATATTGATCCCAAATGAAAAAAGGACTTGTAGTGTATGTAAGTGGGAAAGAAGGGATTTCCCCTTCTGTTTCAGTAGTTGGAGGATTTCTTATAGAAAAAGGATTACACATATTTTGGCCTTGAAGGGCAGAATGAAGAACAATGGATAGATGTTCCAGAAAGGTATGTTTAGACTTGATGGTAAGGGAAAAACAAACAAGCAAACAAAACAAAGAACAAAACAAGACAAAACACTCATCAATTAAAACTTTACAAAACAGAATAGCTAACTTGAAAAGTGGCAGATTTCCTATTATTACAGGCCTTCAACTGAAGTGCAAAAGAAGAGAGGGAATCTTTGTTCAGGTATAGAACTATACCAAAAGAACTTTGGATCATTTTTGATCTTTACAAGAATCCTTCCAGTTGGTAATGCAATGATTATTTCTTTTTGTTCTTAGTCTATGATTTAGTCTGTGTGGGGAACATCCAGTGTGGAAACTGATGGAATATAACTTCTAGGGGAACAGAGGCGGGGAGATTCCCCTGACCTTAGAGTGCTTCTGTTCTAATAATCTGTCAATGATTCTAAAGTCTTCTGGCTTTAGAATCACTGATAATGAGGTCCTCCTGACCTTAAAGTGTTATTGTTCTAACAATTTGTCTGTCAATGATTGTAAAAGTCTTCTGAATATAATAATATTTCTTCCCTTAGACTTTAGGGAAGATATGTTAGTGATCCTGAGACCTTCTAACCTTAGAGTGCTATTGTCCTGACAATCTGTCAATGATTTTAAAGTCTTTTGGAGTTAGAATAGTCCCAGATCTGCTGGTCTGTGAAAACCATATTCCTGAGACCATTCCTCAGTTCTATCACTAGGCCATAAAATTAGCATATTAATGACTTGAAGAACTGGATAAAGATGTCTCTTTACCCCTTCAATTGGCATTTGGATAGGATAAATTTTGCTCCTGGACTTGGAAATGAGTTCAAGCCTTCAAATTCCTTTGAGACACCTGGGGGAAACTGGTCTCCAACCCCAACCTTTTGTGGTCCCTTCTGAACCTCACAGAAACTCCATCCATCAATGCAGCTAGGAAGTTTTGAGCTGGCTAAACCCAGAGTCAAGAAGATCTGAATTCAAATTTAGAGACTTTGAATGACTTCTGTACAATTAATTGTCCTAATTGTACAACTCTAGATGAATCACTTAACATCTGTCAATCTCCCTTTCCTTATCTGTAAAATAACAATCATAATAGCTCCTTCTTCCCAGGACTGCCTTGTAAGGTCAATCAGATAATATTTATGAAGTACTTAGCATGGTGATTGACACATTGACATATTAAATGTAATAAATGCTTGTTTCATTCTTTTCTTTTTTTTCCTGAAACCATAAAAAAATTGGGGGGAACAGGGTAAACAAAGCCCAGAAGCACTTAGAACTTAAGAAGTGATTTAAATAGTCAATAGATGACAGAGTTAGGAGTTGTATTCAGATTTTGCTAAATCTTGCTCAGATGGAGCCCTTTATTTATTATACTATGTTGCTTGCTCATTCTTATTTATTTATTTATTTATTTATTTATTTATTCATTCATTTATTTATTTATTTATTTATTTGCTTATTTATTTATTTATTTTTTACTATTGAGAAAATTGAGATTCAGAAAAGTGTTTTCTCCAAGATCATACAGTAATCAAGTTAAGATTTAAAATGATTTTCTGTCTCCAAATCCAGTCCTATATTTTTTCTACGCTAGACTGCCTGTAAGACAGAGGCACATGTTGTTAAACACAGTATCACATGGAAAATAAAAGCAATACAATCTTTTACACAATGTCCTTAACAGTAAACAGAAAGAAGAGAAGGCCTGAGAACAAATTACTCATAAGTAAAATTACATTCAAAATGGAATATTTTACCCAGAATCCCATGAGGCTTTGGTTAGTCTTTAGGGACACAAAACAATTTATTGTAACATCGGTGCAAATGAGAGCTCCTATTTGGAGACTGGCATTAAAAATGTAAAGATCATTTATTCATGGTCTTCACTGGAGGAATTGTGAAGATCACTTTTATTGTAAAAATGGTTCTTATGTGATTAAAATTTCTTTTCTCCTGCATTCAGATGGGCAAAGAATGAAAGCAAGTGAATAAGGAACCTAACTGGCTCTGATAGATAAATTGCATTTATTCAAGGACAAGGAAAACAGTATTTCTATTGTATTTTTTTTAAATCACCAGAATGTATCAAGAGCTCTGGAGTTTTTCTTTCTCCACAACAAATAGGCTCAAAGTGTGAGGTTCCAGAGATTGGTGTCCTATAAATTGGACCTAGAGTAAATAGGCAGTATTTTTCTTGCAGACGTATGATTGAGCTATCAGTTCACTGTTATTCTGGAAATAATAACTGAAATACATAGTATTCATCTTACAAAATACATCACAGTTTCACAGTGGTAATTCAAAGAAGTTCAAAGCAAATGAGCATAAAATTCAATTCAATGAGCATTTATTATGTACCTAATGTGTGCCCAATGATAGAGGAGGCAGTGGATATGAATAACAGCTCAGGTTTCTCTTCCAAGTTGAGTACTGGGTATATTCTAGACTTTATTTATTTATCTATTTTTTTATTCTAGTATATTCTAGATTTTTCAGTTACCAGAGCATAGGACTCACTTTAACTTTGATGTCACTGAGTAGTTTCAGCTTCAGATAGTAATTCTCAAATTCAATTCAAGGTAATTTTTATTAAGATCCTACTGCATGAGGCTACATGAGAATGGCATAATGAAAAAAGTCAATCTTGAAGTCAAGACAGCCTGGGTTCCAGTTTACTTCTGACACACATACTTTGTTACCTCTGCATGTCATTAAACTTTCAATATTTTAGAAAACTCTCTAAGAATTGAAGCTATATATAAATTACTGAATTGAATTGATAGAGGGGATTTCCTCATGCAGTAGTACCCTCCACGAATAAAATTAAAGTCCACGCTCTAGTCTAATTTCCAGCATTGTTCCCTGTGCTAAGGATGCAAAGGCAAAAAAATGGGCCAATCCCTACCCTCAAGGAGCTTACTAACTCTATAACCTTGTTCAAGGGACTTCGTTTCTCCATAACCTTCAATATCTTCACGTGGAAAATGTCAGGTTTGGACAAAATGTCCTCCATGAGGACATTTGCCTTGAGTTCTAGATCCTACAAACCTGGGGCATTCTGCAGATTTGAAGGAGAAAGAATATAAAGGAATATAACATAGATTCAAATGATCAATTCAGGGAATCAGGGAAAGCTTCCTTGATGAGGCAATCCCTGAGCTAAGCAGGAATGAAGACAAATCTTTTGAAAGATGTTGATAAGAATCTTTCATAAAATTTCATAAAATCGTAATCCTGGGGCTGGAAAGAAGGAAACAAGCATATATTAAGGGCCTACATTTTTATCAGGAATTGTATTAAGTGCTTTAAAAATATTATCTCATATCATCTTCACAATAATCTTATGAAATGGGTACTTCTAGGAACTCCCTTTTTCAGATGAGGAAACGGAAATTGACAGATGTTAAGTGACTTGCCTAGAGTCACACAGTCCATTTTTGAGGCCAAATTTGAAGTCAGGTCTTTCTCATCCCAGTTCCAGTTTTACCAACTAGATGCCTCCAGGTAGCTACAGAACTAGATAAATCCCAAGGTCAGAATTTGGACCCAAGTCTCCTGTAAAGGGCTGAAACTAAAAAAAAAAAAAGTATATTTGAATCAGAAAATGGAGCACTTAAGGCTAATTATCTATTCCATATGGGACAATGACTCTATTAGCATATGTTTGGATAAATGGATCTTCTCACAGTTGATGCTGGTTTAAATAATCTTAAAATAATCTTAGGTAGGGATTAGAGGGTGACAGGCTAGAGTCACTTGGCAGCAGGACAAGGAGGAGAAAGGTGGAGATTCTGGACCCCAAAATCCAGAAGAGATCTCTGGCAAAACTCCTGGCAGTTTGCCTGCTTCTTTCACTTCTCCCCCTGAAGACCAAGGACTTTTACTTATCCTGACTCTGGCTGGTCCTGAGGCCTTCAGAGAGCTAGCTTGGACTTAACAGTGCCCATGCTTCCAAATTTAGTATATTCATCATCTGGGCTCTTTGTCATTCTCTAAGTTTAGAACCATGGTTTCCCCTTCCATACTTACATGCCAGTTGTATGTCATATTGGATAAGATACTAAATTTGGTTTAACCTAGAGATTTCTGGACATACCTATTGCCTAGATTTGTAAATATGATAATATTTTGAAAGTGGAGCATACAGTATTTCAATATTTCTATGATTTTATTGAATTGAAAACCCTCTCTAACAATGTAGATCACCACCCATCCAATATCTTCTTATCCCACAGGAATCTCATCCCTATTCCAAAATTTCCATAAGGGCAGCTAGGTGGCACAGTGGATAATGCACCAGCTCTGAAGTCAGGAGGTCACGAGTTCAAATCTGGACTCAACACTTAAAACTTCCTAGCTGCGTGACCCTGGACAAGTTGCTTAACCCCAATTGACTCATCAAAAACAAAACAAAACAAAACAAACAAAAAAAAAACTTTCAGAAAGGCTCCACTGTATATATTTGTGACCTTCTTCAAAAGGCATTGAAACACTGTGCATTACCAGTACATCAGTGATCCTGTGTACCATGACATTATTCACTCACTTCCTTATCTGGGCAAACATTGGGTGCAAACATAACTCACCATGCATCTCTTCCTTGTCTTTTGGGGGTGTTAAGGATCTGGAAAATGCATATAAAAATTTGGACTTCCCTTTGAACCAGAGAAGTGTGATTTTTCTTCTTTTTTCTTTTATGGAGAATTTACCATGCCTTATTGGAAAATTTGGGTTGATGTTATACAATCCCATACATATATTTTATGCCTTTCTGAGTTTCTAAATTTTTTCTGTTGGCTTTTCTGTGTTGTCTGTGGCTTTTTCTAAAAGTCCCCCCAAATCCCATTTAATTTCTTGATATATTGAAACTGCAATATAACAAAACTCACTATATTGAAACTGCTATGTGATGTGGAAGGGATAACTGTATTTCATTATGTAAAGGTGCATAACATCATGGGGAGAATTCAATGCTTTAAAAAATAAGGATTTGTGATTAGAAACAGTCTAGGATCATTGAAGATGGTTCCAAATTACCTAAAGCAATCCTGACTATTAAGTCTGGAGTCCAGTTTATCATGCATTTGTAGGAAGTTTTCTTGCTATTTTTTATACATGACACTCCATTTTCTAATTCTATACTCTCTTCACTGGTTTTTCCTCATGCCTGGAATTTTCCTTTCTACTTGTGTCTACCTTCTGGTTTCCTTCAATACTCAAGAAACTTTTCCTAATTTACTTTCTCCCTCCTCCTCACCAGTGCCTTTCCTCTGAGATTACATCCAATTTACACTGAATATGTCTTATATGTATATGGTTATTTGCAAGTTGTCTTTCCCATTAAAATATATGTTCCTTGAGGAGAAGGGATGGTTATGCCTTTATATCTTAAATGCTTAGCTCAGTGGTTGGTGCATAGTAAGCATTTTGTGAATGTCTGTTGGCTTCACTTGACATGATTGATGGACTAACTTAGTGGTTTGCTATCAAACTGAATGTTATGGTCGAGGCAATAGGAATCCTTTATTTGATTTTTTTCCTACTATGTAGACTCTTAAGTCAATCTATTTTGAATGACCACAGATCTCATGGAGAGGCAGCTTATGGCACAGTGAGGAGAGAGTTGGGTCTGAAGTCAGAAAAATCTTAGTTCAAATCTAACCTCAGATTTTTACTAGCTGTGTGGGCCAGAACAAATCACTTAAACACCATTTGCCTCAGTTTCCTTATTTGTAAAGAGATAAATAATAGCATAAACCTTGTAAGGTTGTTGTGATGATCAAATAAGGTAATACTTATAAAATGTGCTTGGCACATTTCCTGGCACATAGCAGATGCTATATAAATGTTTATTCCATTCCCTTCTCCCTCATTAAAGAAGCCTGATAATGTTCTGGGTTTCGGCATACTCTGTACAATGTTAACCATAAAAAGAAACTAATGGAAATGCTTATAACTCCAGAGAATCCTATGGCTCCATGAAAATGGCACGACATCTGGCAAATCCGATGTACTGGGGGCAGTGTGAGCAATGGCACTGGGGCTTTCTTGTCTTTGACATGAAGCTTGGTCCTGACAAATTATATCAACCACATCTGTCTGGATGGTTCTGCTGTCCATGATAAAAAGGCAAGATCAAGGTCATTATGGCTTTCAAAATTAGGGCTCCTAGTAGATTCTATTGTCATTCAGAAACTAAACCCACTTTGTAATTTGAGTTCCACACAAATGATTTTCAGAACAAGTCACTCTCCCAGGGCTATAGTTTAATAACCCGGAGTTCACTGACTTTCCTTGGAAAAAAATCTATCTTTCCTTCCACACAGACTGATGATCTAAAAATACAATGGGGGTATTTTTAGTTTAATCTTACTTTTTTCCATTAAAAATTATACTTTTCCACAAAACCCAGAACAATAACACAAAAACTCACTTTATCAAGGAAAAATGATCTTAATGGCACAGACTAAAGCTGATGGTATGAAAATGACTTCCCAAGAAAGTTTAGCTCACAAGAGCTCTGAACCTTTACTAAATCAGACTGATAGCACAACCATTAACTGCTCAGAGAATTTTTTAACTCAAAATTGCTATTTCATGCAGAATGTTCAAATGGAATTTTCTAAGCTTTACTAAATTCAGACTAATGGCATGAAAATTACCATTTTAATTCATTTAATAATTGCATGATGACTTAAATTTTTTATTCCCTGATTGTTTTTTCTTTTCCTATTTAACCCTCAATGATGTCATATAGAAGTTAAACTACTTCCACGGGTTTTCTTAAATTGTAACTTAAAGAAATTATTTTAGATTTGTATGCTAATTTTTGATAGGTAGATAGAGATGATAAAAAGATAGATTGATAAAGGATAGAGAGATAGTTGATTTTTTTCTAGAACTCATTTCATTAGAATAGGGAATTCTGTGTTGAAGAAACTTCCTCAAACAAGACATGTCAGTGCCTGTTCTTAAACACTTAAAGATTGAGTGATTTTCCAGAGGTCACCTACTCATCACGGGCCACAGGTAGGACTTGGCCTTCGTTTTCTGTATTCCAAAACTAGTGCTCTATCCACTTATCTAGTGTAAACATATCCTTAGGGTTAAAAATACTGTAAGAGCAGAGCAACAATATTTACATTGAGCACTGATGACTCTCTGCTCTAGGAATAAATTATTATATCTAAGCTTTGTTTTTACTGAGTCAATTAACAGATATTTATTCCCAAAGCATTTTGTTAAATGCCATGTAAAAGACTAAGAATTGTAAAACTGTAAGGAGCTGGGTCTGTTGACAACATAATAGGAATCAGGAAGATTTGGGTTTGAATTTGTTTTCAGGCATTTGCTAGTTGGTGACCCTGAGTGGATTTTAGATCTACCTCAAAATGTATGTACAAATATATATCTATATACACATAAAATGTATATGTACATAAATATATATGGAGCTTTTCTTCTTCCCATAATTAAACTCTAAACTAATAGCTAGCATTTACATATCATTTTACAAATATTTCATTTTATCCTCACATTTGAGGGATAGGGAATAGAAGTTATTATCATCTCCATTTTAGAGGTAAGAAATTTGACACCACAGAAGTATAATGCCAAAGTTACACAGTTCAAAATTTAGTCACAGGAACAAGACTATATGTCTCTATGTATACACTTAGATCTATATGCAATTTATTTGCTATCTATACACACAATGCATTATATCATATATGCTACCTATGCATATATGCCATCAATCTAGACATATATATGAGTAGATATATTCATTCATGCTATATATATATATATATACATATATATATATGTGTGTGTGTATGCATATATACATATGT
Organism: Sminthopsis crassicaudata; assembly: GCF_048593235.1. Lineage (NCBI taxonomy): Eukaryota > Metazoa > Chordata > Mammalia > Dasyuromorphia > Dasyuridae > Sminthopsis > Sminthopsis crassicaudata. The sequence continues at coordinate 727,118,372 of NC_133617.1, forward strand.
TATTTATCTGTGTATATTTATGACAATATAATCTACACATGAATGATATATGTATGTGAAATATATAACATGTTTCATAAAGACATAATATGAGGCATATTATATAGTATACATATATATTTATATGGAACCTGATATGTGTCTTGTATATACATAGTACATATGTACATAGATAGTAAACATAAATGTGCGTATTTAAAAAATATATATATACAATACTGTACTATACTATAATAATACTATACTACATTATTCTATACCAGGGGTTCTCAAATTACAGCCCATGGGCCAGATCCAGCCAGCTGAGGACGTTTATGTGGCCCACCCAGTTATGGCAAATGGGCTGAGGGGCGGAGACAGAGTGTGAGCTTTTGTTTTTACTATAGTCCAGCCCTCCAGCAATCTGAGGGACAGGGAACTGGCCCCCTATTTAAAAAGTTTGAGGACCATTGTTCTATACTATACTATACTATACTATACTATACTATACTATACTATACTATTTTTATATCATATACTATACTACACTATATGATTCTATACTGTAGTATTTTACACCATATTATGCTATACTATACTAATACATTATTCTATACTATACTATTTTATGCCATATTATGCCACACTATATTATGTCATAAGGACCAAATATCAGATAAATGAAGCAGACAATGTCTTGATATCTCGGAGAAAGGAAAGCCTTATGTAGTTCAGTGAAGAATAACCCATAAAGTCTTTAGAGGAGGTATTGTATATAATACATAATAAGCTTCAAGGAATGAAGGCACCTTAGAGATCATGTACTCTGATCTTAAGTTTCTAGAGAGAGGATGTCATTGCCTGCAGAGTTCTAGCTGAGGAGAGGGAGGAGTCCAATATATTTGACTCAGGGACAAAGTTAAAAGAAGCCCTGAGTACAGCCTGCAGAAGAATGAGACAGGGCTTGCTTAATTGACCTTCTTAAATGGAGGTTCTAGTAAGTGCCAACGAATAAGAGGAAGAGGCCACAGAAAAGAAGGCATTTCCAACATGTAAATTCTATGACTGGAATGAGGCTATATGATGACACTTTAATGTCTCTTTACAATAGAGAATAGGCTCTGTGCAGATTAGAGAGTTCAAGGGATGATTGACAGAATTTGGTCACTGATTACGGGACAGTGAACAAGAAAGAGGTGATGTTTCCTCTAGCTCTTATATTGATGAGGGGCAGGCAGTAATTTTCATCATCTTTCAAATGAGATGATTACACTAGTCACAGTTGACTTTTGAAGTCAATTCTCCCTCTCAGTCTATGATACTCTGTCTTTGTGACCTCAATGTTGTACTCTTAGATGAAGTGATTCAACCAATCTGGACCTAATATTTAATAATAGCAACTTTCCCTCTCAATATAACTCAAAAATCATCTCATTTCCCTTTCACTACTGGCTAGAAGTTATAGATGAACAGACTTCTGATCCAAGATCTTTACTAGCCAAATCACTATTGATCAGAGAAATGCAAATTAAGACAACTCTGAGGTATCATTACACACCTGTCAGATTGGCTAAGATGACAGGAACAAATAACGATGAATGTTGGAGGGGCTGTGGGAAAACTGGGACACTGATGCATTGTTGGTGGAGTTGTGAAAGAATCCAACCATTCTGGAGAGCAATCTGGAATTATGCGCAAAAAGTTATCAAAATGTGCATACCCTTTGACCCAGCCATACTACTACTGGGCTTATACCCCAAGGAACTACTAGAGAAGGGAAAGGGTCCTGTATGTGCCAAAATGTTTGTGGCAGCCCTTTTCATAGTGGCTAGAAGCTGGAAGATGAATGGATGTCCATCAATTGGAGAATGGTTGGGTAAACTATGGTATATGAATGTTATGGAATATTATTGTTCTATAAGAAATGACCAACAGGAGAAATACAGAGAGGCTTGGAGAGACTTACATCAACTGATGCTGAGTGAAACGAGCAGAACCAGAAGATCATTATACACTTCAACAATGATACTGTACGAGGATGTATGCTGATGGAAGTGGATTTCTTCAATATAGAGAAGAACTAATCCAATTCCAATTGATTAATGATGGACAGAACCAGCTACATCCAGAAAAGGAACACTGGGAAATGAGTGTAAACTGTTATTTTTACCTTCTGAATCCAATTCTTCCTGTGCAACAAAAAATTCGGTTCTACACACATATATTGTATCTAGAATATACTGTAATATATTTAACATATATAAGACTGCTTGCCATCTGGGGGAGGGGGTTGGGGGAGGAAGGGAAAAAATCTGAATAGAAGTAAGTGCAAGGGATAATGTTGTAAAAAATTACCCATGCATATGTACTGTCGAAAAATGTTATAATTATAAAATAAAATAAATTCTGTATTGAAAAAAAAAAAAAAAAAAAAAAAGATCTTTACTAGCTCCTCCCTCCAAAAAAGACCTTTTGTTCAAGAACCAAGGTCCAAATGGGCAGGTTGAATGGAAATAAGATTAATGAAAAGAAGGAAAAAAAAGATATCACTGTGGATATGTACCATATTTCATAATAATAAATAGTATCACATTATTGAGTCAAATGACTGAGTCAGATTACCAGACTCAATCATTAACTCTGATTCTCTTCAATAGATGAAAAAAAAAGAAGTAATTCCCTAACTAGTTAAAACTTATTTTAATGAATAGGCTTTAAGATTGTCTTTCCTTCATTGTGCTTTCATTATATACAGATGCCCTGCATTTAGGAAGGAAAGAAGGAAACAAATATCTATTAAATGCTTCTATGTGCAAAATGTCATGCTAAGTATCTTACAAATATTATCTCATTTGATCTGCGCAATAACCCTGAGAGATAAGTAACACTTATTATCATCTCCATTTTATAGTTGAGAAAACTAAGACAGAAAGAGATTAAGTAATTTCCTATGATCATACAGCTAATAAATGTCTAAGACTAGATTTGAACTCAGGTGTTCTTAATTATAGGCCCGATATTCTGTTCATTTTGCCAAGAAGCTGCCTAATTTCTCTTCAAAGTGAGGCAGAGATGAGTATGAGACTGAAATAGCAGTGTTTATCTGTACTTTTTTGTAGTATATGCAGTTTTTTCCTCCTTCCCAAATGAGGAATTAGTATATTCATATATCTTCTGTCTGCTTTTTGCTACATATGATTCATTGCTAAGTTGAATCCCCCCAAATTGGTTTCTGAGTCAGAATTTTATCAATTTACTAAGGAGTCAATTCTCTCTTTAGTGGTTATCATTTTTTTTCTAGTTTTGAAGCATGATAACTATTCAGAAATGCAGAAATCTTACCCTTCACCCAGACCTACATACTAGCAAATGCCCTACTAAGGTATCCCATGCCTTCAACAGCACCATTTTTCTTTGCCTAGGTTACTGAGCAGCAGCCTTTAGATGAACATATCTGGATGACCTTTGAAATTTCAAGTTCTTAAGGTCCAATGGAGACCATCAAGGAAAGAGTTGTAGTGTCTATGAGAGCCGTTAATTGATTGTGGTTGCAGAAACTAGCTAACTTAAGGATAGAGTAAAAATCAGGGGGAAAAAGGATCCATCATAAAAGATCACTTAGATAACACTAGTATTAGTGCCTCACAAGAGGTAAAGTATGAAAAAGCTAAATAGCAAAATTGTCAAACTATATTATATGTTAATAAGACTTACTACCAGTCTTTTGGCCTTATAACCTAGCTAGAATTTGAATTTCTTAATCCTGTTTTAATCATTTGGTTAATGAATACTGTGATTCTCTTATGTCTATCATTGTTTCCTTTATGGGAATAAAATGATCTTTTTATATCTAATTCAGAGGAAGCATAGGGTATCTCTAATCTTCAATCTCTTCCAAATTTTGTTATTACAGTAAGGAGTGCCATTATCTTCCAAGTTATTCAGCTCACAATCTCAGTATCATCCTCAAGGTCTCTCTCAAATTCATGTCACATACCTAATTTATTACCAATTATTATTTCTCTACCTTTACATCTTTCATATACATTCTGTTCTCTGCACTAAACTATCCCCCAGAGTACAGGATCTGATCACTTCCTTCCTGCACTAATGTGATAGCATTGTAATTGTCTCTATACCTTGTGCCATTCCCAACAAAATCCTTCCTTCATTCTGTTGCCAAAGTAATTTTCCTAAAGTCAGATAGGTCTTCCTACATCATCCCCTGCTCAACTAATTTGGGTTGCTTCTCCTTACTTCCAGTATCAGATCCCAAGTCCTTCTTTCATTAGATCTGTTCAAGCATTGACCCCTTCCAACATTTTTAGTTTTCTTATAACTCTTTCTATACCCTCAATGCTTCAGCAGGAATGAACTTCAAAATAACATTCTATTTCCCAACTCTGTGACTTTTTACTAGCTTCCCACATGCCGAAAATTATCTTTCTACCTCTGTTTCCTGTATTATCAAGTTTCTTTCAAGATTCAATTCCTATCCTCAGCAAGAAGCCATTCATAATCTCCATTTTCATCCCTCTAAATCATCCTAACTTCTAACTAGTGCATTCTCACTCACATCACCTTCTACTCACACTGCATATATCTTGGATATATGTAGTTTATGCATATCATTTTCCCCATGAGAATGTAAGTTTCTTGAAGTCATGGACTGTGTTATTTTTCCTTTGCATTCCATAGTTAGCATAGTGTCTGACACCCAGAAAAGTCCTTAACAAATGTTTGTGTGTCTCCGAAAAAAAATTGTCCATGAGTAAGTACTACACATCCCCTTTTACAGATGTGAGATTCAGCATGAAAGAAATTATTTTATACTTTGATGAGTCTTTTCTATATGAAATCATCATCTCTGCAGGATAGGTTTCATTGTTAATATCTCAATACCCATCATTCTATAATTTATTTCCATTGGCTGATGTCAATGGTAAGTAACAGTAGTTCCATCTTGGGGGTTTAGATCCTCCTCTTCACTTAAATTCCAATATATAATAATTGAACCATGGTTACTACCTTGATATATCTCTTTTCATGTGTTCTTTTCATGCTAACAAGAATTTTTAAAAGCTTAGAAGGAATATTATAAATGCTTAAATCAACTACAAAGGACCTATGAAGGAAAATGTTGTTCATATCCAGAAAAATAATTGATAAATAGAAGAATATATTACCCAACATATGCATACACACATGCATACACATACACATATACATATATACATACATATATAAATATACATATATACACATACACACATATATATACATATGTATACATATACATATATACATACATATATATACATACATATATATACATATATATATATACATATATATATATATATACATATATATATATATATATATATATATATATATATATATATATATAATATCATTCCCTAGACCTGGGTGGTGAGAGAGGAATGAAAAATTTAAAACTACACAAAGAGAACAAAATAAAACTTAGAAGTAAACACAAATAAGCTGGGTAGTTTTGAAAATAATGTATAAGACTTGTTATTTAGCTTTTCAAAAGTGTAAACATAAAATGGAAATTCATGATTTTATTTTAAAGCATCTTTTTATATTATTCTGTATAAATAGGAACATTTTTGTCCTTATGTATTTAAGTTCAAGATAAATAAATTTTAAAAAATAATGAATTACATAATCAGGAACTTATGATCTTACTATGAGGCAATATCTCCATCAATTGCAGGAATTAGAAATTATATAAAAAAATAGAAAAAATAGATCCAGGGTAAAGCTATTCTAGGCAATAACTCTTCAGAGAAGAGAAGCCAAAATAAGTACCTTAAAATTATAATTCCATGAGAAAAGGAGACAATAAAAGATTAAGTTAGTATAAGAACCGTGAACCAAGGAATGAACACCTATAATAGACTGGCAAGATAATTAATGAAAAGAACAAGGGAAAGAAATCTTTTCTAGGGAAAAAAAAAGCAAAGAAAATGAACTTTTGAAAGGTGAGTTAAATATTTAGATAAAAAACAAGGAAGAAAAAGAAATTAATAAAACTAGAGAAAGAGATAATAAATGGGAGGGGACTTATAGGTGAAAAGAAGAAAGCCAGTGAAATTAAACCCACATAAAAAAAGAGAAAGATTAAGCTAATATAATTGAGGAGGCATATACCATGTTTATAATGGAAGAGGGGCAAAAATCAAAAACTTGTAAAAAGCAGTAACATAGGTAAATGGAGGAAAGGTAACCTAATTATCATGACTTTAAATAGAAGTAGACTACAAAATCCATTAGAATGAAAAGGGACACATGGATAGGAAAAACAAAACCATATAATCTGTTATTTATAAGAATCACATTTAAAATAATATACTGAATAAAAATTAGGGGCTGAAATATTGACTATGTATTGAGTGAAGTAAAAAAAAAAACACATAAATGCTTAAAATGTTAAAAAAAGATAAACATAATGGCAGAAACTAGTCATGGACCCACATTTAACAACACATACTAAGATAAGATCAAAATGGGTCCAAGATTTAGGCATAAAGAATGAAATCATAAATAAATTAGAGGAACATAGGATAGTTTACTTCTCAGACTTGTGGAGGAGGAAGGAATTTGTGTCCAAAGGAGAACTAGAGACTATTATTGATCACAAAATAGAAAATTTTGATTACACCAAATTAAAAAGTTTCTGCACAAACAAAACTAATGTAAACAAGATTAGAAGGGAAGTAACAAATTGAGAAAACATTTTTACAGGTAAAGTTTCTGATAAAGGCCTCATCTCCAAAATATACAGAGAATTGACTTTAATTTATGAGAAATCAAGCCATTCTCCAATTGATAAATGGTCAAAGGATAGGAACAGACAATTTTCAGATGATGAAATTAAAACTATTTCCACTCATATGAAAGAGTTTCAAATCGCTATTGATCAGAGAAATGCAAATTAAGACAACTCTGAGATATCATTACACACTTGTCAGATTGGCTAAGATGACAGGAACAAGTAATGATGAATGTTGGAAGGGCTGTGGGAAAACTGGGACACTGATGCATTGTTGGTGGAGTTGTGAAAGAATCCAACCATTCTGGAGACCAATCTGGAATTATGCCCCAAAAGTTATCAAAATGTGCATACCCTTTGACCCAGCCATACTACTACTGGGCTTATATCCCAAGGAAATACTAAAGAAGGGAAAGAGACCTGTATGTGCCGAAATGTTTGTGGCAGCCCTTTTGCAGTGGCTAGAAACTGGAAAATGAATGGATGTCCATCGATTGTAGAATGGTTGGGTAAATTATGGTATATGAATGTTATGGAATATTATTGTTCTGTAAGAAATGACCAACAGGAGGAATACAGAGAGGTTTGGAGAGACTTATATCAACTGATGCTGAGTGAAAAGAGCAGAACTAGGAGATCATTATACACTTCAACAATGATACTATATGAGGAGGATGTATTCTGATAGAAGTGGATATCTTCAACATAGAGAAGAGCTAATCCAATTCCAATTGATCAATGAGGGACAGAATCAGCTACATCCAGAAAAGGAACACTGGGAAATGAGTATAAACTGTGAGCATTGTTTTTTTTTGTTGTTGTTTGTTTGTTTGTTTGTTTTTGTTTTGTTTTGTTTTGTTTTGTTTTTTTTCCCAGATTATTTTTACCTTGCGAATACAATCCTTCCTTTGCAACAACAACAACAACAAAATTCCATTCTGCACATATATATTGTACCTAGGATATACTATAACATATTTAATATGTATGGGAATGCCTGCCATCTAGGGGAGGGGGTGGAGAGAAGTAGGGGAAAAATTCGGAACAGAAGGGAGTACAAGGGATAATGTTGTAAAAAAAATACCTATGCATATGTACTGTCAAAAATGTTATAATTATAAAAATTAATGACAAATGACTAAAAAAAGAGATAAAATTATTTAAGCTGAAAACAATCATATACAACAAGGCAGTCTCAGTATTACAATTATAAGCTCCAAATACCTTGACATCAATATTAATAAAGAAACACTAATTGAGCTAGAAGAAAATTACATGAAATTTTAATTTTCCTCTCTCAGTTTTGGATGTCTAGCAGAAAGATAAAAAGTATAAAATACAGAAATGGACAAATTCATAGAGAAACTAGAGATAAAAGCCAATGACATCATTTAATCGGGAACAACAACATAATACATGTAGTTCTCAACACTACATGGAACTTTTTCAAAAGGAAATTGCAGATATATTAGAAACAAATTTCAAAGAATTGACCTATTAAATGCATCTTTTACAGACCATAATAAAAACAGAAATGAGTTTAGAGAACAAAAATAAATGACTTAAGTGGAGACTCAGGAATGAAGTCCTTAAAAAATGAGTGGGTCAAAGCAAAAAAATCATTGTAACAATTATCATGTGAAAGTAAAATAAGAATATAAAATAACATGCCATGATATCTTGGATGCAGCTAAAGCAATCCTTATGGGGGGAAATATTCTTATAAATGGTGCATTAGCCAAAAGGAAACATATTGGATTAATTATCTGTATATGTATTTTAAGTATTAGAAAGTTAAAAGATAAGATTATTATTAAATTAAATTATACAAGATGAGAAATTAAAAATTAGAGGAGAAAATTAAAGTGGGAATAGACAAACAAAAATAGCTAAAAGCTAGTTCCTTGCAAATCCTAATAAATTGATAAAATTTAGCCAATCTGTTTTAAAAGAGGACAGAAACAAAATCAACAAAACAGCAAATGAGCAAGGTAAAATCACAACAAAACAAGAATAAATAAAAATAATAATCAGAACTTATTATGCATAATTGCATGTTAACAGAATTGAGAATATAAAATAAATAAAGGTTTATTTTCAAAATTTAAAATGTCTAAACTGAAAGAAAAAACATAATATTTTAAATAATTAAATTAAGAATGAGTCAGAATTAGCTTTAAGGGAGCTGCTAAAGGGAAAAAAAATGATTCTGATGGACTCAGAAGTGAACTTTATCAAATTTTTAAGGAATAATTACTATTTATAATGCACATATTATTCTCTAAAATTGAAAATAAAAATACTAGCAGAATCCATTTATGAGAAAATAAATACCTAAACTAGGGAATGACAACATACAGTAGGAAGACAATAGACTAATAACATTAATTCAAAACCAAAATCTTATCAAAAAACAATGGTACTTTATAAAAGGGAACATTCATTTTTACCAAGTTGTATTTATACCAAGGATATAAGGATCATTCAATATTAGAAAAATAGCATAATTAATCATATTAAAAACCAAAATATTCAAAACCACATAATTATTTCAGTGAAGCAGAAAAAGTCTTTGACAAAGTATAGCACTCCTTTATACTAAAAATCCTGCAAATTTTAGGCAAAGAGAGACATTTTTAATATTTTTTAAAAGCATCTAAAGTCAAAAGTAAGTATATAGGGAATGGAATCCTAGTTGAGCCTTTTCCAATAAATGTACTGTGAAGTAAAAATGTCTAGTTTATATGCTATTATTGGTAATAATTCCAAAAATGCTAATTGTAGTGAGAGAAGAAAAAGGAATTAGAAGCATAAAGATAATTAAAGAAAATATCCCTTTTATTTGGTGGTATGATGATTTGCTTAGAAGTTTTAGGGAATATGAAAAAATAATAAATGAGAAAATACATTAGCAAATTCATAAATTATAAAATCTTCAAAAATTAATAGTATTATATATACATATGTATACATATATATAGAAATATATACACAAACCACAATGATTAGCAATAAAAAGGAAAACCCCTTTCCAAATAGCTGCAAAATGCATAAAATATATATGGCTCAACAAACTTTACCCACCATCTTTTACATGTATACAAGAGCAATAAGATAAGAGAAAGAAATTTAAAAATATAAAGATAGGTAGAGAATAAGATTATCTTTACTTGCTGGTAATATACATGTATATTGGAAAATGCTAGAGAATTATTAAAAATTCAAATGGAGGCAATTAATAGCTTTAGAAAAATTTTTGGCTAAAAATAAAATCTCAGAGGCAGCTAGATGGCACAGTAGAAAGAGCACCAGCCCTGAAGTCAGGAGGACGTGAGTTCAAATCTAGCCTCAGACATTTAATGCTTCCTAGCTTTGTGACCATGGGCAAGTCATTTAACCCCAATTGCCTCAGGGGAAAAAAAAAGTTTGTGTAAAAATAAAAACCTCAACAATTAATTATATTTCTTTATAATTTTAACAAAATCCAAATGGTCATAATAGATCAATTTCATTCCAAATTACAACCAAATGAATGAAAAAACTGAAGTTCTGACTACTAAAACACCCAAATGATTTTTAAGAAATCAATGACAAAGTTTTCTTTAAAAATAGTAAGAGCTGCCACCTACTGGTGGCAGAATTTTCATTGCTCATGCCTGGGCCATGCCAATATGATAAAAACAAAAATGCTACCACTTTTATATACCAATAAATTTATCAATGGGATATTTTGTAAAACTTGATAAGATAATAAAATTTACAAGATTAAGGAAGAATAATAGTTGCAGATGGCAAATTGCATTATAAAGTATATATATATATATATATACATATACATATATATATATAAACAAAGGCGATATATTAACATAAAGGGACATCAGGAAAGGATTCTTGAAGAAGATTGGACTTTAGCTTAATATGTGAAGGACACTAGGAAAGAAGTGGAGAAATAGAATGAGGGAGTTATAAACTTTGGAAGACAGTCACTGAAACTACTTGTAGTTGGGCAATGGTGTCTTCTATGAAGAACAGCAAGAAGGACAGTGTCACATGATCACTGTATACATAGGAGAGTGTAAAGTGTAAGAAAACTGGAAAGGGAGCAAGGGGTCAGCTTATGGAGGGCTCTAAAATCAATATATTTCTAATGGTAATAGAGATTCACTGGATTTTACTGAATGTGGGAAGAGTGACATGCTCAGGCTTCTGATTTAGGAAGAAAAATGTAATGGGTGAGTGAAGAAAGGAATGGAGTAGAGACATACTTGAAGCAGATAGACCAATTAACTCTCTATTGCAATAATTTAGGCAAAAAGTGATGAGGGCCTTCACCAAAATGGTTGCAAAGTCAGAAATGAAGGGGATTAAGATGTTATTTAAAAAAAAAAATAGAAATGGAAGAACTTGCCAACAGCTTAGATATAAGGGCTGACAGAGAGTGAAGAAATAAGGAAAGGAATTAGATTGTAATCCAGAGTGACTTGGAAGATTGTAGTGTCAATCCTTAGAAACAAGGAAGTGAAAAAAGGGGAGAGATTTGAGAGTAAAAATAGAGTTCATTTTGAGATCTGTTGAATTTAAGATGTTTATTGCACATCCAATTTAAATGTTCAGCACATAATTGGAAATGTGAGGCTGGAGTTTAGGAGAGAGGTTATGGCTGGGCAAATAAATCCTAGAATCATCTGCATAAAGATGATAGCTGAATCCATGATCCATGATGAGATTGTCATGTAAAACAATAGAACTCAGTACAGAGCCTTTGGGATACCAATAGTTAACAGGCATGATCTAGGTGAAAATCCAACAAATGAGAATGAAAAGGAATGGTCAAACAATAAGAAAAAAAATAGAGAAGAGGGTCACAGAAACCTAGGGAAAGATAGAATCAAACAGAAGAGAGTGAACTATAGTGTCAGAAACTGATGATAGAGCAAGAAGGGTGAAAACTGAGAAAGGAACATTAGATTCAATAATTAAGAGATTATTGACAATTTGGGATAAAGCAATTTTTTGGTGAATGATGAGATTAAAAATCAGAATGCAGTGTTAAAAGGGGGATGAGAAGAAAGAATATGAAGGAATCAGTTCCAAGTAGCTTTCTGAACAGAAGTTTAGCCACTAAGGGGGAAGAGATCTAAGAAGATTTTAACATCATAGCTATAGGATAGATGAATCAAGTGAAGGTTATTTTGAGAATGGGGTTATACGAGAGTTCTGTAGGCTATAGGGAAGCATCCAAGACACGTCAAGAAATTGAAAAAAAGTGGGGCATGATAGAAGGGACAAAAGATCTAGTGGGGAAAAGATGATGGGATTAATCACATATTCATTTTCCATTTTTCTGTTCTCCTGAATTTTTTCATGGTCTTTGGAAATGCATCACCCTGCCATATCCCATCTTCTTTGCAATATACCTCTTCATTACTTACTACCTCAAGGGGTCCCTCCTGTCCCTTCTTACAGAGGGTGGAAAGTGGATATCAGAAAGCTTCTCCCATAGTTTCCATTGAAGAAGAATGCCCACGGAAACTCTTAGCCAGTTTACTCAAGACTAAAAGGGTCTTTGGCCCGGTTTCAAGGAAATAGGCTGAGTTTCAGTGGAAATTTAAAAAACAATCTATCAAGATTTTTTTAAAAATAGCTTTAAGATTAACTTCACCATTATTGCAATTCTACATTTGGTATATTTGGGAGATGTTAAAAGCTACATTGATACCTTTTGTTTTGAGAAATCATCTTCCTATTTTCTTCCCACTCCCCCACAAAAACACTGAACTCGTCCTAGTAACAAAGAAAAAGAATTAAATCACCACAGAAACTATTATAACTGATAACTTCACTCCTTCACACGCACTCCCTCACCTTTTTAACAAGAATAGGGCAATAGATTTCATTAAATATTCTCTCAGACCAAAATTGGACAATATCATTAATCAGACAAAATCATTAATTTGGTTACTTTTCAGAATTATTTTCTTTCATATATATATATATATATATATATATATATATATATATATATATATATATATATATATATATATATATATATATTATACTCCTGACTCTGCTGACTTCATTTTATATACATTCATGTAAGTCTTTCAATAGTTGTCAGAATCCCTTATCCCTCCTCCTTTTTGGCATTATAATGTTAATTTACATTCACATGTCACATTTCTTTAGTCATGTTTCACTGTTTACCTTTCATTAATTCTTTGTATATTCCACTTATGTTTATTTATGTACATACTATACCCCCCATAGAATATGAGTTCCCTGAAGGCAGATATAGTCTCATTTTTGTCTTTTTATCTCCAATACCTGTTAGGATTACTACAAATACCTACAATGCATATCATGTAATAAATTCTTGTTGATTCATTTATCAAAACCTGAGAATTCTTGAAAGCAGGGATGAGCAATTCCTTTCTGTTTGGTCACAAATATAAATAATCACAAATAAGTTGCTCACAATTGTAATATCTCATAGCATAGAAGGAAACAATTGTAATGATTATACATAGGAAGTGTAAGAAGATATACATGGTCTTATATTACCCAGACATTTTAAAAAATGGGGCCTGGAGCCCTACATTGCCATTTGGGAGTTTTCTTTCCTTTATCTAAGGTTCCCCATGATCAAGCTGTTGCTACTGATAGTGCTATCTCCTATAAAAGAATTGAACTTAGGGCAGGCAAGCGTTGTGGGTCTGTGAGCAAGAGGTTATACTAGGAATAGAGACCCTAGTTATATCTAAAGACAGACATTTCTGCCTTTCCATGTTAGATATTTTTTTTCAAATAGGTTGGGATAATCTATGGGGCAGCTGGGATAGTATTTGAAGACGTAAGGTACAAACTCTCCCTGGAGTTTACCCATATGATGCACCCACTGTGAAATTTATCACATCTTATTATAATCCATGTAAACACCCAATACAATATCTGTTTAGACATCCTCAAAGACAAATAGTTAGCTCTTTGCCATAGCAGTATCATCTATCTATCCAGAGCTGGCTGTAAGAACCCAACATTGATAATCCTTTCAACACACACACACACACACACACACACACACACACACACACACACACACACACTGCTGAACTTTAGATATACCCCCAAACTCTTTGAAAAGTACCTGCTGGAAAGCTACATGAAGCAGGCGATTAGTCAAAAACCCTGATCATCGCTGCCCAGCTTCCCTACCCTTCATCTTCTGAATATGTTTGTGTGCATGTATCTTTTTCCTTTCTCATACATAACCTGTTTTCTCCCTTTTCTTTCTTCTGAACAGGACTTTGTATCACAGACTATTTTCCATTTCTTCCTTCCCCCCCTCCAAACTCTAGTCTAGCCCTCAACATTAATGTATAATTTTTTTGTTAAAAATTACAAAAAAGACTTCCCTATACAAATAAGCAATGCTATGTTCTGAGGAAGCTTAGTGGATAAGGGAATGTATCTTTGGCCTTTTCTCTTATCTTAACATTTCACAACCAATTGTTTTGAGTTTGGAGTCAGAAGATCTAGGTTCAAAACCCAATTCAACCACTTCTAAACTTTGTGTCCTTAGGCAAATCATTTCTATTCTCCTGTCTTCAGTTTCCTCACCTATAATATGAGAAATTTGGATTCCATTGCTTGTAAGATCAAGACTTTAATTCTATAATTTTACATTTATAGTAGGATTCTACTCAAACTGATGTATCCTTGTTGTATTGACAAAAGTTAAAAAAAAGAGAGATCATGATTCCAGTTCTTCATTGAATATTAATTAATATGATCATGAGTTTATAAATATCAATTTCCACATCCAGGAAATACATCTTTATGATGTATTATGGAATATTATGAAGATCAAATTAGAACCTCACCAAAAAATGTACTTTTAAAAATACACAATATTTCCTGCTTGAAGGGTCCTGGACAAATCATTTAATCCCAATTGCCTCAGCAAAAAAGAAAAAAAAAAGTACTCTATAAACTTTAGATCAATATAATATCTATTTTGCTGCTTTGATACATGGTTCATAGAGTCATAGTTGAAGAGCTTGAGGTTCTCCTATACTTTGGAGGCCATCTTACCCAATGCTTTAATTACCTAGAGGAGGAAAATGAAGTCCAGAAAGGATAAGAGATGTGCTAGAAAATGTATTATGTAATTTGAAACCAGGTTCTCTAGTTGCAAATCCATTACTTATGATAGCACCACACTGGTTCCATTGTGTTGTTATTGTCCCTCGTTCTCAAAGAGAATCAAAATTACATCAAATTTGGAGTTGAGTTAACAGTACAGCCTACTATGGCTCATCAGACCAATATGTGATCAGAGTGCTGTGGCCCAGGTCAGACACAAAGAGTCCCTATGAATATTTGGAGTGGACTCTCTTACTTTGCACATCTCACGGTCCTTCTGGGCTATTTAGTTCTGCTTTGCTTATAAATCACAGCAACTTCTTTGATTAGGAAATACAATGCTGGCCAGTCCTGTGCCAGTATCTCCCATTCCATAAAATCAATTCTAAAGTTCTTAAGAGACCTGAAGAATATCTTCATATCACTTCTTCTGAACACCTTGTGAGCCCTTACCATGTGTGAATTTTCCGCAAAATAATATTTTTGGTATGTGTATATTTGGTATTAAACAATGTGGCCAGCACAACAGAGTTGTGCTCTCTACAGTAGTTGGAATATTGGTAGTTTAGTTGAAGAAAGGATCTCAGTGTCTGGTACCTTCTCTTGCCAAAGGATCTTCAGAATCTTCCTAAGACAATTCAAATGGAAACGATTCAGTTTCTTGGCATAGCACTGGTGCATTTGTTGTTCAGGCAAAAATCAATAAAATTAGGGTTAGTAGCACTGAAAGAAAATCATGGCTTTCCCAGAATAGTACTATACCTCATTCTGCAATATCCCACATCTCACCCCCTCCGAAAAAGCCTGAAGAAACATTCTCAAAGGTGCATAACTGATGGAGGAGAGTGGGGAGTCAATATTTCCTTTTTTAATTGAATTAATTAAGGGATGTAAATCCTCAATTTAAAAAAAAAATTGAAACTTAAGTTGAACTTGTTGAACTTGAATTGCTGTTTTGTTGTTAGGTTCCTGTTTCTTTATTTGTTCTTTTGCATAAGATATCAGGGAAGAAGAGTAGCTAATCATTCCAATTTTCAAAATATTGAGTTTGATGTGACAGTGAGACATCAAAGTATAAATGTACAGCAACCTGCTAGAGCTGTGATGTTGGTTTGATGGATATAACTCAAGCTTACACGTTTGGTAAAGCATAGAAACCCCAGGCAGAGTTAAATTATATTAAATTTTCTCGGCAATTTCTTTATTAGGCAATTCAAAAATTCTCTAAATGCAGTAATCTTGACTTTTCCTTTATCCCATCCCCTTGACCAATCTTGTATTAGTGTCATAGCTTCTTGCCTAAACTGCTATTTAAGTCTGAGTGCTGAAGGGTGTTGGGTCTTTATTTAGAGTACAAATACAGTTGCACTTTCAAAGCTATTCCATTATGGGCTGCCTATGAACCAATAGAAGTGGAAGCCATACACTTCTACTTTCCATTTAGCTTGTGAATAGCTTTAAATTTTTGTAAATTGCTATTATTATGTGGTCATGTTACTTTTCATCTGAACAATTCTGTCCCTTTTTTCACTGTGCTGGGCCTCTGAAGAAATATCAGAGAAACTCAATGTAGTAACCTGAGAAATCCCTTTTGCTCCAAAAATACTTCTTATAAACAACCACAACTCCAGACAACTGATGATTAACAATCTTCTTATCTCATAGTAGAGACATGAGGTATAGAATAAAGTATACAATTTCAGATGTCACCACTGCACAGATTTGCTTTGCTTCTTTACTATCATTTGCCATAAAAAGAGGCTTTTATTTTCAAGAGAGTCAAGAAACTTACAAAGGAAGAGTTATAGACAGTTATGCCAAAATAATAAACCTTTTTTTTTTTTTTTGCTAAGGCAATTGGAGCTAAATGACTTGCTAGGGTCACACAGCTAGGAAATGTTATGTGACCAAAATCAGATTTGAACTCAGGTCCTCCTGACTTCAGTGCTCTGTCCATTGCATCATCTAGCTGCCCCAGTAACCATTTTAAATGTATAAAGGAGAGCAAGAGAGACAAACAGGAATTAACATAATACATTTATTATATACTTTAAAAATAATCTCATCATATTGGTTCCCAATTCCATACACAATTTTTATTTTTCTGTTTTATGTATATCTGCAAGATTACATTTGCTAATATTTGTTAAGAATATATATATATATATATGTATATATATATATATATATATATATATATATATATATATATATATATATATATATATATATATATATATATATATATACTTGATCTATTCTCCTAAACTTACTAATAATTGCAAATCAGTTTCCAAAAAGGTTACTGGTTATCTTTCACTTCAGAAGATCAGGGATAACTTGGAGGTTTGAGGAGTGATTTTAGTGCTACATTTCATAAATCTTCATTAACAATTTTCATTTTGAGTATTAGTTGTTATCAATTAGTCAATCAACTTTGATAAAGGAATATTTTATTAAGTTAAATAACAAAAACAGTAGATGCACAACATTTTCTATTTTTAAAAATCTATAGTACATACATAGTTCAGGAGAAAGTAGATTCAATATTAAAACATTTGTGACAAAGTGAGTAACTCAACTCCTAAATGCCTTGTTAAAGCCCTTAAGATTTCCCCCTGATATCTGGATCTCAGCTTTCTGATAAGCTCCTTGTCGAATATTAAAACTGCTTTTCCATTTGCTTCTAGTTTGTCCTCATCTTTAAATACAAGCATTGTTCAAACAAAGATTCTGCTAGAATGCCCATGAAAGTTTGAAATCCTCCAACCCTCCAAAGCTCACAAAGTTGTCCTTTGGGCAAAATGGAGAATGAGACAGAGATCTTCTCTGAAACTTGGCTGATATCACTTATACATTACAGTCAGGAACTGGAATGATAATCTGTTCTAAACTATTATGTTGTTTTATAGAAGATCTTCAGGGTATGGTCAAAGCCTCTCTAACAATAAACCCTATTATATGCTTTGTGGAAGCTACTTAAAATATTTTATTGATTCAATAGACATTTCCAGGACCTTTCACATATGGATCCCACCCTTAATTGATTGATTGATTTATTGAAGAATATCTGAGAAAAGCATCCTGCTTGTTACTTCAATTGGAATTGATTAATTCATTTGATTGACCCTAAATTTAAAAAGATATAAAACTACTCTGAGAACACTGATTATTATAGTATGAAAAATAACATAATGAACAATTTCAGATGAGATTAGAAAGGAGGGAGTCAAGGACAGTCAGCTTCTAATTTTCCTCTATGTACTGTTTTTAAACTTTTGTTTTATTTTGGATACTTTTTCTATTATGTTATCTTATCACTGGAATGTTAGCATGGGGAAATATCATCTTGCAGCATCTCTTCTCTAAGAAAATCTGTGATTCAAGGGTAGAACCATGAACTCCAAAACTTCCATTCAGGGATGTTGGGTGGTGTGGTGACAAGAACAGGTGGCAGGTTAATTTTCCAAGGACAATGCTGTTTTTGAATTCCTTTGGACTGCTACATCATGTACTTGGGCTCAGTACCTTTTTGCCATTCTTTTCTAAAAAACAATTCTTTTCATATATTATACTGTCTTTTTTCATTAGATTATAAGTTTCTGGAAGGTATGGGCTGTATTTATATTCCCAAAATTTAATGTGTTTAAAACTAAACAGATTGACCTCTACAAACAGTGCACAGTAGAATGAACAGAAAAAGGAAAACATTTTATTTATTGAGAACAACTTTTTTAAGGCAGCTTTTTTGCTTTCAGAAACTTGAGAATACTAATCAATGAAATGACAAGCAATAATTCCAGATCAAACATGTAATATTGTACCCTGACAGAGAGGTGATGGACACAAAATACAGAATGATACATATATTTCTGGGGATATAATCAATGAAATAATTCAATTTGCTTAACTATTAATATTGGTTATGAAGTTTTCATTTTTCTTTTTTTGTTGTTCAGTGGAGGGAAAAGAAGAGAGGAAATAAATAGATATTAATTGGAAAAGTATGTTTTAATTTTTCATAAAGTAGTTGTTTTTGGAGGGGAAATATAATATAAAAGGAAAAGTTATCAATAAAATGTGATTATGTATAAACACATATTTTTGCACATGTCTATATAAAGTCAATAGAATTTCCTGAGACACTGTCACTATTATTTCTTTCCACTCTCTAAAATTTTGAAAAAAAAATAAGAATTATCTTTAATTAAATTGCTAGTTTGATAGATATAAATATGGGGAGCTGATAAAAAAGCATAGAAGGAATTTTGTATGAATTGATGTAAAGACTGCAGAATCATCAAAACAATGTGCATAATAACTACATTTTCTGTAAAGAAAACCAACACAAAGAGAAGGTATGCTCAACTTATTTTCAACAACAGATTTTGTTTCTAGTGAACAAAAAATAAAACTCTCTGCCTTCTCTGGTTCTGTGATATCTTTCCAAATAATTTTCCCCCTAAAGGATGGGCAATATTTAACCAAGCACAACTAGTTCTTTCAGTATCTGTGCAAGTAATTCAGTTGGATTAGGAGACTTGAAATCAAAAATCTGGGAGAATGGCTGAATAAGTTATAGTATATGAATGTGGTGGAATAGTATTGTTCTATAATAAATGATCAGAAGGATGATTTCAAAAGGCCTGGAGAGACTTACATAAACTGATGCTAAGTAAAGTGAACAGAATCAAGAGAATACTGTACACAGCAACAAGAAGATTATCAACTCTAATGGATATGGCTCTTTTCAACCATAAGATTATTCCGACCAGCTCCAATAAACTGGTGATGGAGAGAGCCATTTATATTCAGAGAGAGAACTCCAGGGACTGAATGTTGATCACAAAACTATTTTCACTTTTTTTGTAATTGTTTTCTTCTTTTTTTCTTTCTCGTTTTTCTTCCTTTTTGATCTGTTTTTTCTTGTGCAGCATGATGAATGTGAAAATATTTAGAAGAATTGTACATGTTTAACCCATATTGGATTACCTACTGTCTAGGGGATGGAGTGTTCAGAAGGGAGGGAGAACATTTTGGAACGCAAGATTTTGCAGGGGTGAATGTTGAGAACTATTTCTGCATGTGTTTTGAAAATAAAGCTATCATATAAAAATATTTCCTTTCCTTAAATGAATGTTCTTTTCCCTCTATCAGTAAAAAGGAAATTTAAGGGTGGTTGTATTTGAACATAGCTCACTTTTCTCTGGGCATTTGGCTTTTGTACCAGTTAAACTCTTAATAATATTCATGGGCCACTATTGTCTCTGACAGGAGGTTGATAATATTCTTTCTATCAAAAATATCAAGATTTCCTAACATCCTTATAACTCAAGGTTAGTGAGACCATAGGTGATCTCTGTCAAGAAGCTAGTGCTATTCACTCTGCTTCATTATTGTCTCTTTGCCAAAACAAATGTATCTTCAGTTGCTAATCTTTGATTCTTCCTCTAATCAATTTGGTTCCATCCTAATATGATGCTTGCTTTTCCAGGACACAAGTAGATTAAGAAGGAATCATTAATTTAAACGTTTTCTGCTTTGAGTCTTATTTTTATTTAAAGTATGCCTTAAATCAACCATGCAAGCAAGTGAGCAAAGATTTATTAGGTTCCTATTTTATACCCAGCACTGCACTGAGTTTTGGGACCAGAAAGGCAAAAACAGCTAAAACAGTTCCTGTCCTTATGAGCTTATATTTTGAAAAAGTTGACCACAACTATGCACATGATAACTAAACACAGTATAAATAGTTTAAACATATGCTGGAACTGACTTGAACCAACTAGGAAGGGTTAATTATGAAATTTTTAGTGTGAGCATGAGAAATCAGCAAATGCTACAAAGCAGAGCTAGATTTATTGTTTTGTTGATAGTCTAGACTTAGGAAAGTGATGGGAAAATATGTTAATAATACAGATTAAGCTTAAACATATGTCATGCATACATTTTTAGGAGATTGAATTGTTAAACATTTACGAGCACATTCTTATAAAGGCAGCATAGAGAAAGCATATAAGGCAACCTTGGAGAAGATATTGTCATTTGGGTGAAAAGGAAAGACGTCAAGTTGATTCCATCATCTTTCTATTTTTCATATTTTCATTTTATAAAAAAACTGATGTGTGTATATATATAAATGTACATGTATGTAAATGTCTATGGAAATTATGCTACATGTGTGATATATGTGTCATAATTTCTCATTGTGCCTATTCAGACTAGTGTTAGTGCTATACTTTTGCTATATGATAGTGATCTGCTCAGGAATACTTTTGAAACTATATGGGACATGGAAAGATCATGTGATGATATGATAGAGCCAGAAGATGCCTAAGAGTTGATGTGATCCAAGCTCCTGATTGTATATGTGAGAACACTGGATCATATACAGAGCTAGAATCTAAACCTAGCTTCTCATATCAAATCCAACATCTTTTCTCATTTAACAAGGTGCCGAAAGGTGGTTGGATGTAGCCAGTGGTTCTGAAGAAGAAAATTAAATGGTGGCTCTTTGCCCTAAACATGCTTCTGCTCTTGTTTCTTGACTCTAACTACTTAACATAAATCTCTCCCTATATGATATTTTGGAGTTAGGAAATGGGAAAGGAATGATAAATAAGATCATGGAAGTGAAGTCAAAAAAATTAGGAAAAATAATAAAGAAGGTGATATGAGAAGATGGGAAGAGAAGACTTACAGTAATGACAGCCCCGTTTGAATACTGATCATGTAACTATAAAAGAATCTCTATCAAGACAGGATGCTTTAGGATCCTTTTTTGTGATATAGGGCTAAAACATTTATCCCAAGACTCTTGTTATGTGAGTGCTTTTTAAACTATAATATTTTATTAATGGGTTAATATTGTTGTTGAACAGACATCTATTTGCAAGTGGAGGATGTGGATTGTAGGTTTCCTTGTTTTTTCCTCCTGACACACAAACAGAAAACTCTCAATCTCTTCCCCTTATGTCATGTGCATTTAACCTAGTAAATGAGGCTATGTCATGGATCCCTCTGGCAGAATAGTAAAATTTAGAAATCCCTTCTCAGAAAAATGTGATACATTTTTAAAAATTGTAATTGAACAAAATATTGCTTTGGGTTTAGAAAAAGGAAGAGGAAAGATAAATAGGATGGGGAAGAGGAAGAAGAATCAAAAACTGATGCAAAGGCAACAAAGAGGGTAGTAAGAGAAGATGGGAAGGGAAGACAGGGTAATGGTAGCCCAGTTTGAATACTGGTCATGTGACCAGTATAAGTCTCCATCAAGACAAGATGTTAGTGAATTAGACATTAGTGAATATAAAGATATCAGCTTTCTCCCTTATCCAGTTTCACAGCTGGCCTCTAGCCATACACTCTTTGAAAGATGTAAACTCCAAGTTAAGAACCTCTATTCCAGATATTTGCATTGTAAAGAAAATTTGTAGTGACTTTAGTCCAAAACTTTATGATTTCCTTTCTCGGAAAAGATGCTAGATTGGTTTCCCCTTTTCTTCTCTAACTAATTTTATAGGAAACTGAGGCAAACAGGGTTAAACTGAGAATCACACAGCAAGGAAATGTCTGAAATCAGATTTTTATTTGGGGAGATGGATCTTCCTGATGTCAAGCTCCTTACTCTATTTTTCCTAGCTGCTGCTTGCCTTCTTAAAGGGTAGAGTAGGGATAGGAGGAAAGGAATAGAATTTGAAACTCAAACTTTAAAAAAAATGAATGTCAAAAATTTTAAAATGTGATCAGGAAATATTTAATGAATCATGTGTGTGTATATATATGTGTATATATATATATACATATATATATATACACATATATATACACACACACACATACCCATGTGTATCATATATATGTATGTATCTCTAATGTGTTTATGTGTATATACATACAAACGTTTTGCATTTTTTTATTTTTATTTTAAGAAATTTGGAAGCAGTATCGGCAGCTAACTTAAAGACAACTACAGGATTTATTGGTTTTATTGAATTGGTTAGGTACCATTATTTCCAGCTGGGAGAGGCATTTTAATTTTATTTTAAACAATTGTGTTGAAGAAAATCTCCTTTCCCTAAATTCCTTCTAAGTTATCCTTCTTTCCTTTCATTCCCTTTCCTTCCATTGTCCTTATTATAAATGGTTCTTCTTTGCCTTCTCCCATTTTCTTTATCTGTCTCCCCTTGCCTTTTTCCAACTTGTTTCCACTTGACAGAATACCTATGTCCTTGTATCTTTAATGCCTGCCATTCCCAGGAAATCTTGTTTTCCACTTTCAGCCTATTCAGCTGCCCTTGTTACTGACTGCTTTTTCTCTGTGTTAATGATGCTTCTTCCTCTTCTTACTTTTTCATCCTGACTTTGACCTGCTATGTCATTACTGTGCTAACCTTGCCTCCCTTGGATCTCTCTGTGATTGAGTGGGTCCTTGCTGGGTGTGCTGCAGGCCTGCTAGAGGGATTTTTGAGCCTCTTCTTCCTTTCTCCTTTGCACTGTATCATGTAGACATCAATGCCCAACAATACTACTGAAACAAATCATTTTTAGTGCCATGATATCGAGGGGAGAGGTAATTATGGATAATTGTAATTCTGTTCCCCAAAAGTACAATTGAGGCATGGGCTAAAAACTGTTATAAGAAACAAGGACTATAATATGACCCGCAAACAAAATGAAAGGACCAAGCCACTTTCTTGTAAATTAGAGAACTGTGTTATCCATAAAAAAAAAACTATAAATGCTCTTTGTTTCATTGAAGTAATAGGGATTTCATTCTTGACATATATCAGCAGGAATTCAAATATATTATTCATGAAAATTAGGGTTGTTCTTTCAAATTCTATTCAGCACTGCTGGTTATAATGAGTTTGTATTTGTCAAATGGGTTTATACTTAGATGAAAAGTTAATGATAAACAAGCTTTCTGAACTACTCAATGCACCATCCATGTTCTGGGTTACATGACATCCGTCTTTAGCAAACAATGGCCCCTGAGGGAATCTATGTGGATATGAAAATGAGGACGTTATTTCACCATTAACATGAACTGCCAAGATGACAGAGAAAGCATGGGGGAACACTCATTTTTTTTTGTTTGTTTCCCCTGACCTTATTATTAATTCTAGCTTTTTTGGTATGTAACCATTGAACAAGAAGTTTATTAAAGTCTTTAAAGTCAAATGCTTCATCACTGTACAGTACATAGACAGTACACAAAAATCCTTCAAATGTTTATTAAACTGTCATTTTATAAAAATACTAGATATTTCTTAAATGCTTGACTGATTGAGTGAGTGATACATGTTCCTTTTATCATCATCCATCCAAATGAGGTTTTGTTTTCCAGATGAGGAAACAAGGCTTGAAAAAAATTAATATTTTTATAAGATTATAATCCCTTCAATGTAGACTACCTACTAAGTCATCTACTTCTAATCTTTACTGTTGTGGAGGCAAAAATAGAGGGGTCCTGTATCCTTTTATGTTTTTATAGAAATAATTTTATTTTAGGACCTAATTCCATTTCAATTAAAGGGAGGAGACACAATCTCCTTTTTCTAGATTCTGTTTTTCTTTTCCCCCCTGAGACAACTGGAGTTAAATTATTTGCCCAGGAGCACACAGCTAGGAAATGTTAAATGTCTGAGACTAGATTTGAACTCAGGTCTTCCAGACTTCAGGGCTGGTGATCTATTTACTGCTCATTCTAGCTGTCTCTTTTTAGTTCTTTTAAAACTACCCATTTCTATGTTTTCTTCCAGACTTATTAAAACAATAATCAAAAAGGACAGTTATTTCTGTAACTATAGATTAGACCATCAGAAAATATGAAGGGAATAGAAATCTATTTCATTCCTGAAGTCTAAATATAAGATTTGTTCTGGTACTGGGGCAGGAATGTACTATAATAAGTAAATGATTGTTGAATTAAATAGAAACAAACCCTTGATTTACATTCTCACATAAAAATCACAATGGTGTTTAAGAAATGCATCCATCTGAGATGCTGACCAGCATTATTTGGTAGTCAAGTAAGGCACCTTTTCCTTCAAGCAATATTTTTATCCTTCCTCATTATTTAAAGGACTTTATCATCTTGAGGTGTGTGTGTCTCCTTCACCGGTGCAGATCACAAGCTTCCCATACCCTCTGATCCTATATGATTTTACCCAAGAACTGCCATAAATCACTGGAGGTCTTCCTCTAGGGCAATTGTATCAAATTCAAATAGGAACTTATTCCAGTGGTCTTTATATGTACTTAGAAAAAACACAAATTAACACATACTGAATCATATTTTTAAAATATTTCCCAATTATAGTTTTTATTTATTTAAAACTTAAATACAAAATAGAAAAAGAAAAAAATATTGCAATGTGCACAAAAGAACCTAATTGAGGATTCAAAATATAAAACTTTTTTTTTTCCATTTCAAGAATGGCTATATGATAAATACTACACATTGTATTCAGAGCTGTCCATCTTCTCTTTGCTTCCTTCTAAGAATTTTTTTGTTCACTGCTGTGCACTTTTACATTTTTACTTTATTTTTCCTCTCCTCCCCTCTCTTACAATATGACTGCACTCAAACATTGATATATACACATAGCATTTATGTATGTACTTAACACATGCATGTATATATACACAAATGTGTATATATATAAACACAGCAACATGTGTGCATGTATGCATGCATGTAAATATACATGAGTATCTATGCTCATAAACATATACATTCATATATATCTACATGAGACTGTACTATGTTGTTTGTACTATTTCTCTGAAGTTGGATAGCAACTTAATTCATAAGTCTAAATCTTTCTATGTTTTTTTAAGTCTATCAAGACATCATTTCCTATATCACAGCAAACTCTAGTTATTTTAAGTACTATAAAACAATATTGACCAATATGGCCGACACATTGTATAGTTTTCCCATTGTATTTTGATTCATCTCACAAGTGGTCACATGACCACTTATAGGCAGTAGCCAATGAACTTGCAACAGTGATGGTTGGTAGACAGAGAGATGTGCATTTATATGTATTTTATAAACACATGTGTATGTATATGTATATACAGGGGGCAGTTATAGAGTACTAAATGTGGGCCTTGAGGTCAAGAAGACTCCTCTTGAGTTCAAATCTGGTTTCAGACATTTACTAACTGTATGACCCTGAGTAAGTCACTTAACTCTGTTTTGGTTCCTCATCTATAAAATGAGATGGAGAAGAAACTGGCAAATTATGTCAGTATATTTGCCAAGAAAACCCCAAAATGGGTCACAAGGAGTTGGATATGACTGAACAACAAGAAAACGTATAGATACCTCTTCATACTATCTTCTTTTTCATGAACAGTAGTTCACTAAATCTACAGATTTCCTAGTGTTTCAGTGAACCTAATTCTGTGTGTCTCTGAATCTGTCTCTGTCTCTTTTTCTCTGGTGGGCTCTGTCTTTCTCTGTCTCTGTTTCTCTGTATCTCTGTCTCTCTCTGTGTCTCTTTCTGTCTCTTTGTCTTTCTCTGTGTATGTGTGTGTGTCTTTGTGCCTGTGTCTGTCTCTCTGTTTGTCTGTGTCTCTATCTCTTTCTGACTCTGTCTCTGTCTTTGTGGCTTTTTCTCTTTGTCTTTCTCTTTCTGACTTTCTGTTTCTGTCTCTCTCTATATGTATATGCCTGTCTCTCTCACATATATTACATATACTATATAATGTGTGGCTACATATATTTTATATGCATGTATATGTATATGTGACCTTTTGTGCATTTTAGTATTTCACATATAGCACTTAATTTTTACATTGCCTTCCTTTCTTGCTTCATGACCAGCCTACTTTCTTTTGTAACTAGATATTTCCTGGATAGCTTCTTTCATGCTATTTCATATATATATATATATATATATATATATATATATATATATATAAAAGAACATATATATGTATATATACATACACACACACACATATATATATATGTTCTTTGATATCATATATATATATATGATATCAAAGAACAGAAGATAACAAATGAATGAATGGGAAAGGTAATAACCATAGTATTTTTTTAAATTATGAGCAGGAAAAAATAATTAATCCATATTCATATGCCTCTTTTCTAAAAATAATCTTAACAAGAATGATTAATATGCATATCCTAGGTATCCTTGATAAAAATTATCAGAAAAGAACAGACTGATTTTTGTAGATAATTTTTCTCCTCTTTTGATGGGTAAAATTTCCAAAGGAATATAAACGTCCTGAGAGCAGTGACTGCCCCATTTTTATCTCTGGAGTATCCAAGCATATCATAGAACCTTGAACACAACAGGTGCTTAATGCATATACATTTACTAAAAGGAAATTTACAACCAACACTGTGAAACATAGAAATAAGGATGACAATGATTTTTTCACTGTTGAATTTCTTGATTTTTTTAAAATACTGACTCAAATAATTAATCAATTACTCAGTCTTATGCCTTGCAGTACACTGAAATTTCTTAAACCTTAACAATGCTTCTCTAATTAGCATATCCCATAAATGACTTGTCCTCAGTCTTTCTTTTCCTGGGCATAAATATGTTAATGCCTCAATCATTCTCATTCTTTTAAGATCTGGGTCCAACTGTATATTCTGGGTTACTTCTTTATACCTAACCCATGAATTGACTTCTGATATTTGCCATTTAAATATAAAAACATCTCATCAGCTTTCCCCAAAATGGCTCCCATTACTGGTATTGTGCATGGAAGAGATCCCTAAGAGCTTAAGATCTTCTCCCGAGACATTAAACACAATCTAAATTTCTACAACACAAACTTAATGTTAACTCCTTTGTATAATCACCCAAGATCCTATATATTCCTCATAGCCCCTCCTGTATTCAATCACACTCTTACTAATTCTGCATGTATAGGTGTAGGACTCCTAACTAAGGGCTTTCAACACATTATTCACTAATACCCACTCCCACTTTTTTTTCCTTTTATCTAACATTCCTACATTTTTACTATTTACTAAAGCCAAATTTCCTTTGTTCTATCCATTAACTTCATATTCCAAGGTCTGGCTTCCATCATGATACCTTACATCAACAAGATTCACCTGAATTAAGGCTACTCTCACTTCTTCCTAAACATGTCAAAGAAATTCTTGACACATGTGTGCAATCAGGTATAATAAATATACCACAATTCCCTCCCCCAATTCTTTGCAGCTATCCCCAGGGTTTAACACTGTAGCATTTGCCAATATTGCCCACACTGGATTCTCTAAATTCCTGCAACAAGGTTGATTTCAAAAAAGCCCAGAAAGACTTACATGAATCGATACTAAGCGAAGTGAACAAAATCAAGAGAATATTGTATGTAGTACAAGATTATGTGATGAACAACAATGATGGACTTGGCTTTTTTTTTTTCAAAAATGAGATGATTCAAGGCAATTTCAAAGAACTTGTGATGGAAAGTGCCATCCACATCCAGAGAGAGAGAGAACTATGGAGACTGAATGTGGATCAAAGCATAATGTTTTCACTTTTTTTGTTGTTTGCTTATTTTTCTTTTCTTTCTCATTTCCTCTTTTGATATAGTTTTTCTTTCACAGTATGCTGAATATGGAAATATGTTTAGAAGAACTGTACATATTTAACCTATATTGGATTGCTTACTGTCTTGGAAGGGAAGGGGAGAGAGAGGAGAGAAGGAGCAAAATTTGAAACATAAAGTATGAAAGGTGAATATTGAAAACTATCTTTGTATATATTTGGAAAAAATAATATGCTATTTAAAAGAAAAAAATACATTCCTGTTGTTTTATTCCAATTTTTAACTATTTCTCCCCTATTTTCATTCCTTACTTCATAAACTTAGCTGTGTTTTCAACCTCTACTTATTTTTCTATTATTCTCCTTTGGTGACTTCATCTCTCTCAGTTTTAATCATTACCCGTATGTCGATAATGTTCAAACACTTACCAGTTTCAGTCTCTCTCCTTAGCGATCATCCCATATTGTCAGCTACCCTATTAGACATTTACATATACATGTATTTTTCAGTCTTTCAAAACTGTTTATTAATCATATCCTATAAACTTAAATATGCAAATTGTTATATGATCTTGCTGGTTTATAAGTTCCCTTGAATAATACAGATTGCATCCCATCCATACCTGTCCTTCCTTCTTTTCCATGCCTTCCAAAAGCAGTCCACCAAGAATATATCTGCAATATATCTTGAATGATCACTAATATCACATGCATTTTTCATGATCACTAACCTAGTAAAGATCTCATTGTCTTTTTGCCTGGTACAACATCTTAACTGACCAACTCTGATTTTCTCTCCCTTCAAATCAATCTCATTGCCAAAATTCTTCCAGATCCAAGAAGTATACCTACTTTTCAGGTTTCAACTTTCCCATTCTGGTTAAGTCTCTGTTTCACTCATTCTTAGCACTGACATGCTGGTTTCTTATAACCAATCAAATAAAATTCAGAGTTTAATGTTATCAAAATCTTCAAGAATCTGATCACAATTTACCTGAATGGAACCTAAGAAGCCTACTAGCCAAATTCCTTTATTTTTCATTTGAAGAAACTAAAGTCTAGGGAAATTAAGTATGTTGGCCAAAGAGACTTCATCTTCCTTCAGTAAAATATCTTTCCATTTCCATCACGGCACAAATGTGACAATGAGCTTGTAAAGGCCTTGATACTAAAATCTTGAACAGATCCTAATAATCTGGAAAAGGATTGAGTATTGATCAAGTGATAAATATGCATTTCCCAATTTATAATAGTCAAAGGAAGTGAACAGACATTTTAAAAGTCATTTGAGAAAGATGACAGGAAAAGATAATGGAGAATGTGGAGGTGGTGTAGAAAAACTGGGATATTAATGCATTGTTGCTGGAGTTGTGAAATAATCTAACCATTATGGAGGAAAAAAAAATTGGAATTATGCTAAAAGGGCTATAAAACTGTGCATATCTTGATCCAACAATGTCTCTAACTGAGTCTATATCTCAAAGACATCAAAAAAGAGAAAAGGGCCATATGAGCAAAAACTGTATCAGCTCTTTTTTGTAATGACAGGAAATTAGAGATTATCAATTGGGGAATGGCTGAATAAAACATGGACATAATGGAATATTATTATTCTATAAGATGAACAGGATGATTTTAGAAAATTCTAGAAAGAGTTGCATAAACTGATGCTGAGTAAAGTGAGCAGAAGCAAGAGAATATTGTACAAAGTAAAATAATGGTTATTTGGTAATCAACTATGATAAATGTATCTCTTCTCAGAAGCAATGTGATGATCCAAGACAATTTCAAGAGACTTTAGATGGGAAATATAATTAGTATCCAGAGAGAGAACTATGGAGACTAAATTGGATTGAAACACAGTATTTTCATCTTTTTTGTGCTTGTCTTTTTACTTTCTTATTGGTTTTTTTTGGTCTGATTTTTTTCATAACATGACAAATATGGAAATATGTTTAAAAGGACTGTGAATCTATAATCTATATCAGATCACTTTCTGTCTTGGGCAGGGAGATAAGAAAAAGAGTGAGAAAAATTAGAAGCCCAAAATTTGATAAAAATAAATGTTAAACCTATCTTTACATGGATTTGGAAAAATAGAATACTATTTTTTTAAGAAACATACACACACACACACACACAACACACACACACACACACACACACACACACACACACACACACACACACCCCAAAACATGATAGACTATATTCTTATTTGATAAGGACCAGCACATTTGGGAAGATTCTATTGGGTGACTTATTTTGGTGATAAATTGTTCAAGTATAGCTATTTTCAGCACATATTATATTGTAAAAACATTGAATTCGGCATTGGTGTGTGAATACTTATACCAAAGATTCATAGATTCTTGAATAAAGTATTAAGACATCCTCACAGGTCAAAAGTGATGATATTTGACTTCCCATAAGTAGGGTTAGTAGTTTTTTTTTTTTTTTTTTTTTCCCCACGGGAAGGAATGGATTTGAAATAATACATCTATAGTATCTGGTTCAAGAGGTAAGTATGCAAGATAGTAAGTGTGAGACTTTGGCTATAGAACAAATAAACTACATTGGATTTTCTACATAGAATCAAACTAGGATGACCCTATTAACATTATGTTGTGGGACTTAATACTTTATTTGTAAATGTGGCACAAGATGCATTATGGGGCCAGTTGTTTCTCATGAATGTTCACTAAAGAACATTTCAAAGTAAAGTGTATTCAGGGCAGGAAAGAAAAGGAACATCTGCGACAGACTAAGAGAGTGATCACATTTTCCAAATATCCTGTTGCAACATATGATAGTCAAACCCTCAAGTTGCATTGTTAAGGTTGGAAAATATAGTTTCATGCAAATGAACTAACTTCAAACTTCAACATTGTTTTCCCATTTTAACTTCATGAAATACTAACAAAATGTCAAAATTTGTTGCACAAGATAACTGAAATCATATATGAAATATGTTTTTTTAGAGAGATGCAATACGTTTTAAGAAGGAGGGTGTAGAATTTGGAATCAGGAATGGATGGTTTCAAATTGAGGTTCAGATTAACTATGTTAACCTTGCCACGTCATTTACCCTCTGTATTCTTTTGAAAACTCTATGAGGACTTAATTACTAAGTCATAGATATTGGTAGAAGAAATGGCTGGCAGAAACAACTGAGCCTTCTGGTATTATTTCTATTTTTTCCTCAATAAAAAGAAGGAATGTTTTATGACAATAAAATATAATCCAAATTACTAAATTAAAATTAATGATAAATATGTAAATGTTATGTCATACACATGCAATATTGAAACATTATAGAAAGTAAAGACATTCAGTCTTTTTTATTTTATTTTACACTTACTATCAATCTACCCAAAGAATTCCAGACATAGAGAAGGGCCAAATGCCAACCAGTTTCTGTGCTTACATTTTATATTTGTCAAAGTGGTTTCTTGCTGGTAGCAAATG
Organism: Sminthopsis crassicaudata; assembly: GCF_048593235.1. NCBI lineage: Eukaryota > Metazoa > Chordata > Mammalia > Dasyuromorphia > Dasyuridae > Sminthopsis > Sminthopsis crassicaudata. The sequence goes on from NC_133617.1 coordinate 727,150,325, forward strand.
GAAAGGCAATTAAAATAACTTCACAAGATATTTTCCAATTAATAAACACATTATCCAAGAGTCCTTTGCCATTTCAAGAGATTTTTCATTACAAAACTTCAGTTGGCTTATTTTAAAATTCAAAATGTTTTCATTTTCAACCAACATTTATGAAGTATTTTCTAAGTGTGCAATGCACTGTCCTTGTTTCTGAGATGACAAGAATGGAATCTGATCCCATCTGTGTATATTCATCACTGATTTCTTATCTTTTGGAATTCTTGTTCATGTTATCCTGTAAGATTATCATAAAAATGCCCTGAAAATATCAGGAGTCTTTATCACTTTCCCTTTCTCCTTTTCACAAGAATATATTATTAGTACATAAAGTCTACCTGTTGGTCATCCATTGCTCCTCTCATATAACCAGTTCATCTTATTTTTTCAACTATAAATTGCTTTGATGGCATGTATGTTGCCAACTTATTTGGTTAATTGGCACCAATTACTCCAGCTTTTCTTCAGAGACAATTATTTCATATATATTTCTGCCTGCTCAAAGTCCACTATGCACCTGTCCATTGTCTTCTGTATGATATTCATTTTTAATTCTTTGGAGATGATTGTATTTCATTACATATTCAGACATGAATATGTAATAATCCTTATAGAATTTTAGTATTATAAATAGGAACATTTCAGAGAGATCTTTGAAGTAAAGAAAGAAGCCTTCCAGTTCCCAAAGTCAATCTTTGGGTTGTATATAATTTTGGACCCAACTCATAGTCCATTTATCCTATTTACTACAATTTAGTTTTTAAATTAGTGGTGCCTCATTTATTTCCTGATTTGTGATACTGAGTCAAATAATTAAAGATTACATTGATTATTCCAAGGAGGCTGTCATTAACTCCTTTGTACACCAAATGTTCTGAATAATTTATTCATTCATGGTACTGCATCCACCTATTTCTGTATTTTTGTGATGAGGGAAGGATTGGGGTTTAAATTTGATATCATTTTATTTTTTTCCAAGTTTATATAAAGATAGTTTTCAACATTCATTCGGTATGATTTTGAGTTCCAAATTTTTCTCCCTCTCTCCCTTCCTTTCACTCTTCCCAAGACAAGAAATTGTATATAGATTATATATGCATTATCATGTTAAACATATTTCCACATTAGTCATGTTGTAAAAGAAAAAAAAATTAGAATAAAAGAAAAAAGATAAAGAAAAAAAAAAGAAAAAATAAGTGAAAATGACATTTTTCAGGCTTTATACAGATATCAAATTCTTTCTCAGGATGTGGATCACACTTTCCATCTTGAATCTTTTGAAATTGTCCTCCATCACTGTATTGCTGAGAACAGCAAAGTCTACCATAGTTGATTAGTGCACAATGTTGCTATTACTGTGCATGATGTTCTCAAGGTTTTGTTTGCTTTCACTCAGTACCAGTTCATGTAAGTCTTTCCAAGTTTTTCTGAAGTCCTCTTGTTCACCATTTCTTATTGAACAATGGTATCTTTGTATAACTACAATTTGTTCAGCAATTCCCCAAGTGATGGGCATCCCCTCAATTTCTAATTCTTTGACACCAGAAAAGAAATTGCTATAAATATTTTTGTATATATGGATATGGATTTTGGTAGTTTAGTTGGCATGGCACTGAATAAGTAAATTAATTTAGGGAAAATTGTCATTCTTATTTTATACTATTTAGACCTATCCATGATATGTGGATTTTTTTTCCTGAGGCTGGGGTTAAGTGACTTGCCTAGGATCACACAACTAGGAAGTGTTAAATGTCTGAGACCAGATTTGAACTCAGGTCCTAAATTCAGGGCTGGTGCTCTATCCACTGTTCCACCTAGCTGCCCCCTATATGGATCCTTTTCAATATTTTATGATCTCTTGGGATTCAGTAGGAATACCACTGAATCAAAGTGTAAGGACAATTTTATAGCCCTTTGGACATAGTTTCAAATTGTTCTACAGAATAGATGGATCACTTCACAAATCCACCAAAAATTTATTAGTATACCAATTTTCCCACATCTTCTTCAATATTTATCATTTTCCTTTTTTTGTCATATTAGTCACTCTGATAGATGTGACATAGTATCTCAGAGTTGTCTTAATTTTCATTTCTCTTATCAACAGCACTTTACAGCATTTTTCATATGACTATAATAACTTTAATTTCCTTATATGAAAACTTCTTGTTCACATTATCAACTGGAGAATGTATTATAATCTTGTAAATTTGACTCAGTTCTCTATATATTTGAGAAATGAAGGCTTTACCAGAAACACTGGTTGCAAAAATTATTTCCTGGGTTTGTTTTCCTTCTAATCTTGGTTGCATTGAGTTTATTTGTGCAAAACCTTTTAAATGTAATATAATGAAAATTATCCATTTTTCATTTAATTATATTCGCTATCTCTTTTTTGGTTATAAATTCTTCCTTTCTCCATAGATCTTACAGATATCTATCTATCTATCTATCTATACACACACACACACACACACATATATATATATATATATATATATATATATATATATATATATATATTAGAAGAGTAAAGTATATATATTATATATATATATATATATATATATATAATATATATACTTTACTCTTCTAATTTACTTATAGTATCACCCTTTATGTCTAAATCATATATCCATTTTGACCTTTTCCTGCCATAGAGTGTGAGATATTGGTGTATGCCTAGTTTCTAATACTATTTTCCAGTTTTCCTGACAGTTTGTGTCAAATAGTGAGTTCTTATCCCAGAAACTGGAGTCTTTGGATTTGTCAAACAGTAGATTACTATAGTATTTTACAACTGTTTCTTATGTACCTAAGCTATTCCCCTCTATTTCTTAGCAAGTACCACATAGTTTTAATGATTGATGTTTTATAATAAAGCCACAGATTTGGTACGGCTAGGTTCCATTATTTTGCCTTTTTTCATTAATTCTCTTAATATTCTTGACATTTTGTTCTTCCAGATGAATTTTGTTATTTTTTCCAACACTGAAATAATTTTGGTAGTTTAATTGGCATGGCACTGAATAAGTAAATTAATTTAGGGAAAATTATCATTTTTATTTTATACTATCTAGACCTATCCATGAGCAATTGATGTTTTCCAACTGCTTAGATCTACTACTATTTGATGAAAAGTGTTTTATAATTATGTTCATATGGTTCCTGTATTTATTTTGGCAGGTAGACTTCCAAATGTTGTATATTGTCTACAATTATTTTAAATGGAATATCTCCTTCAATCTCTTGCTGCTAGGTTTTATTTGTAATGTATAAAATACTGATGATTTATATGGGTTTTTTATATCCTGCAACTTTGCAAGTGTTTAATTGATTTTCTAGGATTCTTTAAGTAAACCATCACAATATCTGCAAAGAGTGATCTTAGTTTCTCCACTGACTATTCTAATCCCTTCATTTTTTTCTTCTCTTATTGTTAAAGCTAACATTTCTAGTACTGTGTTGAATAAATAGTGGTTACGATGAATATCTTTGCTTCACCCCGATCTTTTTGGGAAATATTCTAGCTTATCCTCATTCCATACAATGCTTGCTGCTGGTTTTAGATAGATACTATTCATCATGTTAAGGAAAAACCCACTTATTCCTATGCTCTCTAGTGTTTTCAATAGAAATGTCTGTTGTATTTTGTCAAAAGCTTTTTCTACATCTATTGAGATCATCATATGAATTCTATTAGTTTTGTTACTGAAAAGGTCAATATGTGCTGGCTTTTCATGAGAGAGTCCCTGGTGCTTGTGACTTGCCCGTTATCTGTTGTTGGGGGCTAGCAAGTTGCCCTCTTCACTGGGGCTGGAGGTCTCCCAACTATCCTGCTTTGCCACTAGCCTGCTGAGCGAGGATTGAAGGGCCTCAGTTACTGCTCTGTATTGTATCTAAGAGGCCCCTGTTTTCTTGCCTGAACACTGTCTGCACTGGGCTGTGCTTCCCCTTTTATCCAAGTAAGTCAGAACTTTCCTGAAATCCTTATAAGTTATGTTAAGCTGGATAATTACTTCATTCCATCTTTTTATAAATTGTTATTCCAGAATATGTTAATATGTTTAGAGGTTTGGAAACATTGTTTTTAAGAAAAGCTCAGACAACTTAGTGATTTCTTTCTACTGCCTTGACCACCTTTAATAGTATTTCCATGACCAATAATTCAATTCAATAAGCATTTATTAAGTACTGAATATGGGCCAGACTAATACAAAGAAAAAAAAATAAAACAAATATAGTCTCTATCCTCAACATGTTTAGGACCAATGGGGAAAGACAACACAGAAAAGGAATCTAAAAAGCAGTTGGGAAAAGAGAAAGAAAATACCAAGAGGTATTTTAAATCCTAAACAGAGTCAATAAAAATTCCTGGAATAGGAATCATACAGACCTGCTAATGGAAATGGACAATTACCTGAAAGGTTAAGTCCTTTCTATCTATCTATCATATAAGCTAATATTAAGCTTTCAATCAAAAGTCATGTTTTTTCTTATTTTTTATTCTTATTTGTAATTATTTTGATCCTTTTCCTAAAAAAATTAATTTAAGAATAACTCTCTTTTGACAAGGCATCATTTCTTGTCTGTTAAAAGATAATCAAATTCATTTTTATTACATTATTAGTTGTTTGCCACACCTAGAATTTACAAAGTCTTTTCTCATAGAAAGTACTAATGATGTTTTGTTCCTATTTTCTATTATAACTTTCTCACCAGTCTCAACTATTTCAACTTTTTTTATTAAAACCACACATTTTCAAAGTAAATGGCAATTTAATTTAGAGTTTATTATTGAATACTTTGTAAAATATTTTACTTCTTCATCTGCTATATCCAATTATGGTGAATAAACTTCAGTTATTTTCATGGTGGCCTTTTGTAAATTTTTATCATGAGCAATGAAATCTAAGATGACCAGATATCTACGAAATATTCTTTCTTTTTGCTTGGCTCATGTTTTTAAAACACATTTGATTTTCTTTTTCTCTTCAATGAAAACTTGTGAGTCATCCTTTAATTAGTTACCTCATTCTTTCTTCTGATTTCAGTTACAATGAGAATATTAAGATAAATATAAAATAAGTCCTTCGGGATTAAACCCAATTGACCACTGGCTCACATTTAGAATGTTAACAACTAAGTTTAGTTTTATAAGTAATGCAAAGGCTGTATTATTATTATTTTTAACTTATTGTGTTCCTTTTTTTGGCACCGATACTACAGGAGGGAAAAGAGCCACACAAGACTGATATTTTCCTTTGTTTCATGGTTTCCATAGACAAGGAATTCAATATCAAATGGTTAGATTACGGACAATGAGCTTTTCTGTACTTACATAGACTAGTCCTCAGAAAGCAGACTCAAGTCTTTGTTAAAGGAATTGGAAACCATTCCAGCATGTGAGAAGGTGTGGGAAATATTATTCCAACATGATGTCTGGTTTTACCTAGGAGCACCCCCATTACACAAAGAATTAAGCATCTGAGAGGGATTGTAGAGGAAGGAGATGTTGGAGATCCAAAGAGAAAAGCAAAACATTCCTTACACCCATAAGTTTATGAAACAAATTGTTTGCCATATGATTTTGCTCAATAAAGAAAAGGAGTTCTTCTATTCTATCATTTTCTGCTCTTTTTCAGGCCTAACAATGACCCAAATAATTAAATAATCAACATCATTCCCTCCATCCTCAGAAAAAATTCTATTCTTCTCTTCTGATAAATAGTCATGCTCTGATTCATTGCTACTGTGTATGATGGTACATATGACGAATTCCCCCACACATACCTTTTACCTTTGGCTCTGGGAACAATAATCAAATCTACATTACTATTACTTTTTAAAAGGACTTGTTAATCAACAGCCCTTTGGCTTCACTCAAGAATCCATGATTTCAGAAACCAAAATATGTTATGTAGACATTACCCTCTATATTTGCTGTCTCTCTCAGAATGTAGAATTACTAGAATAAGGGTATCCTAAATCTTTATTCATTCATTAATTCTAGACCCTCTGAGGCACACATGCATTTCCCCACATAGAGGATGAGAACCCATTTCTGGGGAAGTTATGATGATGTCTAAAGGAAGCACTTTGCAGCATGTGTAGGCATTCTATAATGGATTCTGATTAGTTAATCATGTGGTGAAAGGGAAGCTTTATTGAAAACAATACAGGGAGGGATCAGCAAATAATTCCAGTCCCTAAGATCTTGGACTAAATGCATCCATGTGCTTGGCTGTTGTGGTTCCCCACAGGGGAGAGACTGAGAAGTCTGATTCCAGTAGAGTTGTGATGATGGCAAATGAATTTGTCTTAAAGCAATTTTAGATGATGTAAAGACAGCGGGTCACAATTTCCAGGCTCCTAACCATATTGCAAATGGCAACCTCTTTGGTTGACTGTAGCCACAGAACTGGAATTGGAAATCAATTTCAAAATGTCTCAATCACTTTCTGTTTCCCTCTATTTCTTAGGTCTCTACTCTTGCCTTGATGGCTCCAATGAGAAATGATGATGAAAGAGGAGAAACCTTGTGCCCTCTCTCATTCTGAGGCTGACATGTGACCCTGAACAGCTGGGTCCCTGTAATTTGCCTCACCATTAATCCTTTGTTTTAAATAAATGGTAAACTAGAGATTAGGACCTTGTGGTTTTGAAAGGGCAGGAAAGTGAGGACTCCAAGCACTTGAGGATCTATATGTGCAGGATTCAATTCCATGCCAGGTTTTGCAGTCAGCCCCAAATCAATGCCTTCAGGAGCAGGGACCTTAGGAACTCACCCAGCAGGTAGCTAAGATTAAGCTGGTTGTATGAATTTGGACATGAAATTGGTGTGATTAGTGATATGTAAAAACTATGCTTAATATGAGCCTCCTTTCCCCAGAGATCAAGTTAGTAGAAGGGAGAACGTGCCCTAAAAGTATCAGGAAAGTGGGGAATATTGGCACATCTTTTCTATCTTAGACTTAAGCTGTTTTAAAAGCTAATTAATAATACTTAGTGAATAGAATACTCTTTCTGATAGCAGACAATGGAGTTTAACTACTGAATGTCCCAACAGGACTACAGAAAGGTATCCCTCCAGATACCGCTAAAATCTTTTTTTTTTTTTTTTTTTTTTTACCTGAGGCTTAAGTGACTTGCCCAGGGTCACACAGCTAGGAACTGTTAAGTGTCTGAGACCAAATTTGAACTAGGGTCCTCTTGAATTCAGGGCTGGTGCTCTATCCACTGAGCCACCTAGCTGCTTCCTACCTCTAAAATGTTAAGGTGGGAATGATATGGCAACCTGGTTTGGGATAGTGAGACAAGAACACATTGAATATTCATTCACTCATTCATTCCTTGGAACCAATGGGGCATTGTTCATTTTATTAAAAGGCATCATAAGCAAAGCAGGGGCTTCAAAGACAAAAAGGAAATCCTCTTGGACATCCAAAAAAATTTTTTTCTCCTGGATGGATACATGAGACAAGAAAAAACATAATATAAATTAATTTCATGAGAGACAAAGTACTGATCCTGGTGAAGATCAAAAAAGGCCGCGTAGTGGGGTATCTAAGCTGTGTAAAGAATGCTAGTGACTGCACGATGGACTTTCTTTTCTCTTTCTTCCCCTTTCCCTTCCCCTCCCCCTCATTTCTTCTTCTTTCCCTTCTCCTTCTCCTTTTCCCCTCCTTTTTTTCTTCCTTCTCCTCCTCCCACTTTTCCCTCTTCCTCCTTCCCCTTTCTTCTTTCTTTTCCTCCTTTCTCCCTTTCCCTCTTCCTCTTCCCCTTTTTGCCCCCTCCTCTCTCTTTCTTCTCCCCTCCTCTCCTCCTCCCACTTTTCCCTCCTCTTCCCCTTTCTCCTCCCCCCTCTCTTCCTCCTTCTGCCCCAGGGGACCAGCTCTAGCCCAGTGGCCCTCCGCCTACTTTCCTGTCTAAGATGGCGTCCCCCATGGCAGCTCAGGCCGGGAAACTTCTACGGGCTGCGTGGGTACTCCGACCGTGCCTCCCCTTGGGCCAGTCCCAGGTGAGTGGGGATCAGGCCGGGCCGAGCAGGGCCGGGCCGGGCCGAGCAGCGCGGCCCGCGGATCCTCCTGCCCCCGCCTCCCCGTGCTCTATCCCTTTCAGCTTTCCCCCATGCACCTCTTCTTTCTGTGCCTCTGCTGGCAGCCGCGGGTGCCCCAGAGCCCCAGAGCTCACGCCTGGGTACCCAGCATCCCTTCAGTTCCGTGCCACGTCCTCACTCCCGGGCGCTGCAGTCCAGATTCTCCCTGGAACTGGCCCGGAAGGAACGGGCTGCCACAGGGACTGGCGGGCACCCGCGAGAGCCCAGCTTCCCACTTACAGACACACGTGTTCATAAAACTGATCGTGGAGGCACGGGGGGCAGAGCTAGCGGAGGGGGAAGGGCAGGTCACTGTCGGGTGCCATTCACTCACTTCCCGCGTAACCGGGGGGAGGCCAGTCCGCTGCCCCCACCCCACGGGATGTCAGTTTCCTCCCTGGGACTTGTGGGAGTCGGACTGGACAGGCTTAAACGGACTGGACAGGCTTAAACCTACCCAGCAACTAAGAGATGCTCTGAATGCAAAGGGGAGAGGGTGGATTTCTTGTCCTGACTCCGGGGCACTTTAGATCTGGGCTCCTGCTACGGCCACGAAACTTTCCTCGATTCGGGGATCCAGGAAAGCTGAGACAAGAGAGTGTAGTAGGAAGGAGAGAGACAGACTCCCCGCTCCGCTCCGAGTTCTGACTTACACGTAGTTTCACTTTTCCACAGGCCACAGAGTTGACAGACTTTAGTTGCTTGTGGATACAAGCAGCAAGGCTTGTGATCTCAGAGTTCACTTATTGATTGATGAAGGAGGGAGAAAAAGGAAGATTTTTGTTCCCCCTTTGTCTTTATGTTAAAGGCAGACAGTCGGTGGGGGACTGGAACAGATCACAGAAATGTCCTTGTCCATTTTCTCATTGCTAATTAATGAGTGCAGAATTAGTGCTCATGCAATTTTAAGCAGGATATGCACATGATGGTTTTTAAGAAAATTAAAAAGTAAGTGCTAATGATTTTTGAGTTGCCCTTAGTTTTGAGCTAATTATGACACTGCAAACACCTTCTTTTGCCTCTACTTTTTTTTTTATTAATGTAAATTTTGAAAGTGATAATACTTATTACTATAAGGTATGACAGTAAGGTGGGATGCAGAAAAAGAATGGAGTTTGTCATCTGATTGAAATTGCTGGTAACTATTATAATAAAGAATAAATTCAGGTGATCAAATCCTATTCTTTAAGCTTTACAAAAATTAACAATTGAATTTCTAATGGTTAAAATAGATTTGAGTGGGTGATATAAAAAAGAAAGCTAAGGCAAGTGAATAATCTGGAAAGGTGGGGATTTTACTAGGAAGGGTACAAAGCTGTTGTGTACTTGCCTATGAGATTGTAAGCTCCTTGTGGGCAGAGGAAATGTATTGCTTCCCTTTGTGTTCCCTATATAACCTAGCTGGGGTTTGGATTGAGGAACTGCTCAATAAAGCTTTGTTCATATAAATTGAATTGTGGAGAGTTATTTTCAGCTAAAGTTGGGTAAAGTTTAATGTTGGAAACAATGAAAGTGAACCTGGGCTCAAGGTTAAGAGGATTCTATTGTAGATACCCAAGATTGATGTACCATCTCCATCTCATTACTCTGCTTTATGTCCATCATGATGATTGATTATTACCCTATAGGCATAGAAAAGTTGGGAAGAAAGATAAGGGGAATTCTGAAAGAGAAGCATGTTATACAAATTCACTGCAAAGAGCAGTTATTCTCCTTGTGGATCAATAAGCATTTATTGAGCACCTTGTTTTCCAGGCATTTTTTCAGTTGTATCCAACGTTATTTTTGTTTAATTTTTTGTTATTTAGGGTTTTCTCAGCCATTTTTTTCTCCAACTCATGTTTATAGATCAGGATAATGAAGCAAACAAGATCAAGTGACTTGCTTAGTATCTCACAGCTTAGAAATATCTGAGAAATCGCCTATGTCCAAATAAAATGTTAAATACCAGAGATACAAAGAAAAGTAAAAGAAAAGGGCCCATGACTGAGGCCTGTGAACCTCCCTCCCCCAATCAATAAATAGACATTTATTACGTATCTACCATGTACAAGCACTATTCTTAGGTCTGGTTATAAAAAAGTGAAAAAAGAAAGAGTGGGAAAGTACTTCCAGTGATGAAGTAGAGAAACCAGAAAAGTTCCATTTTAGCCAGTTCAAAACTAAGATTTCTGAGTCTGAGCTCCATCCTGAAATGGCAGATTAAAATTTTACCTTTCAATCATAGAGACAGGAGGTGATCATGAGCTGGAGGCAGTTGGGCAATTACAGAATGATCAGGATAATAATGATAATAATAGTAATAAACATTCTGGGTCATTTTAGAGAAGTCCCATAGTAGTGCAGGCAGGTGAGAAATTATCTAAATGAAAAACTGAAAAAAGACTGGAACAAAGTAGCCAAAGAGGTAGGAGAAGAACTAGGAGAGAGCAGTGTAATGAAAATCCACCAGGAGGAGAATATCAAAAAGAAGGGGAACAATGTCAGCAATTGAAGAGAGGTCAAGGAGGTGAGGATTGAGAAAAGGCCATTCAATTTGTCAATTCAGAAAGCATTGATAACTTTGGAAAGAGTAGTTTCCATTGAATAATGGGGTCAGAAGCCATGCTGCAGAGATGGAAGAAGAGAATGAGAAAAAAGAAAATGGAAGCATCAACTGTAGATCATCTCTTAAAAGTTTAGGAACAAAAAGAAGTAAAAGGAGGAGCATCAGTGTGTTCAAGCAATTGAATCCCTTTGTCTCTGCTTCAGTGTCTGAGCAGTCCTGAATCTTTCTTGATTTCCCTTTTGTCTTTAGTATTGCTAAAATAATAATCCTCTTCTCCAGATTAAATAAAACAACTCTCTTCATGAAATAAAGCAACTCTGCTTCTAAGAGTCTTCTGCAAATTAACATAGTTTTGTTATCCCCACATCACTATGCAGACATTTGCTCCCCAAAAGAACAATTAACTTGTAATATAAGAAAGATGATGATAAGTCTGTTGCTTGTTGTCCTGGACCCATTGTCACCAGCACAAAGTACAGTATGTGTGCCTATTAAGTCACACATAAGTGACTCTCTGACTGTCTCACTCCCTGTACACTCTGCATTCATTAGCAGTACCTTTAAACTCTGGCTGAACATTCATTTTCATTTTTTCTGTCCTATTCCTCATGCAATTCAATTCAAAAAGGATTTATCCAGGACTTCCTAGGTGCCAGGCACTGTAATAGGGGCAAAAGGACACAAATATAAAGATGTAACTCAGTCCTGAATTCATGAAGTTTTTTTTTTTTTTTTTTTTTTTTTTTTTTTTTTTTTTTTTTTTTTTTTTTTTGTGGGAGTTACAACTTATACCAAAATGAGTAAATATAAAATATTTAGGAGGAAAGAAAGGCCTAGGAACTGGAATCAAGGACTCATGTTAGAAATGCACAGGGCCTGGCAGTAGTACACACTTAATATACTTATTGACTTGTGAACATTTGAGTTGAATTTGGAAAGTAGTAAGGAATTCTGAAAGGTTGAAGTGAGGGGAAGACCGTGGCTTAACAGAGGGAAGAATTATCTTTTTGAAGACACAGGAGTGGGATAGGGCACTAATTTTCTTTTTTGTGAATTCTGAAACCTGGTGATTTCAATAATATGGTTTTGATAATATAGTATATATATATATATATATATATATGTATATATATATATATATTTAACTACTTTGTGATGTAGCTCAGTGAGCCAATGATTTCATCAATGTAGGTACTCACTCCACCAGAGCATTTTGCAGCCCCTCCTCTCCTTTTCTTTCTGTTCTCATTTTATCTATGTCTTCCCAGAAATCTTCCATGCAGACCCAATTCAATAGAACGGAGACTTTCTCGTGATACACATAGTGTAATTTTGCATTCTGTAAGGTATCCAGTTCTTTATTCAGTAAAGATTCATGAAACGACAGTGGGAAAAACAAATATTATAAAAGAAAACAGGTTCAACCTTTGCCCTTTGCTGTTGTAGTCTTTAAAAATGCTGACTCTCCCTTAATTTTCTGCCCTCTTTTAGAGGAGGGGGAGGAGGAAAGGAGGATGGATGCTTGCCTTATAGGAGTGAAGGACCAAAGGTTATGTTCTAGTTCTTATCAGCTAAATGAGGTTACACAAACTGCATTGTAATGTTGCAACCTACTAGCAGGTTTCTTGTCCAGATGAATATATACTTTTTTTTCTCCTTTTAAATGAAGGGTAACAGCAATTTCAGCTGTTTGAGCTGGAGATTCATCGTCCATGATTTAGGAGGAAAACTGTTGACCTTTTGTGTTTGAAACCTGATGTGATATTTCCCTCACTGGAAGCTCCCAGATGGAGGGTTAGAGAGGGTAAAAAACACCAGTGTCTTCTGTCTTTGTATCTACCTCAGCAACACAAACACCTGCATTTTGCATATAGTAAGTACTTAATAAGTGTATGCTGAGTATATGACAGTAGAATTAAGAGAAAGGCACATTTTGATTTAAACTAAGACAAATTTCCCAACAATTTCAACAATCATAGTAGATAGTAAATTGTTAATCACTGGAGGATTTCAGGTCATGGTGAGATTCTCTCCAAGAATATTATAAAATATATATTTTTGGTCAGGTAAGAGTGTTGAACTGGATACAATGACTTACCAGTACAAGTCACTTGAATTCCCAAGGCCTTAGTTCCCACATCTGTAAAATGGAGGTTAATTGGATTTCTTCAAGGATCCTTCATGGAATCTTTCATGTTTAACACTGATCTTGGTATATAGCAGGTGCTTAATAAATTTTTATTGACTGATTGACCCCCTGGAATTACTTCCCAGAAGGACATCAAAATCAATCTCATGTCATTTTATTAACATTTATCTATATAGATATTGATATATAGACTGACTGAACTGTATCATTTATTTCTGTCTCTAGTAATTATCTTTGTCTCATTTATCTTCACCTCTTTCTATTTCTATCTCTAATAATAACTTAAAAAAAAAACAAATAGGACAGATAAATGGTTCAGGGGATAGAGTACTGGCCTCTGGAGTCAGGGGGATGTGAGTTTAATTCTGACCTCTGACACAACACTTCCTAACTGATCCTAAGCAAGTCACTTAATCTCAGTTGCCTTGCAAAAAATAATAATAATAATTAATATTTATATAATATTTATATATAGCATTGTGCTAAGGCTTTACAATTATTATCTCATTTGATCCCCATCCCCATAACAACCCTGTGAATTACTTACTATTATCCCCATCTTACAGATGAGGAAATTGAAGCAGAAGGATCAGTTTATCTGGAATCTAAAAAGACCTGAATTCAAATCTGCCCTCAGGTCTTCTGGCCTTCAGTTCCACTGTTATATTTACTGGATCACTCAGTTTTATTTTTTAGTCTCTATTTGTATTTCAATCTCCATCTCTAAATCTCTACCTCTATATTATCTATTTCTATCTTTACCTCTTTCTTTATCCTGTTTCTTGTATATGCACTGTTAATTGCAAGTTGTCTGCCCATTAGAAAGTGAACTCCATACCATACCATACTTATTAGTACCATGGCTAGCACTGATATATATTCAACAAATTATTGTTGATGATTGTTTCAATATTCCTTGCTTCTAAATTTTTCATTTTATAATTCTTCAAGTTTTTACCTCTCTTTCAGCTCTTAGATTTCATGATTCCAAGAGTGTCTTGATCTGTAATCTTGATAATCTTGATAAATCCTATTTAAATAATGGTTGAAGTTTGCAAACCATTGGATTCTCTGCCACTGGGTGGGCTTCAGCAAAGAGCACACTGAATTTGTCAGGTTCAAATCTGAGCTCTGACACTTCCTTATTTTTGATTATGGGTCAATCACTTAATCATGCTGGACTTCAGTTTTCTTATGTGTTCTCATTTCTTAAATGAGGGATTTAACTAAAAAATTTTATATTCTCTTCTATTCTAAGTCTATGATTCTATGACTTTGTCCTAATTCTGAAAACAGTTTCCATTGATGCATCAGAAGAAGTACTGACATATTAGAGAGAAAAGTGTATCAGCTATCTCAACTAATTTTTCGAGATTTACAACTGATTTTGGTGGACTATCTTATATGTCATTTTTTGACTCTTAATGGAGAGCTCTTCTCAAAAGAAATTTCAGAGATAAGTGCATCTAAACGTTAACATGGATATATTTTTATTTAAAGCTTTTTGAACCTGGCTCCAAACTACCAGTTCAGCTTGATGCAGATATATTCCTCCATTTCGTAAGGTCTGAAATCTAGCCAACACGAGCACCACCTTATTGGTTCCCTCAAAAGAAATTTAGATACTCTAGAGTCTAGACTCTTCCCCATGCTAGTAAAGCACTCCCTACATCCTCACCTAGTAAAATCTCAAGAAGATCAGCTGAAACATACTTCTTCCCTCAGGCCATTCCTGATTTCCCTCCAGCTGCCAGTGTCTTCCATCCCAGATTATTTGGATTCATTATGTTTGAATTCTATAAATTACCTATATAACTTATATGAGTATGTATCATTTCCTCTTATAAGAATGTAATTTTTATTAAAGCTTCTTATTTTCAAAACATATGCATAGATAATTTTCAACAAGAAACGTAAGTTCTTTGAAGGCAGGGACTGTTTTATTTTTATTTTTCTTTGTATCCCAGTCTCTGTAAGAGTCTGAAGCAGAGTAGGTGTTAAGTAAATGTCTTGATTGATTTATTCATGAGAACCTAGATTGGTGTATATTCCCTTCTACTATCCTCAACAGTTGATTATAGAATTCATCCCAGCTAGAGTGTCATGTCCCAGTAATGCATCAGGAATACTCTGAAGTATAGTCTACAAAATTTTGGGAAGTTAATTTCACTTCTTAGTAAATCTGTGTTGTTTATTCATTTCAGTTAAATCCAACTCTTCATGATCCAATTCAGTTTTTCCTTGCCAAAAGTAGTGGAACCATTTGCCATTTCCTTCTCTAACTCATTTTACAGATGAGGAAACTGAGGCAAGCAAACTTAAGTGACTGGCCTAATGTCACACAGCTATTAAGTGTCTGAGATTGGATTTTAACTCAGGTCTTCCAGGTTCCAGATCTAACATTCTATGCTTTGAGTCATCTAATTGCCCAGTAAATCTGTAGAATTATAAACAGGGAGCCTGTAGAGGCCCTAGATGTCATTTAATCCAATTCTCTTGTGTTGCAAATGAAGAAACTGAGACCAAGAGGAGGTAAATGAGTTATTGATAATCCTTAAGATAATCATCAGCAGACTAACTATTTCAACCAAGTTTATGGACTTCAAATGCACTACTTTTTGGCCCCTTATCCCTACTTCAATACTATGAAGCTTACCTTTATTTGAGGAAAATAAATGAGGAGGCTCTTTCAGCTCAAGGTATATGAACCCACAGATTGAAATGAGGAATCCTCCATTCAGCTATTCCATTCTTTGCATATCAGATCCATCAATCCTCAACCCTACTTTATTCTCCTGATTTAAAACTAATTTACAACTGCCAACCAGCAAAAGCAGATTCTGGCTCCCAATCTGATCTTTACTGCCATAGCAAAGAAGAGACATGTTCTCTTCCATTTTTTTTTCTTTTTTCTGTCCTCTCTCCCTTCTTTTTAGAGGAATGACTTATTTTTTTCTCCATATTCTTATCTTATTTTTCCTGTTCCCTAATACCATCTTCCCTAATGCCATCTTTCCTAATGCCATCAATGAATCTCAGTCACACTTTGTCAGAAACTAGTTTTCTTTGCTTCATTTGATTGGTAAATGTGGCCAAATGAAAATCTCTAGAAAGTTCCAGGTGAGATACTGGCAAGTTCATTGAATCATCTGGTTTAGATTTAAACAAACAAACAAAAAACCCCTCTTAATTAGCTACCTAAGTGAAGGAACATGTAGTCTAAGATGAAGCTCCTCAAATCTGATTTTTGTAAAGAGCAAATCACATGGAAAACTGAAACAACTTTCTAGAAGATGGGCTTAGTTCCCTATGTCCTGTGTAAACTGACTATTAAAAAAAGATATTCTTTTGGTGTGGACAATGCTGGTTTTCTGTTAATATTCATCAAATTCATTTATTTGGAGCAGCTAGATGATATATTGGGAAGCATGTAGGCCTGGTGTCCAGAAGATCTGCCTTTGAAATATGTTTCTGGTACTTACTAGTTCTGTGACTCCAAGAAAACCACTAAATCTCTTTTAGTCTCAGTTTTCTCTTCAATAAAATAGGAGGAATAAAGGGGATGAAACAGGCATTTTTGAAGCACTTACTATGTGCCAAACACCATGCTAAGCGCTTTGCAAATATATATATATATATTTTTTTTTATTTGATCCTTTCAACTACTCTGTGGAATAGGTACTATTATTATCTCTGTTTTTATTGTTGAGGAAACTGACTTAGACCATAATTAAGTGATTTGCCCAGGATTCCATAGTTACTAAATGGATAAGGCTGTATTTGAACACAATCCTTCCTGACTCCAAGTGGGCTCCACCTTATCATCATCTAGTTGTTCCTTCTTCCCATACTTGTTATGAAGATAAAATGAGGTAGCACTTTCTAATTCACCTCTTTATTCATCCATCACTCAGGATTGATACTCACTTATCAGGGGTATCCCTTTTTCCAAAAGAATATTAAATCTTTCATCCTTTCCATGACTTTATTTTTTGGTTTCCTGAAACCAGTAACTACCAATTTATTTATTATTAGCCCCAATTAATAAATAGATCATCAATTACCCAGAAAATCTCTCTCTCGGGTTTTTTTATTCATCACATAATAAAGCATTTATATAAAATTTCATGTTCATAAAGTGCCTTTTCCTGTAATGAAAAGTTGGTTATAATCACCTATGTGATTTTCCCTGATACTTTCATTCCAAGTGAGATCCTTGAATCCAGGAATTATTTGCCCATATCCCTAGCTTCTAGTACATAATAGGCACTTTAAAATACCCCTTGATAGAATGAAAGGTCAAAAGCCTTTGTTCCATTGGAAAAAAAAAAATATATATATATATATATATATATATTTATATACATATATATATATGAGTGTGTATGTGTGTACATATATATGTTTCATATATGTATATACTCACATATATGAATTTGAGAAATGGAAAAGGAAGGAGGGATAAGTTCTAGGGGATGACCATATTCAGAAATAGTTATCAGAATAAAAATCTTGAAAAGAAGTCCTACAGTGGCTCTCTTCTACATTGCCAGCAGTCCTGGATCTACAGACTGGCTTTCCCCTGGAATTGCTAAGGACTTTTCTCTGTCTTAAAGGTAAGTTTATTTGACCATTTCCTTAGAAAAACCAATGTCTTCTGATTGTGATGTCACAGATATTGGATTCCTGAATTTTGAAAGGTTTATTCTGGTCAGCCTCCCAAAATGGAAAAGGGTTTTCAAGATCCTTCCCAAACAAATACTAACTAAGAAGCAATCTAGGAAAAAAAAAGAAAGAAAGAAAGAAAGAAAGAAAAGAAAAGGAAAAAAAAAACAAACAAAAAAAACCTAAATAAATAAATAAATAGAATCTTTAAATTGTTTTCATTTCAGGAAGGAAGCTATTAGTGGTGAGCACTTCTTTATGAAGCATTCACACAGAGACATTCTGATTTAAAAATCATTAAAATGGATAAATCTAATGAACTGAAGAAAGAAATAAACTTCAAAATTATATTTGTGCCTTTAAAATAAATAATAAATGTGACCTCCCTCCCTGAAAGAAAATGTAGCATTAGGCTATTTTTTAAAATACATATAAATAGAATGAAACTTGGCATCAGATCTAAAACTTTGAGAGAAATTCTGTTCCCTTATCTCTAAAAATAATCTGTATAGCTAAAAGCCACTTTGTAGACTATTACTTCTTGGATTAGAATTTTAAGGTATTTCCTGACCATTCTAGAATTAATTTTGCACTTATTAGTAATTTATTAAGCTTTATCATTAACATTCTAAAATTTGAAGATATATATTTAAAGGAATATATTTTTTCTTGTAAGAAATAGCTGATATGTGTGTATGCATATGTGGGATTGTAAGATATTCAGTATTTATTAAATGCCAGTAAAGTGCCAAGGGACAAAACATGACCCTTGATCCCTAAGAATTTAATATTCTTTTGAGTGTGGAAATGATACTACCACCCAACAGAGAAAAAGAGAGGTATTTGTGGAATAAGTGAACAGTAACAACATGGGGCAGAAGAAGAGGTGGGAATCAGGCTAGTCTTCCTGAAGGAAATGACACTTGAGCTGAGCCTATAAAGAAATTATACAAGATTCTAAGTATCATTTCAGTTTTATCTTTTATTTATTTACCTGAAGGTATCCTCTGAGATATTGTGTATTTGTTTTCTTGCCTTTATCTTACAAAGCAGGTAAAGATCCAACACAGGAACTGAAAAAAACCTAGATTCTAAATCTCTTTCCATCCACACCCCCCAGTATGCTTACTGGCTGTGTAATCCTGGGTAAATTATTAACCTTTTAGTGTTTCATACAACTTTCTAAGATTGTAAATTGCAGAGATTGTACTGACTTGAATTGATGTGTGTGTGCGTGTATGTGTGTGTGTGTGTGTGTGTGTGTGTGTGTGTGTGTGTGTGTGTGTGTAGGAATTTCTTTACCCAGCACTTCCCTAGATCAGTGGTTCTCAAAAGGATATTCTGGGATACCCCTGAAGGTTATAGAATAAGGTCAAAACTTTTCAAAACTAGACCATTTAAATTTCTAATATAAATATTAATAAATAAAACCAACATAAATATAAATTTTAAGGAAGGTCCTCAGTAATTTATAGAATCTTAAACAGTTCTAAGATTGAGAATCACTGTCTTATACCAATGAAATTAAAGACACAGTCCTTTTGACAATTTACATCCCTATCTTTTCTGGTCTTGCACCTGCAAGCTAATGTTCCATTAGCTTTGGACACTTCTTTATAGAAAGGAAGAGATGACACCTGATTTAATGATTTATTTTGACATCAGTTTCTGTATCCATAGTAGCAGGATATCAGGAAAGTACATTTCCTTTTGTTTCATGGCTCTGAGCTCCTTAAATTTATAGCAATGGAGTCTTAGCTAGTCTTGGTACACTAAGAAGGCCTCAAACATTGGTCTGAATTCAGACTACAAGACTTCATAAGACCTCTTTCTTTGACTACACCAGCTTCCAAAACCTTGAAAGTGTCCCCATTGGTGATGGTATATCATGTGCTCATGTTGAGGAAATCCCAGGTTACTGAAGTTAAAAACAGAAATTGTTGGATTTCTTTTGAAATAAGGGGGGGAACATGAACTTTCTTCTCCCATTTGAGAAATCTTCAATAAAGGACACATTTCTTATTTATATGACCATGGAATTTCTTCAGACTTTGGCATTCATAATGTATCGATATTCTTTTGCAAAAGGAATAAATGTGCTTCGGAGTTCCCCTCACTAATTATGGTGTTCAGCAGGTGGCGGCACAAATCTATTTGCCTCACTTACTTTAAAGCCATTCTTTTTTTAGGTCAGAAAAAGATGCCTTTCCTGGAACCATGATGTTTTAAAAATAAGCAAAATGTTCATAATTTAAGGAAGATTAATCCATTAAACAGAATAGGTTGGTTTTAGTGATTCTGTCTTGAGTGCAGAGGCCTGGGAGCAGGAAGCTTACAGAACTGAATGTGAATTAGTGTAGACTTTGGTTTGTGGGCCAACATAAGCTCTTTTAAAAGCAATACAAATGTTTGACAGCTATCAATATGGAGATGGCACTTGACGATTAATTTTTGTTTGGCAGTTTGAAACAGTGTGCCATAGTGAAAAAAGTGAACTCTGAGTGGGTTCGAGTCATGCTGGAGACACTCATGAGCTCAGTGACTTTGGACAAGTCACTTCATCATTCCATGGCTCTATGTGCTGTGGTAGAGGAAGATCCCATTTGGGAGTATCCTAGTGGACTGAAAAAATTATGGCTTCTTTTTACATCACATGAATTTGCCTGTTGGAAATCTGAATCGATGTGAATCTGATTATCCACAGAAATATCATCTGTTTCTACTCTTTTTGAAGGATTTTTGGAGGCAGTGTTTTTTTTTTTATTACTAAGGAACTGCATCTGTAAAAGGTAAAATTACTACTAGGTGCAGTTGTTTCTCTGTACCCAAGAGACTTAACTTCACTTGAAATGGAAACATGATTAGCCTGAAAGGAAAAAAATTGGCCTTAGTATTAGGCAGACTTCAGAATAAAAAAAAGGAGAAATGGCCAGATCTTCTACCACTTTAGGTCCTGGGTTTATTCTGCTCTACAGAGATAGCAAGATGGGAACAGCCCTGGACCAGAGACAGCAGATCCTAGGTGGGAATCCAGTTCAGATGTCAGCTGGGAGATGTGAATCAATCACTGGCCTTATCAGAGCCTGAGTTTTCTCTGCTCTGAAATGTGGATGATCCCTGCTGGAGTCAGCAGCCAAGGTTTGACCAAATGAGATGATATCTGTAAGCATTAAAGGTGGTGCTATTAGCAAACCTGCAAAGGATTATAGCTTTTACCAATGATGACATCCCCCAAATCCCAGAATCCTGTTTTTAGCTTGGCTTTATATATCTGTTTAGAATCACAGTCCAGGAAAGGACTTTAGATGTCACCTGGAGATAGATCATGGTCCTCATTTCACAAACTAAGAAACCAAGACCCCACAAGGTTGAGTAACTTGATTTGCAAATGACTAGACTTGCCATTTGGATTCCTTCCTTCCTTCCTTCCTTCCTTCCTTCCTTCCTTCCTTCCTTCCTTCCTTCCTTCCTTCCTTCCTTCCTTCCTTCCTTCCTCCTTCCTTCCTTCCTTCCTTCCTTCCTCCTCCCTCCCCTCCCTCCCTCTCTCTCTCCCTCTCCTCTCTCTCTCTCTCTCTCTCTCTCTCTCTCTCTCTCTCTCTCTCTCTCTCTCTCTCTCTCTCTCTCTCTCTGTTTTGTTGTTTCTGTTTCTGTGTCTCGACATATTTTGGTCTGTCTTTTTATCTCTCTCTATGTGTGGTTTAACTCTGTTCCTCTGCCTCCCATGGTATGTACCAATGTGGTTTAGTAGAGCTGAATTCAAATTCTTCTGAGAACTTCTGCCTGTGTGATCCTAGGTGCCTCACTTACACTTTTGATGACCTCATATGAATCCCTTATCTGATAAGTTGTATAGAAGAGAGCAATTTACATTGATGGCAAGAATTTAGTCCTCTGGCAATCTCTATACCACTAAAACCATATGTTTGATATAAAACACACATACAAAATAATCTCTGTCTCTGTCTCTTTCTCTATCTCTCTATGTGTCTCTCTCTGTTTCTGTGTCTCTCTCTGTCTCAGTGTCTCTCTGTTCTCTCTCTCTCCTCTCTCTCTCTCTCTCTCTCTCTCTCTCTCTCTCTCTCTCTCTCTCTCTGTGTGTGTGTGTGTCTCCCTCTCTGTCTCTCTCTCTGTCTCAGTGTCTCTCTGTCTATCTGTGTCTGTGTCTGTGTCTGTGTCTGTGTCTGTCTGTCTGTCTCTCTCTCTCTCTCTTTCTCTTTGTGTGTGTGTGTGTGTCTCCCTCTCTGTCTCTCTCTGTCTCAGTGTCTCTCTGTCTGTTTATCTCTCTCTCTCTCTCTCTCTCTCTCTCTCTCTCTCTCTCTCTGTGTGTGTGTGTGTGTCTCCCTCTCTGTCTCTCTCTCTGTCTCAGTGTCTCTCTGTCTATCTGTGTCTGTGTCTGTGTCTGTGTCTGTGTCTGTCTGTCTCTCTCTCTCTCTCTTTCTCTTTGTGTGTGTGTGTGTGTGTCTCCCTCTCTGTCTCTCTCTGTCTCAGTGTCTCTCTGTCTATCTGTGTCTGTGTCTGTGTCTGTGTCTGTGTCTGTCTGTCTGTCTCTCTCTCTCTCTCTTCTCTTTGTGTGTGTGTGTGTCTCCCTCTCTGTCTCTCTCTGTCTCAGTGTCTCTCTGTCTGTTTATCTCTCTCTCTCTCTCTCTCTCTCTCTCTCTCTCTCTCTCTCTCTCTGTGTGTGTGTTGTGTGTGTGTGTATGTGTGTCTCCCTCTCTGTCTCTCTCTCTGTCTCAGTGTCTCTCTGTCTATCTGTGTCTGTGTCTGTGTCTGTGTCTGTGTCTGTGTCTGTGTCTGTCTGTCTGTCTGTCTGTCTCTCTCTTTCTCTCTCTCTGTGTGTGTGTGTCTCCCTCTCTGTCTCTCTCTGTCTCAGTGTCTCTCTGTCTGTTTATCTCTCTCTCTCTCTCTCTCTCTCTCTCTCTCTCTCTCTCTCTCTCTCTCTCTCTCTCAACTAGTCCCGGAGATAAATATAACTTGGTCCTCTACATAAAAGTGCTTTCTGGCCCTGCTCAGAACTCTGAATCTATGTAAGCCAGTCGATGCTTGCCATTCATTCCCCTACCCCCACCTTTTTCTGCCAACAGCACAACCTTTTCTATAAGGGCCTGCTGAGCTGCCTTTCATAACGCACAATGCCCTCCTCCCCCAATCCTACTATCCTCATGGTACCTTATTCTTTTTATTATAAACCCTCAAAACTGATCGTACTCCCATGTTCTTTATTGTTCATTTATAATCAGTCCTTGATTACATGCTGATTATTCCTAAATCTCAACTTTATCCTCCCAGAGAAAAACAGAGCTCAGTGTTATGATTCTGATTAGGAAATCAGCCGAATTCAACAACATGCTGTATTTTTTCAAAAGACTTGGAACTCAGTATTAACATTTTACTTTCTGATTTAACCTTTGGCATTCTTTCTCAATTAAGACAGCACAAAGACTCAAGGAGGTTTAACTCAAAAGCAACTACACTGATTAATGAAATAAAACAGACAGTCCTTGCAGAATTTCCCCAAAGGCATGGTCTTTCCCAGGAAGTAGCCATTTGGGGAATCTTTCCTCAAGGCAGTATGGGAAAGGACACTGGCCAAGCATTTGGCCTTAGGAAACTCAGTTGCCTGGACCTCTACTTCTATCACTGTACAATGAAAATTTGAAATTATATACTTCTAAAGAAAACACACACACACACACACACACACACACACACACACACACACACACACATACAGACAAACTTTTGAGGTCCTTTCCAGATCTAGATATATTCATAATAACTAATATTATATAATACTTTAAAGTTTACATAATGCTTTACAAGTATTATTTCATTTAATTCTCACAACAGCCCTGTTATGTAGGTGCTGTTATTATCCCCATTTTACAAATGAGGTAATTGACATGGAAAGGGGTTAAGTCTTTTGTCCAGGGTCACACAGCTGATAAATGCCTGAGGCAGGATTAGAATTCAGCTCTTTCCCATTTCAAGTTTATAACTATCTATTGTATCATGTAGATGAATAAATAATACATGACTTGAGCAGGAGAGTTCATTAAGAACTATGTTGGGAGTTATCAGTAAAATTCCTTCAAGAGGGTGGCATTTGAACTGAATCTTGAAGGATGGTGGGAGGTTTTTTTTGGGAGAGAGGAATGAAAAGGACATATATATTCCAGAGAGGGAGAATGAGATACCCAGCAAATTTTCCATGACACACAATAGGTTCTTAATAAATGCTTATTTATTGAGATATTAAGTATAAAAAGATAAAGAGATGATGATGAAATATGGATTTGGAAACAGAGCTTATAGATTTATTTGTCTGGGACATTATGCATGAGGATAATCACTATGGATTATAACTATTAATATCTACTGGAATACATAAAACTTATTGTAGAATATAGTGAGAAGCTCTCAGAGCCAGAATGATCTGGGTTCAAATAATGCTTCCGACACATCACAGATATGTGATTTGGGGCAAGTCACTTAACTTCATAGTGCCCTCAGACCAATCTCCAAGTCTCTAAGTTTCAGAGAAGGTTCTCACTTGAGGGAAAGTTTATGATCTGGGATCTTCTGTATCCTTGAAAACTGTCATCCTATCCCTAGTCCCCATGTCTTCAATGGGGATAGCGTTAAAGGTCATGGAATGAGATAATGCAGTGGTCCAGAACTTTGTTTGACTGTGAAGTACTAAATGAAGTGAGAAGACTGCACATCATGCACATCATGGGATGTCCATGTGTCCAAAAGAGCTTTTCTTTCAGGAAGATTGCCGAGTCTGTCCTCTGATGGCTATGGTCATTTCCCAAATGGATCTCTGCAGTAAATCTTTTGGATCCATAGGACCTCATTTGCTGCCTCCCTGGATTTCCAATGCCAAGAGAAAGTCTGGAGCATGAAAAGTCCCTTCATGAGTGGCCTGAATAATATCCCCCAGTGAGTGTCCTAGCTGCTTAATGATGGACAGTGGGGGAGGAGAAAATTCAACATAATATAGGCACATACAATGTGGGTGTATGCTTGCATGTATATATGTATATATGTGTATATGTGTATATATATATATATATATATATTTACATACATGTACAATTTAAATCCACGTGCATATATGGCACATATCATAAGACATAAACGTGTATATATAACACACATGTACATTGTACATATATACATATACACACAACCACACAACATAGACATGCATACATATGTACACACAATGTGCATACACACATTACACAAATGTTTCTATATATGATGTATGTGCCTATAATCTCTCCTCCCTTCTCTTCATCTTCATTTTCCTCCCTCTCTCTATTTGTCAGGCCAGTAATTTTATTGATATAATGGAGAGCATCACTTGCATTTGACTTTAATAGTCTCAAGACACACACACACACACACACACACACACACACACTCACAGAGACATATACTTACACAATCTTAATGCAGTTAAACAGTTTTACTATCAAACAAAATAAAGGAATTGAACTTACATCCTTTAAATATTTATATTCTCCACCTAATTCAGTAGGTACAGTGCTCAGTCACTGAAATACCACATGTGTGCCTGTGTGTGTATGTGTCTCATTCCATGTGTGTGAATGTTCTTAGTGGCAGGGAAAGGATTGTATCTGTTATTTTAGTTCTTTTGTCCTCTATCATTGCAGATTACCAGCTGCTTCTGTTTTGACCATGGACTTGTAGATGGAAAGTCTTTCTTGGGCTTGCTTAGTTTTGTTTTTATTAGCCAATCTCTTGGTACAATAAGATTAATTGCCCTGTACATGGTTATATAAAAATAAGCAGAAGCATTTAAAGCGTATCTTTGCTGGTTCTAATAGGATGCTTACTACATATAGTGTATGATATTGTTCATCCTAATACTTTTCATTCCTCTTTTAGCTTTGAATGTAGTGTCTAATCATTAAGATTGATTGCTTTGGTTCTTGTATTCTCACTGTGATCAGATGAATTTTCACAAAAATTACCCTATACCTGTTGCCCAATTTTTCTCAACCTTTGTGAGTTATGCAAAGTGAAATAAACAGAATCAGGAGAAGAATCTGCATTTGGGCCAAAAGTGACATGAATAAAAAGAGCACTAAAGAAAAACCTGACCCTGAGCAACTCTTATTGACCAACCAGAGAAAAGATAGGACAATGAGCCTGCCTTTCATAAAGCAGTTGGCGATTCTGGGTTGGAATTTCCTATACATTGTTAGCTGGAGACAATGTGTCCCTTGAGTTTGTTTACCTGTTTTTCTGTGTTAAATGGGAGGTCTCAGATTATGGTTTGGGTAGTATATTCAGAAATTATTATTATGTGAAAATTAAAGGCATCAATGAAATTATGTTTATTATTATTTCTAGTAATTGTTTCTCTTAATTAGGTACAGTATTAGGGGCAGATAAAGAAGAAGAGGTAAAGACTTTTTCTCTCTCTTCAAAAGTAGTCTATTTGGGGGAATTGAAACTTCACTCTTCCCAGTAAACATATGACCTGATTTCTTTTACATTGCCGTCATCTTTCTATTTTGTGCCAAGATGCCCTATGCGTCTGGCTTTTGTATCTTTAGTCTGTTCTGGTTTCTATTAAGCATCTCAAAATAGGTTGTCTTGCAGTATGACAGGTAGCAATTGGCTTTACACCAAGGCTCTGGGAGGGATGTAAGAAGAGGAAGGTCTTTCAATGGGTAGCTACAGAACATTCCATCATGTTTCCAGTACACACAATTGCAGACACAAAATCCATGACATGAATCATGTGGAAGAAGATGTAGGACTGAGTATCGTATACTTAGATGTGAGGAATATTGATACTGGCACTAGATAAACCAGGACAATTATATTTAAAATTTATTTCATCTGACTGATTTTCCTTTTTGGCCAGCTAGTTTGTTTCAAACCACATTCCTTAGTTAAAATTTCCTGACAAAAATATGTATCATCTCACTGATTTTATTTAGTTGAAAAGAACCTCAGAATATGATCATCTCCCCCCAACAAAAATCCTTCTTTTTTTCATAAATGAGTAATATGAGGTGGTGCTCCCTATCCAAATTCACAGATAATGTTATAGTCCTGATGAATTGGCCATTTTTTTTCCACTACAGAAACTTCCTCAGTTTACTAATCAGTTAATGAAGGGATCATTCTAGAAGATTTCTAAAGTCCCTATTGGATATACAATTCTGTGATTCATTGAAATACTGCCCTGGGTTATTGACTTGAAACGCTCAAGTGAGAAAAGGACATTGCAATTGGGGTTAAGTAAGTTACCCAGGGTCACAAAGCTAGGCAGTGTTAAATGTCTAAGATCTGATTTGAACTCAGGTCCTCCTGTCTTCAGGGCTGGTGCTGTATCCAATATGCCACCTAGCTGCCCCAACAGATGGCTTTTCTGACACTGCTATGGCTAGGCTGCTGGATCAACCAATCATGGCTTTAGAGTTGCAAATGATTGTAAAGAATACTTAAGGTTGTAAGAACAAATATCTACAGTTGGAAAGAACCTCAAAGACCATCTAGTCCAAATTTCTCAATTTCAGAGGCAAAAACTGAGCCTCAGAGAGGTGAAGGGTCTTGTCTGAGATCACACAAGTAGGAATTAGAAAACTGAGGTGAAGGGTCTTGTCCATGGTTGTCCAATTAGAGAGTAAAGTAGGATTTGAATCCAGATGTTTCTTTCCAAGTCCAGAACTTTATCCATTATGCAACATAGTCTTTTTGCAGGCTTTGGGGATAAAGGGAAGATAATAAGTATTTATTAAACTTCAGTTATTTACTAGACATTTTGCTAAGTACTTTATAACTCCTATCTGTTTTGTATAACAACCCTAGGAAGTAAGTGCTGTTTTTCTCTCTATTTTACAGATAAGAAAACAGATAAACATAAATCAAGGGATGTACTCTAGCTCACACAACTAATATGTGTATAATATTAAATTTGAACTTAGTTCTACTTGATTCGAGGCACAGCACTATTCACTGAGTCTCCTGAACACTATGTTCATTAGGATGATTATACAACTTCAACAATACATAGTGATAGGCTTCAGTCACATTCTGAATAGCAATATTTGTTTTATCCATTTAGCCAATAAATTGTTCTTCCCACTCAGTGCTTAAAATTCCCTAGCACTTGAAGGACTCCCCACTGCAATTTCTCTGAAACAGACTGTTCTTTGGTATTTTAAAATGTACCACTGAGATCTGTGCAGGATAATGTGAAACCAAGTGGTTGTTAATTTTTCATTGAAACTTGCAGAATAACTGTTTTCTCTCAGTTGGTTTCAAAATGAGGCCTGTTCAGAAATCCAATTAGAGGTAGTTCATATAGTCTTTGTTAAAATTCACATTTCTGAATTTTGCTTGTTGGATAGCTTTTTACTAAATTTCATTTAAATTTGAATTGGTATAAACCATGTCACTACAGGTAATAAGCACTCAGGAAGTCTTAAAGCCAATAATAAAGCTGCTTTTCCTTCTTCATTCCTCCTGCAGAGTTTTGTTTTACATCACGGAATTAGAGATTAGAAGTTGAAGGGACCTTGTAGACCATCCTGTCC
Source organism: Sminthopsis crassicaudata (assembly GCF_048593235.1). Lineage (NCBI taxonomy): Eukaryota > Metazoa > Chordata > Mammalia > Dasyuromorphia > Dasyuridae > Sminthopsis > Sminthopsis crassicaudata. The sequence goes on from NC_133617.1 coordinate 727,178,404, forward strand.
AATCAGAGAACCAGACAGAGGAGACAGCTTAAGTACGGAATAATGAGCTGAGATGGCAAAGCCCCACAACTGCTTAGTGGCAGAGTCAGGTTTGGAACTCAGGTATCCTGACTCCTACAGATTGAATACTCCTAGCTGGCAGGTACCAAGCCTACTCATTTTATATACATCCTTGCAGTCCATCCTTCCACTTCCTCTGAACACATCATCTTCTTAATGTCTTGTCCTTCTGGCTTCTACTACTGTACTTCAATGCAATAGTTACCTTCTCTCTGTCTTTTGCACACCGTGTTTCAACTCCCGTCTCTGAACCTTCACACTGGCTTTCTTCTATGCCTTCATTGTAGAGAGGTTACCTTCTATTAGCTTGGATGCAACAAGTATAGAAAAACAGAATCTCAAACTTGAAGCCCATTTAGTTCAACCTTGACCTCAAAACTAATATTCTATGCCATGTAACTGATGACTACTGGCCACACAGACTTTGCTTGAAGACTCAAGTATAGGGAAAGCTCATCCCGATCTTTAAAAAATATATATATGGTTTCTCTGGAGAAGATTAATAGATTGACAAAGAACCCACCCATTCCGAAATTCTATTAGATATTCTCCTAGACAAACTCTAGATAGTCTTCTAGCTAGATAACATGTAATTCATGTGCAGAATTAGACTTCAAATATTGCCAAAGTATATTTTAGCCACAGTGATAGAAATACTGAATACAAATTGAACAAGTCATAATTGAATTCTGGGACCAGGAGGTGGGAGGATAGAAGAGGAAAACTAGATGGATTTACAAGCAAATTTCTATCAAACTTTTAATGAAAACTTAGTTTCAATATTTTATGATTGTTTAGGGCTTTAACTCGAAAAAGGACTCTTACCAGATTTCTTATGTGTGAGGTGAATGAAAAACTTGGGGACAGAGTATTAGGGTAATTAATAATTTATTTATTCGGCTATATAATAATCAATAAATTGATAGGTAATATTTTCCCTCAGTAACCAAAGATACTACTTAATGGAAACACTGAGAGAGAGAGAAAGAGAGAGAGAGAGAGAGAGAGAGAGAGAGAGAGAGAGAGAGAGAGAGAGAGAGACAGAGACAGAGACAGAGACAGAGACAGAGACAGAGACAGGCAGAGAGACAGACAGATTTATTTTAAAAGGAATCTCCTTGACTAGAGAAATTACCTCTGATTGGTGGACATTTAAATGAACAAGTGGAATAGAAGACTTCAGCTTCTCCTCCTAAGAACTGGTCTTAGATCTTAAGATTCAGCTACCTTCAGCAATCTGGACAGAGGAATTCATCTTCACCTACTCCATTCTGTTTGTTTTTCTTCTTTATAAGCTTGATCATCCTAAACTTCAGTAGAGGCAAAAAAGGACATGAGTTCATTGTTTTGCAGCAAAAAATTAGATTCTGTTTATACTATAAGCAGAAATAAGGTCTCCTTGTTGGATGGGATCCTGCCCAAGATGGAAGAGCATGTATCCCAAGGATTAAGGCAATCTCCTTATCAATTATGCCCTTTAGTGACTGGCCTACTGACCTACAGGAACTAATCCCTAATTGATGAAATATTTAAAAAGAAGAAAGAAAAGGCTGTAGCCTGATTTAATAACTGATTACTAATGTAATAGAAAATAAACATTTCTCTCAGATTACACAAAAGTAGTCTTGACACCTAAACTAGAGAGAGCCAAAACAAAACAAAACAAAAAAAAAAAAAAAAAGAAAAGAAAACTATAAACCAATATTTAATGGGAAAATTTATATAAAGTATTTACAAGGATACCATAGGAATGTTATACACTGTAGCTAGGATATATTTATATAAGAAATGAAGTTCTAGGTGAAAAAAATTTAAAAAATAAACATAATTGACCATATTAATTTAAAAAACACCAAAATATATGATGTAGAAAATCTTTTTGTAATAAAACAAATCATTTTTAAAAATAACAAAAATATCATAGGAATAAATGAAACATTCCATTGAAATGATAAAAGGCATTGATGTAAAACCAGAACTAGCACTGTCTGTAATTGGGACAAACTAGAGGTCTATTCATTAAGATCAGGGGTAAAACAAGGATGTTTATCATCCTCATTACTATTCAATAAAGAAAAGTGTTAGAAATTCTAACTGGCAATTACACACACCTCCACACAGAAAACTGAAGCAATAAGCATAGGAAAAGAGGAAACAACATTACTTTTTTTTTTTTTTTTTTTTTTTTTTTTTTTTTTTTTTTTTAAGATGGCAAGATATTTTGTTTAGAGAATCCTCGAAAAGCAACTAGAGAACTAATTGAAACAATTAACAACTTCAGTTTACTTGGAGAATATAAAACAATCAACATTTCATTATATTACAAACAAAATTAGCAGTTTAAGATGGAGAAAAATTCATTTAAAAATAAAAAAATAAAAATTCATTTAAACTAACTACAGGTAATGTAAAATACTTTAGCATCTATCTGACAAAACATACATAGGAACATACATATGAACATAATTACAGTATATTCTTTTTACAAATAATTTCTCCAAATAATGGGAGAAATAGTCATTGCTTATGGATAATCTGAACCAATTTATAAATGTGACAATACTACCTAAATTAGATTACTTGTTCTATACCATTGGTATTGTCATACCAATCAAACTAACAAGGTATTACTCTATAAAGCTAGAAAAAAATAATAAATTACATATACATTATATATATATATATATATATATAAAGACAAAGAGAGAGAGAGAGAGAGAGAGAGAGAGAGAGAGAGAGAGAGAGAGAGAGAGAGAGAAAGAGAAATAAAGAGTGGTATAGATACATATATACACACACACTGAGCTAATACGAGAATTTCTTGTGTGTTTGTGTGTGTGTGTGCATTTATAATTTTCATGGGTGTCATTTTTCTTGCATTTCAGTGAGTCAGGGAAGCAATAGAGAGGGAGAATTAAAGTTGAAATTAAAATAAAATTGAATTAAATATATATATATATACATATATATGTATATATATATATTTAAAAGTTGGATTAAATTATTTAGAATGCAGTTTTCAGATTTTTCAGGGTCTACATTGGATTCTGAAAATCCCTTTCCTTGACCATATAGTTTGTATATTCACAACAGCATAGATAAATATGAAATGGATATGTAAGTATGACATAAAAAATCAGAATATATGTATGTGTGTGTTTAAAGTCTTATAATAGTTGCATTTTTTTACTTCAATATATTTGTTTAAAAAATGTAATCTTCACTCCCCATCCTCAAGTCTTCTCATAAAGCTTTACCATTATTATTTCCACGTAAATACACTAACAGCATCAACTGTTCCCACCCAGGATATTGAGTTACAACACCTTGAAATGTGTTGCCCTCTCTGTCACTCCATCCCCGAGTCATTACATAGTATTTATTTTCTTTCCGGTTGACTTTAAATTGTAAAAATTGATTCATTTTATGAGTTACAGGGTATAAGCAAAAAGTAAACTTTTAAAGGAATCCAGGAATATCCTAGCCACAAAGATTTTGGCTAGTGCTTGGTTTTGGATAATAACATGCAAAAATTCATTGGCTTTTCCTGTATTTTAAAGATTTCCCCTCTCACCAAATTACTTTTCTATTAAAAAAAAAAAAAAAAAAAAAACTGTTGCAGTGTACTATGATGTTTATGAATATTGATACAATAAATATTTGATGAATACATTTTACCAGTAAGTACTTCATCTATCATGGAATCAGGATAATGTGGTAAAATGGAAAGAGCCCTAGTTTTGGAGTCAAAACATGTGGGTTTCAATCCCATTTCTGCCCTTTAAGACAGTGTGACCTCAAGCAAGTTATTTGAATTAGTCAACATTTATTAAGCACCTACTATCTGCCAGATACAGTGTTGAGCCGTGGAAATACAAAAAGAGAAAAAAGACCACCCTTGTCCTCAAGGAGCTCACAAAGTAATGGACTTTGGGGGGCTCTGGATTTCTGGGAGCATCGATCTAAGGTTGCAAGAAACCTTAGAAATTATCTTCTTCAGCTCTGGAAAGATCTTTTATAAAAAATAATGGGCATGATCTGCTTTCAATCTAGGCCTAAAGGGGAAGAGAAAGGGTGTGTGGGGAAGATAAACTCTTACATTTTCTTCTTGGCTAAACTGGCTGACTTGCCTTTTTGGAGTAATGGCATTTGCTCAAGTTCCTAGTCCTTGTGGACCCCAAGACAGAGGAGATTGGGGTCTATCCATGTGTGGTTTGAAGAAGGTCAGGATGATGGTCATGCAATGGGCACTAAGCTTGGAGTGCAAGAACATGTTTAAAAATTGCCTAATGTAGTATTCTGGACATTGCAATTAAAATAAATGTCTTATAATAAATAACGATAGGCAACATGGTAACGTGTGTGTGTGTGTGTGTGTGTGTGTGTGTGTGTGTGTGTGTGTATTTGAATTTGAATTCTCTGGACATGCATCCCAAAGCTGGCTACATATTATATGGGTGACCTTGAGCTAGTTCGGCCTTAGCTTCCTCAGCTGTAAAATGTAAAGAAGATGTGTGTAAACTAGACAATCTTTGACATATGTTTTTGTTTTGTTGTTGTTTTGTTGCTGAAGCAATTGAACTTAATTAACTTGCCCAGGGTCACATAGCCAGGAAGTGTTGAGTGTCTGAGGTCAGCTTTGAACTCAGGTCCTCCTGACTTCAGGGCTGGTGCTCTATCCACTGTACCAAATATCTGTTCCAGTCTTTGACATCCTTTCAGCTAGAAGTATTTTGCTCAAATATCTTCTCATTCATTTCCCTTTCATTCTTTTGATCAGAGTCTGGCAAAAGAGAATGAAAAATCCCAGCTTCTTTTGGCATATGATGAAAGGCTTTAGACACTCAGCTTGGGAAGCAATGCCATATATCCTTGTATTCCATTGCACTATTCCTGTGGGCTTTAGTAAATTTTGGCAAAAGATGTACCTTATGATCATCTAAAAATGGGTTTATGATAGAAAGTTTAAAGTAATCACTTCTGAATTTAATTTTTTGATGATTCTTATTAGATCTTAGAATCGAAGTAGTCATTTATTGATAGAGCTCTAAAGTACATGTTAAACAGAAAAATAGAATGTACACATGTGTGTATAGGATGTATATATGAATGGGTGCATATGTAGAGTATGCATGTATATTTTCATGCACAAATCACGTACTATAAAAGTATACACAGAGAGTATATGCATAGAGAATAAGAGATGGTTCCCTAGAAATGTACAATATATAGAAAACCTGCCCCAAGATTTAGTGTGATGGAGCTTCAAGTCTCAGCCCTAATGCATCCATACTGACACTGACATTCAGAATCCTCTTGACCTCTTGGTTAAAATACAGGTTTGATGCAGGAACAAAATGCTTCAGGCATGTTCATTCATTTTAACTCACTTGGAAATTCCTATTTAACATTGTGTGTGTATATACATATGTACATATACAGATATATATACATATCTAATTTATAAATATAGATATATATATACATATATATATAAACACATACACATGCATATATACACAATATGAGTATGTATATTTAAAATTGTATATAAAATGAATATGAGTATATATATGAGCATATATACTCATTATATTATATTATATATGAGTATATATACTCATATTATATTATTTTATGATATATATAATTAATATATATATATTATTTATATATATATATATTATATATCATATACTATACATCATTAATATGTTATATGTAATTAATATATTATATATTATATTACTATATGATATATATAATATATATATATATTATATGAGTATATATATTTAAAGTTGTATATAGAATGAATGAGTATATATACTCATATTATTATATATGAGTATATATACTCATATTATATTATATACTAATATAATATGAATATATATGAGTATATATATTTAAAGTTGTATATAGAATGTATATTTTATGAGCATATATACATATATATATTAATATATAAATATATAAATATATATATATATATATATATATATATATATAGTTGTATATAGAATGTATATTTTAAGTAGCTATATATGGGGCAGTTAGGTGGCAGTGCTGGGTCTGAAATCAGGAACACTCATTTTCCTAAATTCAAATATGATCCATAATATTTACTAATTGTGTGACCCTGGAGAATTCACTTAACCCTGTTTGTTTCCATTTGCTCATTTGTGAAAATGAACTAGAGAAGGAAAGAGCAAACAATTTCAATATCTTTGCCAAGAAAACCCCAGATGGAATTGTGAAAAGTTGGACACTAGTGGAATTGAACTACAAAATATATTAAGTATTTAAAACATATTTATTATTACTTAGAAACATTTACAAAAGTGTATATGTATATGCATAGAGATAGAATGTATATTTGCATAGATATGTTGAAATTTATCAGGATTAAGTCAGGCTGTGATTGGAATATTGTAACACAAATGTAATATATTGTAGTACAAGCGGAACCTGGCTTCATCCTGGCTCATCCTTATCTCGCCTTTGAGAACTCTAAATCATCCCAGTATAATTTTTAAAAAAGGTGACAACTTTTTTTCATGGGAGTTTCCTGGAGAGAGGGAAACATCAGCTAGCTGATACTCTGGTGTAAATTCACTTTGCCTGGATTAATTTTCAAGCTTGAATTTCATTTTATTCAGCTTGCCTGGAATTTAGTTCTATGGGCAAGACATAATGATAAAAACTTAACTTGGTTCCCCCCCCCTCTCTTTTGGTTAGAAAAAATGGAATGAAAACAAAAGGAGACATCTAGATGCTTCAGAAAAGATTAGCTGAGGTTTTTTGAGGAAGGGAAAGAATAGAAAAAAATTGGTTAGAAAAACTGGAATAAAAGCAGAAGGAGACACCTAGATGCTTCAGAAAAGATTAGCTGTGCTTTTTTTGTTTTGTTTTGTTTTGTTTTGTTTTTTGTTTTTTGTTTTTTGTTTGTTTGTTTGTTTGTTTGTTTTTTGAGGAAGGGAAAGAATAGAAAAAAAAATGGACTCAAGATTGAATCTTGTCTGTATGTAGATATTTTCCTCCTGAGTTCAATTGAGTTCTATAAGCATGAATTAAGGTACCTACTGTATGCCAAGGTCTGTGCTAAGCTAATAATACAAAAATGAAATGTACCCTTCCCCTTCTCTCAAGAAGCTTTCATTCTGTGATTCTGCTATTCTCTTTAATATAATGAACTAAGACTACTATGAAGGACTCATGATGAAAAGTATTGTCCATACTCAGAGAAAATCTGAAACTCAAAGTTTTAAAAACAAATGTTAAAAAATTGTTTTACATATAGCTTGGAAAATAAATATAAATAAAATATTTTAAAATAAATTTACATTATGGAGGGGGATATATATAATATTCACATTTTCAAGAAAGAGGTGGTGAGCTCTAACAAACTAGGCAAATGGGGACAGTTTCTTGTCTGACATAGAAAAGAAAGAATGCATTGTAGGCTTGAGGAACAAAAACATGGGGATGGAAAATGACAAACTTAGAAGAATTACTTGTGGATCAATTTTAGTGGAATGTGGAGCAAATGGAATAGAGTGAGATGAAGTACCTGGGAGGTTGGTGGTAGGTAGAACATGCTGGATTGCCAGTGTCAGTTGAGACTTCTGACTTTTATCCTAGAGTCAATAGGGATTCACACATTTTTTTTTTAATCATGGCAGTGTGATGATCAGACTTGGTTTTAACAAGAATATAAGTTTGGTAGCTGCATTGAAGATGGACTAGAGACCCCAATTTGATAAATGGTCAAAAGGATATGAACAGATGATTTTCAGATGATGAAATTAAAGCCATCTATAGTTATATAAAAATGATCTAAGTTACTATTGATTAGAGAAATGGAAATTAAAACAACTATGAGGTACCATGTGGCTTTTCTCAGTGGTTCAGTGATCTAAAGTAATCCCAATACACTTTGAACAACCAAAAAAAATGTCAGAAAAACAACTCAGGACTGAATGTAAATCAACACATGCTATGTTTATTAATTTTTTTTATCTCTCCCATGGTTTTTCCCTTTTAGTCTGATTTTTCTCTCCCAACATGATTCACAAAGCAATGTATATTAAAAATAAATAAATTTACTAGAAAAAATAAGATGGACTGGAGAAAATAGAGATTGCAAGCATCAAAATCAATTGATAAGTTGGTGAAAGTCTCTTGGTAAGAAGTTATGAGTTGGGCAAAAAGATAAACTATGATGCTCTTTACTACTCTGAGATCTGCAATTCAACAACAAGAAAATCCTGAAGATCCCTCCCTTTTAAACTTATTATTTCATGAATTTCTATAAATTGTTACTAAAACTTTATATTCTACTCCTGAGGAAATGTGTGTCTCTTCACTTTTCAGGGCCTCAGTTGTCTTATCTAAGAAAAACTTCGACCACATGTTATCTGAAGTTCCTTCTAACTGTAGATTTGTGGTCCATATGCTCCAGTGTAGCATGAATGATGCTACATTTTATAATTTATGTATCAAAAAATATATTTTTCTTGTCTATTTACCCAGAGGAAATAATTTTATAAAGCAACAAGATTTCATCAATAAACAGAAACAAAGCACCATGCTAACCATAAACTGGTTAGAATAATCTAATTACTGTCTGCAAGAAGAATATTCTGAAAGTATTGGAGAGCTTTTCACAAATGGACATAGTTAAGTTCTTGACATCAGAATGGTTTCTTCTGAAGGACAATGTGACAGGTCAGAGGAAAAGTGTGATTGGTTTATTTAGGTAATTGAAAATAGCATCTGCAAAGAAGCATTAAGAAGAATATTGTTAAGTAGTGAATCCTATCAACCCTGAATGACTCAGTAATTATTACGTCTTATCACTTATCACTTACTGATGTGACTTTATGTAATTCACTTTTTTTTTCAGCCTCAGTTTTCCTCACTTAAAAAACAAGGCAGTTGGACTTCATGAATTCTAAGGTCACTTTGATCTCTACAACTACAAAGCTACTCTGATTCAGAGAAAGAATACCTTGTTCTAGCTCTCCACTAAAGTTGTAGATAGAATCCCAGAGCTGGGGAGTTTGGAAGGAGCCCTATCAGCTGCTGTCTAGTTTAATCAATATATGAGAAAAAATCCTTACTACAAGATAATATAAATAATGATAACAACAGCAAACATTTAAATATGTCCCTGGCCAAGTCACTTACCCCTGTTTGCCTCATTTTCCACATTTGTAAAATGAATTGGAGGAAGAAATGATAAACTACTCCAGGATCTTTGCCAAGACAACTCCAAAAGTAGTCCAAAAAAGTTAGATATGACTGAAAAAATAACTGAACAAAAACAACAATAATAAAGATCATATTCAAAAAATTATTCATATCAGGATTTTTCTCTTATCTTTTGCTTCTTGTCTATATCATGTTTATTTCACATTTACCTTTTGTTAGATTGACTTCTTACATTATTTCTTCAAGAGGCCAGCTCCCCTCCAGGGAACCTTGTTAAAACCCCATTCTAAAAATCTTGCTTTGTCTATCACTTTTCTAACCTGTAGTTGATCTCCCTTGTGCTTAAATGAAATAATAGGGTCTGTCTATGCAGCCAAGACAACACACGCACTCCCTGGTCCACTAGGGCTGCTTGCTGAGTGAGTGCCAGGCTTTAAGCAAGTCTAATTCCACTTCTCCAGGACTTGCTTTTCTCACCTGTAAAGCAGTAGAGCTATAAGGGATGAACTTTAAGGTCCCCTCCAGCAGGAGAAAATCCTATGATACTCAGATCAAAACAGGCTCCTGCCTTTCACTTATTAGCTTTACAATCCTATTTTCTTCACTGCATCTTTAATCAAGGGAAAGGCTTTGTGTTCTTTCTTTGGAGAGAAGCTACAGATCTGCAGATTGTAGAAGGATGAGAGTTGGGGAGCTGGGATGGCTTTGCTTGGCACCCACTGGGAATAACTATTAAATAATAGAAGAAGGCAGGAAGATCAAAGGCCTCACAGCCCTGTTATGCCTGAGTCAGAAAGCAGTGAAAACCTCCCTAATTTGGAATAATTGGTACAAAGGCCAGTCTGAAACTCGATTTCTAGATTGTCATTTTTTAGCATGTGTGCATACACAAACACACACACACACACACACACACACACATATATATATATATACACACATCTTCCTAAGTAGATGTTTCCAAGTAGAGATTTTGCCAACAGGCTTTAAAGAATACATAGGAATCAGGCATGTGTATATACTAAGCAGATTGTGTTTTAGAAATATTTGCTGCTGGAATGCTGAAAATCAAGTCCTTTTAAGTAGCTTAACTTCCTCAGATTTTATCTATTCTGTTCTTTTGGGTCATGGAGTACTTCCTCCTTTTGCTCCTAACCCATGGACTATGATCATGTTCAGCCTGTGCTTGAATTATACAAGTATCCTGAATTCTTAACCAATAGCATTTGAATCAATGAGTTTCCAGGAATTATCCCCTTTCTTCCCCCCTCTCCCAGCCCCTGCTATGTTTTGGGCATAAAGCTGAAGATATTTCTCAAATGGACCATCAAGGAACCAGCATTCTATTCACTGGGTAGTGGCCACTTCATACTGAAACCTGATCAGAGACCTATTCTGATCATTTGTCTACCTAGAACAATTAACTTTTAGGATGGACATTGGCAGAATAGGGCAGTAGGTGAATGGAAAGCTGGGAAAGAGAATACCTGGGCTTGGGGCAGCGAGGTGGCGAAGTGGATAGAGCACCAGCCCTGAATTCAGGAGGACCCGAGTTCAAATGTGGTCTCAGACACTTAACACTTCCTAGCTGTGTGATCCTGGGCAAGTCACTTAACCCCAGCCTCAGGAAAAAAAAAAAAAAAAGAGAGAGAGAATACCTAGGTTAGCTCCCCAGTCAATGGGGTGACACCCTGTTTTCTATCATTCTTTTAGGCACTCTTGTTTCTAGATATTGAAAGGGGGAAGTGCTGGTAGAAATCCATAAATGTCAGCACCAGAGGATAAGCCCTGATTGCTCTATAATACATACAACTCTGAGCAGAAAGACACACATCTAGAAAAGAAGCTGATCTGGATTTTTAAAATGCTAAGAGATTTGTTTTAACTGCAGTTGAAATTATGTTAATGTTGACCAAAGTAGCACTTTTTTTTTTCTCCTCCCTTTTTCTTCTGCAGGGTATATAGCAGGAGGGAATTGGATTCTCCTCTGGGTATTTGTCCTTACTACAAAGTAGTTTACCATTCCTTACTCTTTTTTTTTTTTCCTTAATGCAGAATTTCTGCTGAACTGAGGATAAAAGTGGGTGGCAGAGTCTTTGTGAATCTTAATTCTTTTGACTTTGAATAGCCTATCCTGAGGTCGATCTTTCATTCTGATCATGATGAATTTTCCTATTTCATCTCTGTATGGGGACTTAGTTGCAGCTCTGAGCTTTCTTTGAATTAAATCCACAAACTGGGATCTTTTAGCATGTGCTTTTTTCCCCCTTCCTTTTTTGAAGGTTCTTATTTTGGAAAATAATCCATAACCACTGATCCTGGACTCTTATTTTTCTGTGTAAAGATACATTTGGAGCTTTAGCTCACCAGACCTCATGGTGAGAAATCATAGCTCTTGTCATTGTTTTCCCTCCGGAGGGTGACTTTATGAAGCTACTTTATTGCAGAAGTGATGGAAGTTTCTACCTCACTCCTCCTTTTCTTTTCCCCCTCTCTATCTTTCTTCTGTCTCCTTCCCCTCCCCCTCCACATCTTCCCTCTTCATGTCTCCCCTCTTTCTGTCTCCTCTTTCCTTCCCTGCCCCCTCCTGTCTATCACTCCTCCTCTTAATATATGTTTGACTCTACTTTGGGTTCTGTATACCTCTTTAAAATACTATCAATTTCCACTGATTCAGGCCAGTCCCAATAACCATTGCATGTTGACAGTGCTGGCAAACTGAGCTCACTTATCGACTCCAGGAGTGCATTTGTTTCAAGACATTTATTTGTCTATTGTAGAAAAATCCTGAATTGAGAGCAAGTCCTAGCTGAAATTTAGTACTAAAGAGAAAAAGTGACCAAGTCACTTAGAGAACTTTGTTTGACTTTGCTTGTAACCCACCTTGAGGATCAGTCAGGGCAACTGAATGGCATCCTGGCTCTGGCTCTGCAGCTGCATGCAGCTCTGGCTTTAGATGCCATGTGTCACCTTCCCACCTGGACCTCTGTTTCTTCATCACTAAAACCAGTGGGCTGCAGCAGCAGATCTCCTAGGGAGACAGCTTCTGGGATTCTTTCCCATTGAAGAACTGCCAATAGGGCTTCCCAGGGACCATCACATCCAAAGGTCTTTGGGAAAGATCTCCCCTGCCTGTTTTGGAAGAGGTTCTTGGCAAACCACCTTTACCTCCAAGTATTTCCTGGGCTTAGACCTTACTCTACTTCAGTGAGTGTTACTTTTCCCAAAGGGCCCACAGCACTTGCTAGTTTTAGTGACTCATTTCATTTTTTTACTTTTTTATTCATTTATTTACTTTATTATTTTTAAATAATTATTATTAAATATTAATTAAAATTAAATATTATTATTAAATAATAAAAATAAGGTAGTAATAAAATAATACATTTATTTTTAAATATAATATATTATTTTTATTACTACTTTATTTTTTATTATTTTATATACTTTATGTGCATAACAATACTCACTCTGTATACCATACTCTATGATATTAATAATATATATTTTGCTTAATTAGGTATAAGACGTACCTCCCTCATTTATTTGTAGGCTCATTTAGTATGGAAAATCTTCATCATTGTTCTCAGTCAACACTCTCATTACTACCATTGTGATGGGAACCACAATAACTGTTACTGCTGCTACTACTGTAACATGACCATAATTTCTAACTAATATTTATAATGTTCTTAACTATGTGCCAGTCCCTGTGCTAAGCACTTTACAATTGGTATTTCATTTGATTTTCACAAGGACCATTCAGTGTAGGTGCTGTTATCCCACTTTACAGATGAAGAAATGGAGGCTAAATGGTTTCCTCAGAATCACACAATTAGATGTTTGAGATAAGATTTAAACTAAGATGTTCCAGATTCCAGGCCTAGTGCTCTATCCACTATTTTACTTAGCTGGTGCCCTCTACCACTACTACTAATTCCTACATTTCTACTAATTTATTATTACTACTACTAATAAATTCAACAATTTATTATTATTGGTAGTGATAGTAGTAGTAGTAGTAGTAGTAGTAGTAGTAGTAGTAGTAGTAGTAGTAGTAGTAGTAGTAGTAGTAGTAGAAGCAAAAGAAGTGTTGTAGTAGTAAAAGTAGAAGTAGTAGCAGTAGCAATAGCAGCAGTAGCAGCAGCAGCAGGAGCAGGAGCAACAATAGTAATTGTGGTGATGGTGGTGGTAATGGTGGTAGTACTAGTGGTGGTGCAATTATTATCTGCAGAAACAGGAATTGGTAGTGTCCAACCTAAAGATGATTTATGAGAAGCTTGATAACTGTTTCAGGTATTCAGAGGGGTTGTCATGTTAAAAAAAAAAAAAAAAACCCACATCCAACTGATAATCAGCATTTATTAAAGAATAAATTACTGGCACTCTATTAAATAGTACATTTGCTATCCCCTAGAAACCTACATCCTAATGCTGAAAAGATGAGAGAGGCCTAAGATATGCTCCAGGGTGAACAGGCCCTAGGCACTAAGGGAAATTCCAAATTGAGAAGGCAACTAAGTTTTGGTAGCCAAGTCCAGAGAGTCAGACACATGGAGAGAGGCAGTATGTGGGTGAGTGGAGAAAGAGGCATGTCAGCCAGGCTTGTTTCTAAAATGGAGGTCTCCAGAAAACAAACAAACAAACAAAAACTCAACAAGGGAAAAGGGAAAAGGGGCCAACTTCTTGGAGAGATATTCAATTTGCCTCTCCCCCACTTCCCGCCAGCATAAGACTCTCATTCAGATATTGGATGAATTGTATAGTTAGTAAAGTATTTTCCAATGCAGAGCTTTCCAATTCAGTGTGTAGCATCATTTAATTGCATGTTGTTTCCATCTTTAGAATTTAAGCTCCTCAGGGCTGGGGCTGTGCTTTTGCTTTTCTTTGTTCCCCCATCTGCTTATTTTTATGCCTGGCACCTGATAGATACTTAAGAAATGCTTGGTTACTCTCTATCAATCTTATACCCTCCTCTAATACTTAGCAGAGCCTGGCTTGATATAACAGCCTCATCTTGGTTTTGCTTGTCAATCTATTTGGGCTTATTTTCTGTTTCTTTGCATTGATTTCTACATGTTTCCAAGCCCCTTAACTAGACTGTAAGTTTCAAGAAGTCAGGTAATACTCATTTAAACTTTATGTTTCTCCAAGGCCCACCTACACACTATTTACATAGATTTTTAACAAAAGATTAGGCAGCTTATCCTAGTAGTGAAAATGCAGAAATGTGGATTAAGGATATATAATCTAAGCATTTAAATACCTACCAAGTATTTATCATTATGTTAAACCCTTGGAATACTAAGAGAGGGAATAATCTGGTGGGGGAAACTGAAATCTTGTGGATTCAGTACTGGTTGAATGATTTAACCTGTTGTAGTTTGCTATCAGCCTAATGGTGTTTCCTAGTGATAGGTCCTATGGATTGGCTCTTAGTCTGCTTAATGATTTTTGTCAATCATCAATTAATAAATATTTCTTAAGAACCTAAATCAGTGACTTGGATGAAGGCATATTGAATTTCTGGGTGAAACCAAGTTGAGAGGGACAGCCACTGTGTTTAGTGATAGAGTCAAGATCTAAAAAAAAACTTAACTGGCAAAAACAATGGGATTAATCTAAAAGAAAACATAACGTAGGAATATATATATATATATATATATATATATATATATATATATATATATATATATATATGTATATATATACATATATATATATATGTATATATATATATACATATATATATATGTATATATATATATATAAAGTCTTATGCTTGAATTAAAAAAAAATAAATCAGTGTCATTAGGATGATATGTCAGCCAAGAAAGTCGATAGAATCTTTGGTACATCAAAAAACACATGGGGCCTATTGCATTCTGCCCCAGTCAGAGCTCTCATTTGAGTTATTTAAAAAGGAGGGCCTTCAATGGATACTCATTTAGGCTGTTGAAGAATGAATTTGGGGTCAGCTATGGGTTGGAATGTATGGCATCTGGGGTCATTTAGCTTTAAGATTGCTCAATTCTCTTTGTTGAATTCACAGATAGCTAACTAATGATGTTGCTGCCAAGTGTCTTTTTTTTTTTTAAGATGATACATGTACATTTATTTTCCATATGAGTCATGTTGGGAGAGAAAAATCAGAACAAAAGGGAAAAATGTTAAGGAAAAAATATATAGAAAAAATGAAAATAGCTTCAAATCTGCATTCATTCTCCATAAATTTTTCTTTGGATGTGGATGGCATTTTCCATCCAAAGGTTCATTGGAATTGCTTTGGATCACTGAATTGCTGAGAAGAGCCAAGTCTATCATAGTTTTTCATCGTACAATCTTGTGGTTTCTGTATACGATTTTTTTTAATGTTCTGTTTCCTTCAATCAGCATCAGTTCATGTAAAACTTTTCAGGCTCTTCTAAAATCAACTTGTTCATCATTTTTTCATATAACAATAATATTCCATTACCTTCATATGCCACAGTTTATTCAGCCATTCCCCACGTGATGGGCATCTACCCATTTTCCAATTCTTTGTTACCACAAAAAGAGCTGCTACAATCATTTTTGCACATGTGGATCCTTTTCCCTCTCTAATGATTTCTTTGGGATATAGGTCCAGTAGTCATTGTCAAGCATGTTACTCAATCTTTCTTCCAAGGATTTTTATTTGAAGCATTGCATCAAAAGGCATTTTGGCTCTCCAGAGAAGATAACCCAAATACTAAGTGCTGGGGTTGTAAAAAGAGGCAAAAAAATACTTACAGACCTCAAGGAATTCACAGTCTAATAGGGGATCCAACAAGCAAATATAGAAAATAATGGCCAGAAGACTAGAGTTTAAAAGGATTGAGTAAAGCTTCCTACAGAAACTGAGATTTTATCTGGGATTTAAAGAAAACCTGGAAATCCAGGAGTCCGAGATGAAGAGAGATACTCTTCCAAGCACTGGGGACAAATCCAGAAAAAGCCTGGAGCAGAGAAATCACGTGACTTCTTCACAGACCCTAGAGGTCAGTAGATAGTGAAGATTAAGGTATAAGAAAACTAGAAAGATAGGAAGGACATTCAGAGTGAGATGTGAAACTGGAGATCAGCAGAGAGGTTGGGTAAAACTATGCTGAGAACCATCAGCACAGAGATGATAATTAAGTTCAAGAGTGGTCAGAAAGGTAGGAGGAAAAGCAGGAGAAAGTGGTATCCCAAAAGCCTAGAGAGAAAAGATCAAAGAAGAGGCAGTAAAAACAGCAGTATTAAAGCTGGTAAGAGATGGAGCAGAATGAGGACTCAAATAAGGCCATTGATTCAACTAAGAGATCATTGGTAATTTTGGAAGGAGCTATTTTGGTGGAGTGATAATTATAACAATTTATTGATTGGAGGTGATTTCCAGTAATAAGACTTATAGAACTGTCCTCATGATGCTTCATGGCTTTTTTCAGTGACTTGGTTGAAGACAGAGAAGACATGTCTGTTGTACTGTAGATGATACATAGTTGATGATCTCTATCTCTGTCTCTCTCTGTCTCTCTCTATATATATATATTTCTCTATTTCTTAGTCTTAGTCTACCCATCTCTTTCTGTCTCTGTCTCTTTCTCACACACATATAAAGAAACAGAGAAAAAGAGGGAGAAAAACACACATCATGTATATACACACATGCAAACATATATGGAAAGTGGAGGGAGTAAGGGAGACAAGGAAAGAGCTATTGAAAGAATCATTTTCAAAAATTAAAAAAAAAATAAGTTTACTTCCTTTCTGCATTCATGTTGAAAAAGGAAATGGCAAACCATTCCAGTATCTTTGCATTCCAAATGGGGTCACAAAGAGTCTGACAACATAAACAACTGAACAACAACAAAAGTAACTTTAAAGAAAACAAAAAAAAAAAAAGGCCGTGTCTCCCTAATTTGTCCGGCTGGAAGTACAGGTAGTGCCCATGGTCAGATCCTAGAACTGATCAGCATGGAAACTTTGATCTGCTTGCTCTCCACTGGAGGCAGGTTGGCCCCCCTTTAAGTGGCATTGTATACTCCTTGCTTCTGACAACACAACAGATTAATGCTGAACTTAGTATGGGTGCCTAATCTACTCTTAACCTGTTGCAGCTCAAAAGTCCCAAACTCATAAAATCTGCCATCTTCAGCCTCACTGGTGCTTGGAGATTATAGGTATTTGACTCCATACCTTGTTAAAAATGTTCATTTGGACAATTCATGGGAGATGGCACTATGTGCAGTCATTTGACATAGTTCTGAGACCACTTCATCGCCCCCTCCATCACCCAATAAATCACCTATCACCGCATTACTGTTATCTGAATCCAAAAGTCTATCTCCTACTTCCATGACTTCGGATAAGGTAATCCCTTCCCCAGACCCCATCCTCTCTAAAATGTTTTCATGCCTCCCTATACCTTTAGGATTCTCCAGGTATTTTCGGGTCTTCTATAGTAGATTTTTTTCTGGTAGACCTAGTTCTTGGAGTGATTTCAAAAAAAAAAATATATATATATATATATATATATATTTACTTTATATATTGGTTATATTTAAATTTTCTGTGTGCATATTATCTTCCTCTCCCCCCAATAAAAGGGCTTTGTGGACAAGAACTGTTTTATTTTTGTTTCTGCATCCCCCGTGCCTGACTCAGAGTGGATACTTAATAAATTCTTGTTGAATTCAACTGATTGAGAATTTTTTGCATAAACATTTTTCTGAGTCATAGGTTTAAAAATCTATAGTTTTCTTTTCTCAATGAAATCTTGATAGAAAATATTTGTCAATAAGCCATTTTGACGGAATGATGGTTTTATGGTTTACTTTTGTATACTTTTTGGGTGATAGCTCAGTTAATATATTAAAAACAAGGTTTGCCTTTTTTGTTTTCTCATTTGTTTTCCCATTTTTCTCCAGCTGTTAGCACTCTCCTTCCCTTTTAATGTATTTCATTTTTGGATCAAAGATCTAGACTTAGAAAGAACCTGAAGGCAATCTAATCTAAAGTCCTCATTTGCAGATGAGGAAAAAAAAAAAAACAGCAAGGTTAAGAGACTTACTTGCCCAGTGTCACAGTTAGAGGTATAGGATCAGAGATTTTATATTCAGACAAGCCTTTCGAAGCCATGTACTGCAAATGTCTCATTTTGTCAGTAAGGAAAATGAATCCCAGAGAGTCTTGGCTAGGATCCCCTAGCTAGTTAACGTTATAACATCAGAGATTTTATAGCCAAAAGGACCTTTAAGAAGCCCTGAACAGCAGCTACCTCATTTTTCCAGGTGAGGAAGCTCAGATCCAGTGAGGAAAATGTCTGCTCCAAAGTCACACAAGTGACTCCTTTGTATTTACTTTGACCATTTAACATTCTCCCCTCCATTCCATTCACCAGTAGAATATTGGCTTCTTGAACACAAAGATTTTTTGTTTTGTTTTTGTTTTGTTCTCTGGGCCTCCAGCACTTAATATCATAGTTCATGGAAGTCAGGAGTTGCTTAATACATATTTATTGAATGGAATCAATGTTCCCTGCATCTTCCTTAAAAATGTCCATAGCATTTTCCTCTCTAATTTGTCCAGACTGGAAGTACAGGTAGTGCTCATGGTCAGGCAGGTAATATATAAAGCAGTCTTAGCATAAAAAGACAAAGACAAACAATCCAGAATTCAGGAGCTCATTTAACATATTCATCTTGGCAGTAGAAACTTGGGGCATAGTAGGGATCTGTTAAGAAATGGGCATGGCCAAAGCGCTATCAAACTGGGCATACCCTTTGATCCAAGTTTCTACTAGGCTTATATCTCAAAGAAATCTTAAAGGAAAGAAAGGACCCATATGTGCAAGAATGCTTGTGGTAGTGGCTTTTGTGTAGTGGCAAGAAACTGGAAACAGGGTGGCTGCCCATCAGTTGAAGAATGGCTGAATAAGTTATGGTATATGACTGTTGTGGAACATTATTGTTCTATAAGAAATGATCAGCAGGATCATTTTAGAGAGGCCTTGAGAGACTTACATGAACTGATGCTAAGTGAAGTGAACAGAATCAGAAGATCATTACACATGGAAACAACAAGATTATACGACAATTCATGGACATGGCTCTTTCCAACAATGAGATGATTCAGGTCAGTTCTAATGGTCTTTTGATGGAGAGAGCCATCTGCACTCAGAAAGAGGACTGTGGGAACTGTGGATCAGAACATAGCATTTTCCTTTTCTGTTGTTTGCTTATTTTGTTTTCTTTCTCATTTTTTTCTTTTTGATATAATTTTTCTTGTGCAGCATGATAATTATAGAAATGTGTATAGAAGAATTGCACATGGTTAACATATGTTGAATTATTTGCCATCTTATAGGAGGTGATTGGGTGAAGAGGGGAAATTTGGAGCATAAGGTTTTGCAAGAGTTAATGTTGAAAAATTATCCATGCATATGTTGTGAAAAGAAAAAGCTTTAATTAAAAAAAAAAAAGAGCTGGGCATAGAGAAGGGTGGGACTGACTGAGTACAAGCACTGAATGTCTTTTGTTTGGAAAATCCTATGTCAGTGAAGTTTCTCAGCTATTTTGAGATCACATTTATCCCCACTGAAATATATAGCCTGTGAGAATCTCTTACCTGACAGTGTTTTCATTTGAAATAGACAAAATAATAAAGCCAGAGTGAGAACATGCTCATTTCCTCATGACGTGGGCTTCTTGATTCCAAATGTCACCCATTTTTCCAGGGTAAATGATGGTGCTTCATAGCACATTTTAAAGCTGACAACAGCAACAAGAAACAGGCAAACACTCATTTCCCCAAGGAAGGAATGGAGGTTTTTCTTCTTATTCCTCGGGACAGTTAGAAAAGAGTTACATTTTTTTAAAGAGTCATCTAGATCTTAATTTTTGTGGAACCTTAAAACTGAATTTTTATTTACCTGAAGATGCAGCATTTGGCCGGTCAGTGACCCAGGTTGTGAAGGCCTTAAGCCCCAAGAGTGTAGTTATATGTCCAGAGATTGTAGTTTGCTAGAACCAGCCAGGAAAATAGCCTTAGGCCATTGGATCTGGTGTAAGGTGCATAGAGCATGAATCCTAGAGTTAAGAAGACCAAAGTTGAAAGCTGGCCCCAGCTATTTATTACCTAGTTATTTAACTTGTATTATATACCTAAATAATAGATAATAGCTAATATTTGTACTGTTCTTTATGGGTTAAAAGGCAAATTGCCTATATTATCTCATTAGGTGTGCATAACAACTATGAGATCAGTGCTATCATTATCCCTATTTTATGCATGGGGAAACTGAGACTAAAATGTTAAGTAACTTGGTCAAAATCACATGACTGGTAAATCTAGCAAGATTTGATTTCATATTTTCCTTGTTCCAGGTCCAGTACTCTCTCCATTGGATTAACTAGTTTATGGAATATATAGTATAGCCTGTATTGAATAATATAATATATGCACATGTGTTTGTGCACACACACACATAAACATTGATAACATTATGATAAGACTTACTGTAAAAGATTTTGATGTTGGTAAAGTTTGAAGGCAAAAGGAAAGTGGGATGGCAGAGGATGAGATGGGTAGGTAGTGTAACAGAAGCCATGAACATGAGTTTGTACAGACTTTGAGAGATAGCAAAGGACAGAAAGGTCTAGTGTATTGGGGTCCGTATGGTCACTTATTTCATTTAGAAATAAATGAATGACTGAAAAACAACATCATGATATATACCTTTAATTTGAGTACAATTAGAACCACTTTGAATTGTTGTTTATCATTTCCAATTCTCCATGACTCCATTTTGAGGTGTCCTTGGTAAAGATACTGGAGTGGTTTGCCATTTCCTTTTTCAGTTCATTTTATAAATGAGGGAACTGAGGCAAACTGGGTTAAATGATATGTCTAGGGTCAGAAGCTAGTAAATATCTGAGTCTAGATTTGAATGAAAATGAGTCTTCATTAGCTGAATCTTCCTAATTCCAATCCCAGTGCTTTATCCAGCTAACCAGCTAGACCAGACTAACTGCCAGATTAAATCTTTGTGTTCCAGGCAAAAACTCTGGAGAGCTTTTCTTTCATAAGTCTTTGGTGGTTTATTTTACCTCTCACAGGGAAGTGGAAGGGAGTCTCCCTGTGAGATGTTTCTGGATATGTAAATAGAAAGGGTATCTTTCCAGTCATTCCTGTTCCTCTTCTATGTTTGATTATTCACCTACATAAAAACTTGACAACACTAACCACTGTTTATGGGCACTGAGATCAGATGGTTCAACTAGAGAGCTAAGGCAACCAATGTTCTGTCTTCTGCTTACCTTTGGGATTTGGCACACCCCAGTCCTGCAGATTGTATGCAATCTACTGGAAGGTACTTTGATTTCAGAATCAGAAGACTTCTGTTCTTAGCTCTATTCTTCCAGTTAAGCATATATAATGCGCCAAGCACTGTGCCACATCCTGAACATATAAAGAAAGCAATAGCCAGGTCCACCCTCTTACCTTTCTTAAGGAACTCAATCTAACTAAAGATGGAGGCAAGTGGCAAATCCCAGGTACAAATGAGATATAGGCAGCATAAATCAGATATAATCACCAAACAACAGTCCCTAACACTAAGGGTCATCACAAAAGCTTTTTGTAGAAGGTAGAACTTTAGGGAAGAAGCCAGAGGAAGCAGGAAGGTCTAAAAAAAGACACATTGTTTCTTTTTTTCTTTTTTTTTTTTTTTTTGGCAAAGCAATCAGTTAAGTGACTTGCTCAGGGTCATACATCTGATAACTATCAACTGTAGGGGGCTGGACTTGAATTTAGGTCCTTTTGGTTCCAGGGCTGTTGCTCTACCATTGAGTTACCTAGCTGCCCCTGTTCCATTTTTTTTTTGTACGTTCAGTGCCTAGAACATCTAGTGCTTAAGAAATACATGTTGAGTAATTGTTGATCAAATTCTAGATAGTGACTGAATTCCCTTTCCAGCTCTGTATCTGTTATATCTGTAAATGGTTGCTATCAATGACAAAGGAGAATCATATGTCACTTCTTAAATGGATCCAGCTAATTTATCCCAGATTAGCTAGAAAAGTCCATATCAATTATTGAATTTAGCTTCTGTATCTTACAGATTAGGCAACTGAAGTCTCAGAGAAGCTAAACTAGCACTGCACATTTATGCATGTAGCAAATATCAGTCTGGATTTGAACCCCGGTGCTCTGATAGCCACTCTCATGATCACTCTATTGCATAAGTCAGGAAATATAGTCAACTCCAAATTATTCATGCTACTCAAAAGGTATAATACTGCTGATAATGGAAATGTCCTGAACAACTTTAAAAATATTTATATTTTGGGGCTTAGAAATCATTAAATGATTGTTGAGAACATCACATACAAGAGATTGAAGTGTTCAAATTATAGCCTAAAATAACTTAGAACTTTTTAATTAAAAAAAAAAAAACTTTGATAGATTTTATTTTAAAATCATCTTAATTCCCATAGTATAGTTTTCTCTTTCCTCCTCAGAGTCATATCTTAGAACACAGACAGAATAAAAGCAGTTCAACAAAATTTTCCAGAATGTGAACCAAGGTTTACAGTGTATGCAATATTTTCCATCCACAGTCCCCCATCTATCTATAGGGCACTTTAGGATTTTCCAAATGGTTTTCATTATTTTATCTCACATGACCTTTTTAGTCGGTCCATAAGAGAGATGGGACAGATAGAACTTGCCCAATTCTAAGGATCAGATCCTACAAAGTAGTTAGTGACCCTAAAAACAATGAGATAGTACATCTGGAAGAGCACTAGACTTGGAGAGAGGAAGATCTAAATTCAAATCCTGCCTCAGGCATCTCTAGTTTTGTGATCCTGGGTTAGTCATTTAATCTCTCTCAACCAGTATCCTTATCTGTAAAATTTAGACTTGAGGATTACATAAGATAACATATAAAGTGCTTTGCAAATTGTAAAGCCCTGTGTAAGTATTAGCTATTATTTTTTTTCATTGTTGATTCTTTTAACATGAAAAATATTATTAGCAATAAGTATGTAGTTAGCTATGTGGAATGTTTCTTGGTTTTTATCATAACAGTTTTTTTTATTTTTTAAATATATTCAAAGATAGTTTTCATCCTTGCAAACCTTGTGTTCCTTATTTTTCTCCCTCCCTTCCTCTTATCCATTCCTCACTAGCTATTACTGCTTAATACCATCTATGTTAGCCATTATTGATTCTATTCAATATGGAGAGGTACTTCAACCTCTGGAAAAGGACACTGACTACTAAACTCAGAGGATCCACATTAAAATCCTGCCTCTGACTTTAACTTCTTGTGTAACGAGTCACTTCCATAGTGTAGACCTCAGTTTCCTTATCTGTCAGATGAAAGTATTGTGCTAGGTTTCCTTTCAGATCCTTTCATGTTCCAAATCTGTGATATTATGAGATAAGATCCTGTCATTCAATGTCAATTATACCATTCCTTTATTTATCACTCCTATATATGTCTTATCTTAACCATTAAAATACATCCTCTGACTGTGCATTTTTGTTTGAAGATATTTCTTCTTATTTTCTATAGGGAGTGGGATATGAGATGAGACAGGAAAAAAAATTTATATTTGATCAATGAAAAACAATCATTCAAAAGATAATGTAAGCCCCCTTACAATGGGGACTTTTTCCTTGGTCTTTTATATAGGGAACCCACTAAATCTACCTTTGTACGGTGACAGGGCAATGCCAAAGGGCTTCTTCAATAGAATTCCTTTAAAAAGCCAGGCTGGTGATTGGAATAAGATCTGGGTTACCCACTGAAATGCTCTGCTTTTTGGGGGAGTGGGGCAAGGCAGTTGGGGTTAAATGACTTGCTCAGTCACAAGCTAGTAAATGTTAAATATCTGAGGCTAAATTTAAACTCAGTTTCTCTTGACTTCAAAGTGGGTGCTCCATCCATTGTGCCATCTAGCTACTCTAAGATGGTCTGCTCTTTTTAAACCAAACACTTCATAGGTAATCAGACCAAGGTAGATGGATCTGGGCCTGTTTGTATACACAACAGCACTGCCAAAAACTAAACCATAACAAATAGGGACCGACTTTTGACTGTTACAGCCCACTGAGCAGATGCCTTCTCTGAGATGCCTGTAATGATAGGGAAATATATTTTCCTCCGAATGTACAGCTAATTCCTTGTTGGTATGCAGTTGTCATCGCCACAGCCACAAATGAGGTTGAAGTACCTCTCCATATTGAGCAGTCAGAGCCTATATTAGTGTCTGAGAGGTCTGTTCAAGCAAGAACTCTGCTCCAAGTTCTGCCCTCCCTTCTCAGCCCCATATTCTCATTCCTTGCAAACATTTGATTCCAGCATTTAATGAAAAACCATATTTGGAGAGCAATACTCATATTGCCTCACAGTGAATAGCTAAGGCATATATTGTGGTTAGATTTGTAAGGTGCTGTAGAAATTCTTTCTCCTTTGATCTCCAGAACAACCGTGGGAGGTAGATTCTGTTATTATCCCCATCTATCAAATGAGTACACTGAGGCTGAGCAATGTTAATTGATTTGCCCAGGATCATTATTGTCATTCTCAAAGAGAACCATGCCATCAGGGAGATCATGCTATGACCTGGAAGTGAATCGGATTTAAGTGCAGAAGGGCCATGCAAAGTCAAAATACAGGTTCACCCCATTAATAAGTATTTGAGATCGAGTTTGAATTCAGGTCTTCCTGATTCCAAGTTGAGTGTTATGTCCTCGAAATCATGTAACTTCCCCTTTGTGTAGGATGGTTTGGTATATTGGTGAGATCACTGGATTTGGAGGCGAAGGAAATTAGTTCAAATTCTGGCTCTGCCCCTTATTGCTTGTGTGATACGGGGCAAGTTACTTCAACTTTGGGGATATCAGTGTGTGTGTGTGTGTGTGTGTGTGTGTGTGTGTGTGTGTGTGTGCGTGTGTGTGTGTGTGAGTGTGTGTGTGTAAAATGATGGAGTTTGAATCTTTTCAGGATGTATTCTGCTTAAAATCAATTTCTTCCATAGTAATCACAGAAAGGGAGCGAGCATGGTACTGTGGAACAAACACTGAGTCTGAAATGAGTCATCCCAAGTTCAAATCCTGCTGCCTATTGCTTCTCTTTGTGACCTTAGCCAAGTAACTTCTCCCCTGGAATCAGTTTCCCCATCTGTAAAATGAGGACGTTGGACTACTTGGCCTTTGAGGAAGGAAGAAGGAAGGAAAGGGAATGAGTATTTATTAAGTAACTTCTGTATGCTAGCAATTGTACTACTTGCTTTACAAATAAGATTTCATAGGATACTCCCCACCTGGAAGGTGGGTATTCTTTTCATCCTTCCCACCCTAGACCCCTCACACATTTGGGGTTCTCTCTATTCCCCTTTGCCATAGTTTGTAGATATTCTAGGATTTTCTCTCTCTCTTTTTATTATAGATCCTTATGTGGTAGAAAATATATCATGATCATGGGCCGTTTTTCCTTTTTCCTGTCTAATATTCTTCCTTGATTTTTTTCTGGGGGTGTATTTTGTCTGTTTAGTCATTATCTTTTCATCTCTTGCCTCCCTTTGTCCCCTTACTCATTTCTCATTCCTTTTCTTCTGGTTCTTCTCTTATCTAGATGCCTTTTCCCTCCTCCCCATAGGCTCTGAAATCTTCGTGTATTGTTTCTCTTTTAAGTTTTTTCCAAGTCTAGAATTAGAGGCTCAGGGGATGTCAGAGTCTGATCGAAGTTTAGAAAGGTCATCTGCTCCAACTGCCCTCATTTTGTAGTTGAAAAAACAGTCCCCTAAGATCCCGTGACTTGCCCAGAGTCACATCACTTATAAACAATAGAGATAGGCCCTCGGATTTCAAAATCTACACTCTTTCCTTTATACTTTGCCCTCTGAACCATGGTTAAATCCAGCGAGTCAGAAAAATGTCCACAGTTGACCAGATAGGAAGGAAAAATGTTATCATTTATTTTAAAATTATTTAACACAACATTAATATAACTAATTATATTTGTCTTACAATTAACTACATTTAACTAACTTCATTTAAGTACATAATGTGGCAGCAGTTTTTTGCCTTTAGTCTCCATAATAATCTATTGTTTTTGTATTCACTTCCATTCACTTTTCAACTTGTGTGATTCTGATGTGTATTTTTCTTCTCTATTTGAGTTTTCTCTTTGAATTATTTCATAAGGACCTTTAAATATGTTTAAATAAGTATTTTATTATAAGCTTAGCTGCAAATGTCAATACAAAGATAAACAGAAAATAAATTAATTGGAAAAGATAAAGTATCACAATATCCCCCTTGTCCCTCTTTTATCTTTTAGCAAAATACATTATGGGTTTTTTTTTTTCCTCATTCACTTTTCTTTATACTCCATTATTCAGATTGGTTTTTTCACCATAACATTTCATAAGATTTTTGTTTTACTTATTTTATGTTTCTCTTTTGTTATTCATACTTATAATTCTTTGTTTTATTAAAATATTTCATTAAATTAATGTATCATAATTTACCAATTCCTTATTCTTTGGCATATAATAGGTGCTAAATAAATGTTTGTTCACTGACTGAATCAGTTGAACATTGAGCGTCCTTCCAGTGTTTTGCAATTGTACATAATGGTGACTCATATAATTATATAACATTCTGGATATGCATATGTATGTTCATATGTGTGTAAGCATGTATATATCTCTCTACATATACATATATATGTACATATAAGTAGTGTTATTATATAATTCTATAACAATCTTTGGACAGATAACTTTTCGCCTGTTTTTGATAACCCTTTTAGGACATTTGCCAAAGGAGAATTATGGGCCAGAAGAGCTATTATTTCTGCTAACTTTTATTATATTTTTAATCACTGACTTTGAATATTCCTTAGTTCTCCATATCAGTTTGTCATTTTTCGCATTCTGCACGTACCTTCTTTAGGTACTTGTTACATACAATCTTGCTTTTTTGAAGCCAGAAATAGAAAGCTCATAATAATAAATATAAAGTACAGCAATTAGATTTAAGAATAAGTTTGAAAGGACAAAATAGCTGGTCAATAAAGATCTGGAGGGGATGAGGGGGGCTGTCTAGTGAATTGACACCTAATAAAAACCACAGCTACCACAAATGCTCATTTGATTTTAAATTAAGAGGCACAGGTTCAAGCAAGATGGAACTTCTCATCCCCTGTTCTCTCAAATGCTATCTGGCAACATCTGTAACATCTTGTTTAGTTCTGGACAGCACAGTTTATAATTGATATTAGTAGTCTGGGGAATAGCAACTGGCAGAGGCCAAGCAGGAGAATGAAAACTCTGGAGAAGGATCATGGGATACAGGACAAGATCTCAGGGGTCATATAATTCAGTCCCCTCATTTTACAATTGAGCAAACAGACCCAGGGAGTCACATATGCAATTAGAAACAGACTTTATGTGAACTTGTTCTTATGACTGCAAGTTCAGTATTCCTTAGTGTCGAAATATTGCTTTATTAAAGTATTGGAATGGCTATCAGGAAGAGAACTTAGACCCTTATGTGGAAGCTAGAAGTAGGACTTGTAGTACAAATGACACAGAGATAAATCAAGGCTTGATGTCAGAAAAAAAAAGTTTCCTTCCAATTACAGCTATCCTCACATATAAGGAGAAACCACATAAAGTGGTGGGTTACCTCTCATTGGATGTCTTTAAGGTTGTAGAAAATGAGTAACTTCTTGTTATGGATGTTGTGGTGAAGATTTTTATTGGATATGGACTTGATTGGGCCTCCAAGTCCTTATCAACTCTGAAAGATCCTCTTGCTTTCAATTCTACCAATGAATGAGAACATTATTGGCTCCATGAGTCCATTAAGCATTGAATTGGGCTATTTTAAAGATTTTTGTTGCAAATTTAATGGGCATAAGTTGCTTTAATTTATCAAACTTTTATTAGGCGTTTAAGCATTTTTCCAAGTAGTTTTATATAGTTTATGTTTCATCTTGTAAAGCATCTTGAATATTGTTATTCACTGAGAACTGTAAGTTGCCTTTGTATATTTTAAGAGATGAAATCATAAAAAAACTAGAGTAAAATATTTTAAAGAAAATGACAACATTACATATCAAAATCTTTGAGATATATCCAAAACATTACATACAGATATATTTACATTTTTGAATGCCTATATTAAGCAATGGAAAGGTGGAAATAAAGAACTCATTTTACTTAAAGATTTGCAAAGCTTTTTAAATATATTACCTCATTTGAACCTCACAGGAATGCTACAGTAAGGCAATCTGGCCATTATTATCCTTAGATCGGGAAATTAAGCTTCAGTGAATCTGGATCTTCTTTATGACCAACAGGTCTAAAACTAAAATCATTGTTTTTGCTCCTAAGCCCAGCCTTTGTCTAGATTTCCCTATTTTTATCAAAGATATCTCTGATTTCTCAGGTTCATAGATTGCGTTGTCTTCCATTCACCATTCTCTCTCAGCCCATGGATCCAATACATTGACTAGTCTTGTTTCTGCTTTCATGGCTTTTCTCACTGCTGTCCTGTTCTCTTTACTCAAATGGCCACCACCCTAGTTTAGATTCTCATTACCTTTTTCCCGTACTCATAATAAATCTCTAACTGGTCTCACTGTCTCAAATCACTTCCCACTCCAATTCTTCCTTTAAATATTGCAAAATCCTTCAAGAACAAATTAGACTATGTCACCCACTATGCAATAAACGCTAATGGATTTCCTATTGTTTTTATGATCAAATAAAACCTCTTCTGTTTGAATTATAAAGTGTTTTGCAATTTAGGACCAGCTTGCTTCAGTAGCCAACCTGGTCCTCTTGCTATCTCTCAAACAATCTATTTTCTGTCACTAGAGATTATTCAGAAGGAGAATGACATGGTTGGTCATATCCAGACTGCACAAAAATTCTCTTTGCCCTGTTGATGGTAGATTGAAAATGGAAGAGATTTTGATAATAGAGACCAATTGAGAGGCCAATGCAGTGACTGAGAGCCTGGATTGCAGAAGTAGTATTTAAATGCATCCAGAAAGAGAACTATGGGGACTGAATGGATCACAATAAGTATTTTTTCACTTTTTTCTTTGTTATTTGTTTGCTTTTTGTCTTCTTTTTTTATATGATTTTTCTTGTGCAGCATGATAATTGTGCAAATATGTATAGAAGAATTGCACATAGTTAACCTGTCTTGTATTACATGCTGTTAAAGGGAAAGAATGGGGGAAATGAGGAAAAAAATGGAGCACCAAGTTTTACAAAGGTGAATGTTGAAAACTATGCATATATTTTGAAAATGAAAATCAAAAAATAAAATAAAGCATTTGGCACAGTTCCTGGCACATAGTAGGTGCTATAATGTGTTTTTTTTTTCCTTTTCCCTCTCTCCCTTTATCTGTGCTAGTAATCCCTCATTAGAATGTAAGCTTCTTAACTTTTTTTTTATCTCATCCTTGTCTTTTCTCTCCCCTAGCTTGCCACACAGTGGCAACCCACAGTGACTGTGGGTGCTTAAGCATTATTTGACGAATAAGTGATTTTCTAAATAAATCCCTACATCTGAGATTTAAATCATTCTTTCCTCTGATAAGAGAAACCAGATATCAGAAGTAACCAGAAAGTTGCTGCAGCTGGGCCCAAAGCACAAAATGTCTCCTTTCTAGAAAGCCATACTTGGGGAGAGGGAAAGGACCAGCAGAAGAAGGGAATATTTGTGAAAGTATATTTTTCCTAGTCGAGTTAACCTTAGTACAAAAGCCTGTGCTGTGAGTGGTCTTGATTTTTAATTTAGTCTTGCTGGGCAGAGGAGAAGTTTCTTGTAATGAACTTCAAAAGCCTGCTCTTGCCCTGAAGCCTGGGTACAAGGATGTGGCCACAGCAGGTGGTAGCTGCTCTTAGAGTTGGAGCATCCGCTCTTGGGGGCCCTCACTTTCTGCTTGCATGCTTCTAGGCCCAGTTGGAAAAAAAAAGATTCTGCGCAAGGCCTGGTGAAAAGAGTATTTTGATTAAAGATTAAAGATATGCATTCTAATCCAGCCTCTTTTAATGGGTTATGATCTGCTCTATGTCCCACTACAATGAGATCTGGTAGGTGCTTAATGACTGTGTAGTGATTGTCTGTTAACTGATACATAAGCCATTTAACCTTTCTGGTTCTTAGTTTCCACAAGTACATAAAGACTGGGTTGGATTGATTGTTCAAAATATCTTCTGGATGTAAAATTCAGCTGGAATATTGCCACAACCTTCAGCCTCTCTTCTCGTCCCTTGTAGCCCTTTTCTTTCTGCTCTAAAATCTGCCTGGCTCTTCACTATTTTGGAGATTGATTGACTATAACATAATGGTCTATTCAAATGAGTAGGGACAAACTCTTTGTTCAGCAAGTGTGACCTTAGACCCCTTGAGTCAGGTCAATATTCTGCCTTCCATTCCCCAAAGGCTTTTCCCTCTTTTTTTTTTTTTTTTTTTTTTTTTTGTGATTGCCCCCTGTTTCTTAGGATAAAAATACTTCTGCATATAGATGTGAGAGGTATGTAATTTCTTTGTCTTCTAAATTTTATAGTATAATCTTTTTTTTTTCCCGTGAGGCTGGGGTTAAGTGACTTGCCCAGGGTCACACAGCTAGGAAGTGTTAAGTGTCTGAGATCAAATTTGAACTCGGGTCCTCCTGAATTCAAGGCTGGTGCTCTATCCATTGTGTCACCTAACTGCCCCCTATAGTATAATCTTTACCATTAAGATTAAGAATAAATTGTTTTTCTATATGAAACAATCAGCAGGATGATTTCAGAGAGACCTAGAGAGAATTACATGAACTGATGCTAAGTGAAGTGACTAGAACCAAGAGAACATTGTATAGAACAATAAGACTATGTGACGATCAATTCTGATGGACATGGGTCTTTTCAACAATGAGGTCATTCAGGAGAGTTCCAATGGTTTTTTGATGGAGAGAGTCATCGCACCCAGAGAGAAGACTGTGGGCAATGAGTTGGCATCATAACATAGTATTTTCACTTTTTTTTTTGTTTTTGATTGCTTGCATTTTGTTTTCTTTCTTGTTTTTTTTTTTCTTTTTGATTTGATTTTTCTTGTGCAACATGATAAATGTGGAAATATATATGGAACAATTTCAAATTTTTAACATATATCGGATTACTTGCCAGGAGTGGGAGGAAAGGAAGGGGGAAAAATGGAACATAATCTTTTGCAAAAACCGTTTATGCCTGTGTTTTGAAAATAAAAATGTTTTATAAAAAAAGAAAAAAAAATTAAGGTTAAGACTAGTACTGGTTAAAGTATTGGAAACACTTATGAAAATAGCAAACAATCCACACCATGGGTTATTCCCATTTCCTTCCATTTTATTTTTGTTCTGTCATTTAAGGCTTGTTGGAACCTTTTTGACCCTATTTGGAGTTTCCTTTTCCAAGATACTGGAGTGGTTTGCCATTTCCTACTCCAGTTTATTTTTACAGCTGAAGAAATTGAGGCAAACAAGGTTGAAACACTTACCCAGAGTCCCCCAGCTACTGACTCCAGGCCCAGCATTCAATCCACTGTGCCAAGTAATTACCACTACATTTCCTTCAGACTTGAGTTATTCAGTAGTTTGGCTTTGTACATCCAATCGTACAATTATCAAGTTGGGAAACTTCTGTGAATTGGAGATTTTAACATAATAAGCAATTATGCTATTTAGTGCTCAGTGTCTACTACACTTAATAGCATCACTAATTTGAAATTTCACAGCTTCTTCTCCAAATGTGATTATCCACATAACCTTCATTTGATATGAAAATTTGACAAATTCAGTGGCTATCAATTAAATACCTACCAAGTGCAATGTTCTACACTGAGCATTGGGAATCATAAAGATAAAAGCTGACCCTGACTTAACATGGTTCATATATATTCTACCTGTGGGTGGTAGGAGGGTACAGTGTGCACAGAAATAAACAAATACAAAGCAATTTCTGGAGGGTGAGAAGACCAGTGAGAGTGGGAGGAGGTTTATTAGGAAAGGACTTGTGGCTAGATATTCTAAGAAGGAAGTGAGTAAGAATGGTACACATTCCAGACATGAAAGACCAGCTATATAAATATATCAAAGTGGGAGGTGGAATACCATGTACAGGGAATGTGTAGCAACTCCAAGTAAGTGAAGAGAAATTGAATAAAATTAGATTACAAGGTGTGTGTGTGTGTGTGTGTGTGTGTGTGTGTGTGTGTGTGTGTGAGAGAGAGAGAGAGAGAGAGAGAGAGAGAGAGAGAGAGAGAGAGAGAGAGAGAGAGAGAAAGAAGAGAGAGACAGAGAGAGAAAGAGACAGAGACAGAGAGAGATAGCAACAGAGAGGGACAGAGAGACAGAGACAGAGAAGGAGGAGAAGAGAAGGAAGGTCTCTGATGCTGACTTTTGATTTTCAGTATGTTAGTATCAGATCTGAGAGTTCATCTAACCCCAGATTCTTCACTGGGAAGTAGTGATGGGCTTTGAGAGGTGTGGGGAGAAGCTGTCCACAAGGTTTGCTGTGCTTCCAATCCATGAAATACAGAAATTAAGATCCCTGAATGCTAAGAAGTGCCCTGCTGAAGATCATCCAGCTAGCCCATTATAGGGCTGGCTCTGCAGTTCAGATCTTTGCATCTGAGTCCAGAATGTCATTCTGGACACTTTCACTTTGTATTCAGGGATATCCCTGTCTTCATCTTCACAGCAGGAACAGTGTTGGTGAACAATACGTGAGGCAGAAATTATCTTCACATAGACAATGAATGGTGTCTATCTTTTCCAACAAGATTGTTCACAAATAGTTTCTTTATATTTGTGGTTTAAGAATTAATCCGTGTTTGTTTCCTTCTGATATTTCACCTGTCTCTGTGATGGATCATGTGACACTGAGGCCCTTGGACTTTTCTAAATTCTTCTATCACTAGAAAAGATTAATGCTCCTTAAAATCCATCATACTTTTCATGGAGAAAGCTTGTCTACTTCCAACTCATCATAGCATTGATTAGTGGGTGGCTCTTCACATGAGAAAAAAAAAATTATGGCCTTGGAGTCAAATATTATATTGGGAAGGATTGATAAAAAAAGCCAGAATGGTAGATTTTTTTTCCTTCTTCAGAGTTTTCTTGTCTCACCCAGGCTGGAAGTACAGCAGCTACTCACTGGCTGACCCTGCCACTAACAGTCATCAAAGTAGGGGAGCTTTGCCCTGTTCTATTCCTAACCTGTGCTGGCTCACCTCTGCTTGCAGTCTGACCTCCTGTCCCTTCTTGGGGCTTCACCATATTGGTATTGGACTTAGTGAAGACCCTTGATTGGTGTGAACCCATTGAAGGTCAGACTGTCCAAGCACAGTTGACCTACCAGACTCAATATTGCTACCAGCCAGGACCAGAGGCCAATGCCTCCATTTTAACAATCTAACATTTCTCCAGGCAGAAGATATATTCTTAATCAAAGAAAGAGAGGGACAATCACAAAAAAATATAATAGATAACTGATTACAGGAAAGTTAAAAGGTTTCTGCATAAAGAAAATTAATGCATAGACTATATAGAAGCAGCTGAATGAGGAAAAAATATCAAATTTCTCAATA
The DNA here is from genome assembly GCF_048593235.1 of Sminthopsis crassicaudata. NCBI lineage: Eukaryota > Metazoa > Chordata > Mammalia > Dasyuromorphia > Dasyuridae > Sminthopsis > Sminthopsis crassicaudata. The sequence continues at coordinate 727,212,334 of NC_133617.1, forward strand.
AAGTTTGGTATCAATCTATTTTCTAATATCAATCTGTCACTGATCTGCCTCTCTCACTATTTATCATCTCCTTTAGAGAAAATCACTTTGATTTCATTCAAATAAATCTAATAAATAGAACTACACTAACCAAGCATTGTCTACTCAAGGTCCTGCTTCCAAGACATGGTCCCATCACTTACTCTTCTATACTCCCTCAGCTCTGGGGGTTTTCTGTACATAGACCATGGCTCTGTGTTCTGGCTTGCTATTCTTTTCATCAACAAGATCATGACTTGCTCTTTCCTCTATCTTCCTTATGTCTCATCTTCCTCTTTATTTTTTTTCTTTTTCTTTCTCCTCCTCCTCCTCTTACTCCTCCTCCTCCTCTTTCTTGTCTCTCTCCTCTTCCTCCTCCTTATTTCTTTAAGTAAAATAGCAGAGAGATATTAGAAAATATCTGCAGACTGAATATACCAGAGTAAATGAATTTAATATTATAAAAGCAGCTATCAAACAGAGCTATTTGATATTGGTTTATTGATTTGTTTAATGAGGCAAGCTAGTTAAGTGACTTGCCCTTCATCATACACACACAGCTAGTAAGTGTCACATATCTGAGGCTGAATTTGAACTCAGGCTCTCCTAACTCCAGGGTCTGCAATTCTGTCCATTGTTCATTCCCTAGTCATCCTAGTCATCCCCTAGGCACTGGCTTAAACACAAGAGAAGTAGTACAATGGCATTGTCTAGACAAGAGAGAATCAGAAACAACATAATTCTACAAACCATTATTTTACAAAACAAGAAAAATAACCTGGGAAAATTTTTGATAAGATATTTGATAAATACAGCTAGGGAAATAAAAACAAAAATCAGTCTTAAATCAGTATTTTATATCATTTCATGATGTAGTCTAAATTGACACATGATCTCAATGGTAAAAAACTATGCTATAAAAATTAGAAGACAAAGCAATCACATACTTTTCATATCTCTAGGCAGAAGATGTATTCTTAATCAAAGAAAGATAGGGACAATCACAAAAATATAATAGATAACTGATTACATGAAACTTAAAAGTTTCTGCATAAAGAAAATTAATGCATAGACTATAGAAGCAGCTGAATGAGAAAAAATATCAAATTTCTCAATAAAATTTGGTATCTAAGATGTAAAAACAATTAAGATATACAAGTACATTAAATATATATATATGTATATATATACATATATTAATATGTATATATACTGGTGCATTGTTTTAGGAGCTATGAATAAGCAATTTGGAATTATGAAAGTAAAGTTATTAAAATGCCCATATCCTTTGACCTATAGATTTTGTTATTAGGTTATGCTTCAAGATAAAGCATATAAGCATATAAGCAATAAAAAGACAGTTTTCATATTCACTAAACTATACACTCTGGTTGCAAGCAATATATGAACCTATCAATTAAAGAATATCTAAGTGTGGTACATAAATGTAATAAAATACTAGTGTATTATAAGAAATGACAAATATGAAAAATAAAAAGAAGCATGTAAGAGTTATGTGATTTGATTAAAAAAGAAGGAAGCAGATCTAAGAAAATGATACAAAGATAAAAATGTAAATGGGAAAAACAACTTCACAATAATCAAAAGTAAATATTACAAAATAAAATTAAATGTAGCTTAAGAGAAGATATGTGAGAAAACACTGTCTTTTTTTATTTAGAATTTTTTTCTACAGTATATATGCATGAGTAATTTTTAAATAATATTATCCCTTGTATTCATTTTTCCAAATCATCCCCTCCCTCCTTCCACTCCCTCCCCCCGATGACAAGCAATCCCATACATTTTACATGTGTTATAATATAACCTAGATATAATATCTGTGTAAATACCATTTTCTTGTTGCACATTAAGTATTAGATTCCGAAGGTATAAGTAACCTGGGCAGATAGACAGTAGTGCTAACAGTTTACATTCACTTCCCAGTGTTCCTTCTCTGGGTGTAGTTGTTTCTGTCCATCATTGATCAGCTGGAAGTGAGTTGGATCTTCTTTATGTTGAAGATATCCACTTCCATCAGAATACCTCTTCATACAGCATTGAAGTGTACAGCGATCTTCTGGTTCTATTCATTTCACTCAGCATCAGTTCATGCAAGTCTCTCCAAACCTCTCTGTATTCCTCCTGCTGGTCATTTCTTACAGAGCAATAATATTCCATAACCTTCATATAACATAATTTACCCAACCATTCTCCAATTGATGGACATCCATTCATCTTCCAGTTTCTAGCCACTACGAAAAGAGCTGCCACAAACATTTTGGCACATACAGGTCCCTTTCCGCTCTTTAGTATTTCTTTGGGATATAAGCCCAATAGCAGCAATGCTGGGTCAAAGGGTATGCACAGTTTGATAACTTTTTGGGCATAGTTCTAAATTGCTCTCCAGAATGGCTGGATTCTTTCACAACTCCACCAACAATGTATCAGAAAACACTATGTCTTTTGTAAAGGTTAGTCAATGGATATGAAATGGTTCACACATTTTCAAAAAATCGGTTTTTACTTTTTTTCTCTTTTCTTTTTTCTTTACAAAACATTTTAGTTTTTTGGAATGACTGTTTATGAGGACAAGGAAGGGAATACTGGGGGAAATTAAGCTCCTTCATTCTCATGTCTTCAACAATCAATTTTAAATCTATATTTTAGTATCATTAAACATTTGTTTAGTATTACACTTATCCAGCTTACAGTCCCAGATTATGAAATGATGGTAAGACACTCTTTTTTTAGCTGGTTTCTCTTCTTCCTCTGTCTACATTGGTATGTTTGTGTTCTTAATGTGGATATGTCTCAAAGTCCAGTTCAAGACATTTTTTTTCTCCTTATCTTTCATGGCTACCACAGACCTTATTAACTTTTCTGCATACCTCTATCTAGGCACACAATAGACACTTGATAGACGTTTTTTTTTTTTTTTCATCTATTTGCTGAGATTCTATATATTTGTGATTTATGTCAAGAATTTAACAGTTAAGTCTATATCATCTTTGCTATGATATTTGAATATGTGCCCTCCTCATAGGTACACATTCGCTCTATATGTTTTTTATATTATATTCTATTATTAGAGCCAATGTGGTCGAGTGGAAGATTTGGATTTGGAGTCAGGAGGCTTGGATTGGGCTGTAGAGATCATCACTTGTTACCTTTCAGACCTTGATAAGCCACTTTTACTCTCTGGGACTCAATGCCTTCATCTCTGGTTAGACTAGGTGACCTCTGAGATCTCTTTGATCTAAATCCATGATCCTATAAAATATGGAGTAATTTTTTTTAAATTAAGACTATGGAAGAAATTAGAAAGGCAAAATAAAGAAATGAAGAGTATCAGTCAATATCAGTCTAAGCATTACTGGAGTTGTACAGATTTTGTATGGGAATAAATGCTTGTTAATTTAATTTAAACATGATTAAAAGCGATACCCTTTCATAAATGTCATATATTTGAATATACATATACAGAGCTAGAGGTACATGCAATTTAATGTTTAATGTTCTATTATTAGAGCCAACATGATAGAGTATACATATATATATGTATACACACACATACACACACACATATATACACATATATCTGTACTCATAGATATACATACACACATGTACCTGCATACATGTGTGCACACACATATTTGAATGAATGAACCAATGAGGAAAATTACTCTCCCAAAGGATAGGTTGCACAGTGGTTAATGACTCCTCCCACCTCTCTCTGTATGATATTATCTTCTGCCATCTGCTGGTGGCTTTGGGACTGTAACCAGTGCCTCATTTTTAAACTTAAAACCAGAAGATTTTAGATCAGGTTTTCATTATACAATATACAATATACAATCGATATGTATATTCAATATTCATTATATATCTATGAAGCAGAGATGTGGATCAATGGCAATTAGTGTGTAGCAGGTTCCTTTAACATTTTTTAAAATTAATACAGTGAGCACGTTAATGAAAAGGAATTGATTCTAACCACATTGTCTGTTATTTAGTGTCTCTCAAATGCCCTTTTCAAGCTGTTTTTTTTTTCAGTTAATAATTTTTAAATTAGTAAGTCAGTACAGACTTAATCTGTTGACTTAAGGTTTTTTTTTTTTTTTTTTTTTTTTTTTTTTGTTTTGTTTTGTTTTTGTTTTGTAAGGGTAGCATTAGGGTATTATATATGTTTGATCTCCTCTTTCCTCAGAGGGTATTTTGTACTATCCTCTTGAGTTTTTCTAGAATTATTGTATTCTTATAGGAAAGAGATTCTATATCTTTCTCTCTTGAGCCAATGACCAGGAGACACTGGCTCAAGTAACTTCAACTCTTTGGGCCTATTAAATGAGGAGATTGGAATAGGTGGTTCTGAATTATGGTTTGGATAGTGATGAAGTTTGAAAACATCTTTATAAGCTTGTACTGTCATTTTTGGAGATTAATTTGGGTTTCCTGTTTTTAACAGAGCCTCTGTTCTTGAAGATGTCTAACCATTTGTTTGTTCTTGATGATTTAGACAAGAGACACTGAAAGTACATTGCCATTTAAAAAGACAATTGATTGACTATTGGACAATCTGTATAAGATGTGAAAATTGTGCTTCATGATCGATACTGAAATCTTTTTAATTCATTTGTCCATGTCATTCCTTTGATCCCTTCCTCACCTTCTAAATAAGAGTTAGTGAGATTCATTAAGTGTTGCCTCATTTAATATTTGAGAAGCTAAATTATTCTATCAAAATGGTAACTCTATAGCACAATTTTTACATTTTCAGGACAATAGGGTCTATTCAATGTGCTGAGCAAGAAAAATGTACTTAATAAGTGATTTACTAGTCTAGTGTGTAATTGAAAAGTAATTCAGCATCTCCTTCATTTATGTAACCTCTAAAACCTTGAGTATAGCTCCTGCACATATTTCATGTTTAACATGTGCATCCTTGGTCAAATTGAAGGGAGTCTGTTTATATTAGTAATTGGTAACCAAGCTAGTCAAATTGGAGCTCTATGCTCCTTGTCCCCCTTATTTACCATAACATGTTCTTGGTATGTTTAACCAGTCCAGAAGAATTTTTCTTTTTCAACTGATAGTCACAGAGAGATTTAGGAAGAGATGGGGAGAGCAATGAAAATATTACTAACTTTGGAGTTATAATCCCATCTTTATCTTTTAATACCTTTGTGACTTTGGCAAAGTCACTTAACCCCTTTGGGCCTTGGTTTCCAAAGCTATGAAAAAAGAGTGTTAGATTAAATGGCCTTTGAGATCTCTTTCCATTCTGTTATATGATTTTATGAACTTTCCAGTTGACTTAATTACTATGGGAATTGTTCTTAATGAGCTTTCCTTGTTTCTCCTTATTTCCATAGAGTATTCAGTTGATCTCCAAAAGATGGCTGAACCTACAGGAATACCAAAGTAAAAAGTTGATGTCTGAAAATGGAGTGAAAGTACAGAGATTCTTCGTGGCTGACACAGCCAATGATGCTCTGGAGGCTGCTAAGAGACTAAGTAAGTTGGTGGTCAATGATGGTCATCTAATAATGGGCTTTCCTATTAATTAATTTACCTGGATAGAAAGTTTATTGTTTAATCTTGGGGCCTTTTATTTGAGATGTTTATGTCAACATACTATGAGGAACTAAGGAGACTAAATGTAAATTAACACATGCTATGTTCACTTATATTTTCTGTTTTTTTTAAATCTCTCCTATGGGCTTTCCATTTTGCTCTGATTTGTCTCTCCCCATATGAGTCATAAAACAATGTATGTTAAAAATAAACAAACTAATTAATTAATTAAAACACATACTAGGAGGAGGGCTAGGATTCTAGTTTACTATCTGGTTTAAAAGATTATAATTTTTAATGTGAAGGAAACTATGATTAATCATTTATAATTAAATTAATTCCATTAATTATCTACTTATAGGTAAGGTACTCTTCTAGTTTCTGGGAATACAATTATCATATTCTGTCATTTTGGTCATTGTCTGACTTTATGAGTTTTGGATTTTCTTAGCAAAGGTACTGTATTTGTTTGTCATTTCCTTTTCCAGCTTATTTTACAGATGAGAAACTGAGGCAAATAGGATTAAGTGACTTGTTCAAGGTGCTTAGTAATTATCTGAAGCTGGATTTGAACTCACAAAAATAAATCTTGTCCAGTGTTCTATGCACCATGCCAACTAGCTACTCTAGAATACAATAAAAAACATGAAAAAATCAGATCCTTTAGAAGATCTCAGGGAGTTTACATTTATTAAAGGCAAATAACATGTACATAGATAATTATATATAAAATGAACAGAAAGTAAGTATAGAGTAATTATGATAGAGCCCATGAACTGATTTTATGTAAGTTATGACTTTATATCTGAGTCTTGAAGAAAGCTAGAAATGTGTCTGTCATAGATGGGCTCCACTTTATGAAAAGGCACAGATATGATGGGGGATAGAATGCCATATATGAGGGAAAAATAGTTCACAGGGGAACATGAAATACATGAAAAAAAACTAATAAGAAGTATGTCTGGGAAGGGTTTAGAGTTACATTATAAAGGTCCTTTAGCAACAAATAGGGTTCTCTGTCTGCCTATTGCTTTGAAGCAGTGTAATACAGTGCAAAGAACGTTAGCTCTCTAGTTAGAGGATCTGGATTCAAATCATACCTCTCATAATTTTAACTTGTATGACTTGGTTTCCTTAGTGTTATTTTCCTCATCTGTGAAATGATGGGTCTGAGCAAATCTGTTCTAAATCTGATTCTATTTTGACATCCCTTCAGTGTTTTTTCAAACATGTTCATAGAATCTTTGCGATAGACTGCAATATATTAATAGAATACATAAATTACTTGTTGGTGTGATTATATGGAGTAACTCCTCAGCATAAAGAGAGTTTGATTGCATTTTGGAACAAAATGACAGAAGTTAAAATTGCTTTTATACTGAATGTTTATTATTTATACTGAATGTATGGTGCTGAAGGCTTCTCATCCTATGGCTTTGTGGGATCTTTGGCTATTTAACTGATTCAGATCACACAAAAGGCTGCATTAAATTTAGTCAAATCCTTCCTTTCTCAGAGTATTCCCATCTTCCACCCTTTCCTTGTTTCTGGAAGTCATTTCTAATTTTGCCTAAAGCTATATTTTGAACTTATGTTAGGATGTCTGCCTCAGCAGCACAAATTTGAAGGTTTGTGGAAATTCTATATCGAGTAAGTCCATTGGTGCTATTTTTCCCAAGAGCATTTGCTCACATCATGTCTCTGTGTCACATTTTGGTAACTATCACAATAATTCAAACATTACCCTTATTATCATATATGTTATGGTGATCTGTGATCAGTGAACTTTGAGATTACTATTGTAATTGTTTGGAGGTGCCACAAACTGGCCCGTATAAGATAGTGGAGTTAATTGAAAATGCTGCACATGTTCTGGCTGTTCCACTAACTAACCTCTCCTTGGGCCTTCTATTTCCTGAGATGCAACAACATTGAAATAAGGCCAATTAATAACTCTATAATGACATCTAAGGGTTCAAGTGAAAGGAATAGTCAATCCCTGCAGCCACCTTCATTGTTGTCTTCTTTTAAGAAACTAGATTTAAGAAACCCCAACTTTCAGTAACCACCACCCTGATGAGTGCAGCTATCAACATCAAGGCAAGACCTTCCACCAATAAAAATTAGGGTTCACTGAAGGCTCAGATGATGGGTAGCATTTTTTTTAGCAATAAAATATTTTTTTAAATTAATGTATGTATTTGACAGTTTAGTGTAAATATAATTTGTATATGCACTGAGAAACTGGAAACAAATTCATGTGAATCACTTTATTATACAATTGTTTTATTGTGGTGGTCTAAAACCTAAAATAATATCTCTGAGGCCTGTAAGGATATTACTAACTACAAGCAACTTATCACAGTGCCTGGTACATGACAGACATTAAGAAATCCTTGTTGATTGATTATTATATGTAAATTACTATGCAAAATTGAAAGATACATATGTATGTATCTATGTATATATATATATATATATGTGTGTGTGTGTGTGTCTGTATGTGTATATGTATATATGCACAGATATATGTATATATGCATGAGCATGTAGATATAGATAAAGATATGTAAAATCAATTCCCGTTATCATCGTTATCATTATTGGTTTTTGATTTGCCTTATCCTGAGTCAATTTTCTCATCTTCTTAAGTGAATGAAATGAAAAAGCATTTATTGAGCAACTATTATGTGGCAGGGTAAAGAAGGAAATGGTAAAATACTTCAGTATTTTTGCCAGGAAAATCCCATGAAAAATATTGGCTTGTTATGTCCACTAAGGTACCAAGAAGAGCTAGCTAAGAATGAAGGAGGATAATAATGCGGCATATGCCAGGAATCTTACTAAGGTGACTATAAATATTAAAGTGAGATACTCCTTGCCTACAACAAGCTTGCATTCTAGTAAAGTGGAAGCCATAGAAATATGTTTTGTTCTAAGGAGCCAAGAAAGATAAACAGAAACTCTCTTATTTAGAAACAAAATATTGTTTAATTACTGATCTCAAAGCAAGAGGTAAAAAGGTTGAGTATTGCTGCAGAGGTAAATAGATCATCATAACTAATTAATCAATCATTCCACAATTATAATAAAGGGCCAGAACTAACAGGTATTTTTCTGTTTCTTTTAATAAGTCTGTATGATATCTCTTCACCTGATATTGCCCCCTTTTTCTGACCTTAAGATTCTATATCATTTATGAGATCATTAAAATTGTGAGGAATTGCCTTTTTTTTTCCCCTAGAAGTCAGAGGAAAGGGAAGGGATATATATATATATATCTGGCTTATGGTTCAGATAAAATTCCATTTTCTCCATGTAGCCTTCCCTGACTCTCTGGTCAGAAATAATCCCTCTCACCAGGAATTCTCCCAGAACTTTAATCTCTTTCACTTTTTTTTGCATGCACGTACACACATACGCACATATACACACACCTTTATATTGGAATATCTTCACTCATATTTCACTGCTAATAAGTATAGTAGATGGGATTTGAACCCAAATTCAAGGCCTTGAAGCTTTAATATAGTCTTCTTAGCCTTGACATTGAGGATATCAAGGAAAAAGGGCTCTAATCAAAGACAAGTATTTAGGTTAGTTAATACTTTAGCAATGAAAGATTGCCTATATCTAAAACCTTCTGGCTAAGATTACAGAGATATCTCCCACTTCAAGAAGTTGAGGTATCTTTTATGTAAATTAATTTTTTATTGCAAACACTTCCAAAAGAAGTTTCAAGGAAGCATTCCTCCTCATTTTCATCGTTGCATGTACTCTTACATGATGCCAGATGCCCAATGTCTTGATTTTGTAAAATATTCTAAGCAAAATATCACTCGTATGATCCTGGTGAAGATTTACTTGAAAATTGGTTGTGAAGGTACCTTTAAAAAGGCACAAGTTGTTTTAAAACACAGATGTTTTCTTATAGATCTCATCTCCTTAGCCATTACTTCCTGATTTCTTTAACTTGATGATGCTCTTGGGAGAGTCTTCATACCATCAGCATTTTTATGATAAGAAATGCATGTTAATAAAATAAGGGGAAGATGCAGCAGGTTCCAAGGCTGCCATAGTCTAATCTGAGTAATCTGTTGACATTGTCTTGATGGTTCATTTTATTGCCTTTTGAATAGCAAAGGAAGATTTGTGGGGCCATTATGGTTTAAAGGGAGAGGTTGATTGAAATTGGTAATGCAAACAACCTTTGGATTTTAACAAAATTTGTAAGACCAAGATCTTAGATGAGACTCATTTTCTTGTAGAGGATAGATTTTTTAACAATTCACTAACTCAACTTAAAAAGTAAGGATAGTCTGCACAACTTTGGCAGCAATTAACTGCTTCTTTGACTGATTGGATGCTTAGGAAGGGTTGCTTGGTTTACCTGCTGTTGACTGTAGGACTTCCTGATTATCAGAGAGAACAAAAGGGGATTTAACATAGGATGAGAGAAGTTCAGGGGTTCTTTCTAATTTTTAAGTTAGGGTCTAAGCTGTAGGGGTCACTAACTGCTTCTCTCTTTTCTCCTCCTTCTTCCCCCATTTCCTCTTGCCATGGCCCTGCTGTTGTGGTGCCTTTCTCCTGGTACTGCCTGCCTGCCACTCTGAGACCCCCCTGGGGATTGATTTCTCCCTTTAACAGGAATGTTTTCTGTGCCACTGTCAAGCCTTCAGCACCCATGCTTGGTGCTGTTTCTGGGGCCTCCCCCTACGCTTTCTCCTCTATTGCTCCTATGGACTACAGTCTCAGATTTCACTGCCTTGACTAAATTTTCTATAAGACTAGTTTCTATCAGCTAGAGCTTTGTTTATTGGGTAGTCATTTTCTCCTTAAAGATTATGATACATTCAATAAATGCATACATAAAACAGCATCAACAAAAACAAGTTATCACCTGTTAGGATTCTTACAAGGTGCTAAGTCACTAGAATGGATATAATTATCTAATTTAGCATTTATTGAACAATTCTCTAGTTCAGTAATGTATTTACTAAAATTCCATGAGATTCACACCTTTAAGGGATAATACTTTTAAAGAGCTCCCACAAGCCCAGGGAATACCTACAAGCTCATTCTCTGGGAGGATATAAAAAGCCAGGATTCAGTCAAGGAGAAGACTTCCCAGGAGAACTTTAGGGGATTTTGGAGGAGAGGACTTCAGGAGATTCAGGGCCAAAAAGGATTTTGGGAGATTCAGAACTAGCATTGACTTCTGGGAGATTCACAAGGAAGAAACCCACAATCACACTTTGGAGGCAGAATCTGATTCATTCTCACATCTACCTTCGTGCTGACTGGAGAAGTTGGGAGGAGGAAAAGCTGAAGCTGGCTGGAGACATTCTGACAAGAGCTCTTGGGGAATCAAGAAAAGAGGAAGGCTGCCTCCAGAAGCTCCCCAAGAAATATCCTCCTGGAGAACGATTACAACTTAGAGAAAAAGAACATTACAATCACCACTGCTGAAAATTATATAGTAATTTAAATTTTGTTAAAATATTACAAATATTCTTTTCATTTTATCCTCACATTGATCCTAAGAGATACACTATATTATTATTTCCATTTTATAGATGAGGAAACTGAGGCACAATCATGTAATGGTTATACTTAAAGGGAGGATTCAAACTCTGGGCTTCCTGACTCTAAGTTCTCATCACTATCTCATCACTTGGATCATCACAGATTTATTAGGTTGGCATTACATCCAGAGTACAAGGTTATTATATCAGTGATCATTAGACACAAGGACTAACAATACCATTTCATTGACATTGGAGACTCCCGTTACTAATGCAGATCAGTGCTTTCTCTGAAACTAAGACACCAACAACACAGAGAGGTAGAGTGATTTGCCCAAAGTCATATGGCTAGGATAATTCAAAGGAGGAGCTTGAACTCAGGTCTTTTCAATTCAGAGGCCAGATTTCTTTTCTTTATGCCGTGTTGTTTCTCATGGATAGTCATTAGAGCCAAAAGAATGAAAGGAATCTAGTTTTATCCAAATATAAAAGTCTACTAAGAAATAGCTCTTGCATATAAAAATGGACCAAATTTAACAAGATTTTATTTTTCTTTTTGACTTGGAACTCTGACAACCGATTTTGCCATTCCCTTGACAAGAAAATCTTGGGTGTGATTAAAGGAAATGATCATGTTTTAAATAGTTATATTTTGTTGTTGTTGTTTTATTCACTAGGAAAGAAACTAAAATAGGAAAGCAGAAATTAATTCTCTCTGTGCTAATGACACAGCATCGTCCAATGGAGATAAGCAGCTTTTAGTGAATTTGACTTGCTTATGAAAGATTTGAGCTCCAGCATGTTTCTAGATTTCAATATACCTTACTATTTCATTTTATATAATCACGTTCTAGAGCCATATGAATTACTGCTCCATTAAGGAATTGTATATTAAGTAAAAAGGCAATAGATGCACATTAAAATGATTGACACACTCCATTAATTAGCTAGGTAATTAACTGTGTGCCTAATTGTTTTATTTGTCAAGGCTTTGTCATTGTTAGATTTTATGGTTATTCATCTTGCATCAGCATCTTGAGTTCTGGTATGGAGAGTGGTCATTGTTACCAAGCAGTGTCTGGCAAGGTCTAGACTGAACTTTTGGCCCTCAATGCTCAGAATTTTCATTCCAGAACAAAAATAACATGATATTTTATGTCAAAAGCTCAGCCTTTTTCAAAACTTCTAAATTACATCAATCTGGTCTAAGAAGAGAGCCAGATGCACCTGTTATGATTAAAACAAGAACACCAGTGGGCTAGTATCCATAACAAGGAACAAACAGAAAACTGAATATGGATTCCATTTAATCATTTCTTGACCCAAATAAGACTTTCTATGACTTGTCTATAGCTAGCAGTCAATAGGAATATTGACTGAACCTAATTCTCTGTGTGAAATATTCATTGAATTTTGAGTATGAAGTACAAACATTTGTATTGTACAAACACACTCATTTGTTCAAGGGCATTTTGTTTCTAACATGCATCTCAATTAAAACAGGTGAATGAGTAGCCTTAACAACAGATGTGTAATTAGGAACCTAATGAGTGATTTGTTAATTATTCTTTCCTGCAGTGGCTCTTCAAAGATTTTTCTCTTTTCCCACCTCCACCAATTTCCTCCCATTCTGTAAGGGTAATTTATTTCAGTCTTCTTTGTCACTCACCATGTCATTGTTTTAATCCATTTAATTTGCTTTGGGGGATTGATCTGCAGCCCCACTTTGTAGATGTCATTTTCTTGATGAGATCTCGGTAAGAGTAAGGCTCCCTGGGAGGAGATGTGTTGTGGATCTAGGGAGGAGACTGAGTAAATAGGCCCAATCCTTAGCCCAGATAATGGATATCTTTCTGGATTCCTTAGAAGTGAAAACCAATAAACTTGTTGATTTTTATAATGAGAGCCAATATTTTAATTCTTCCTTTCACTTTTTAGTAATCACAAATTTTAAACATAAGAAAAGAGGAACAGAATATTAAAACTTTAGTGACACCATGGTTTCTTTTTTATCTGGCAAGATCAATTATGGGAGTGTGAATGTTTACTTTTATGTTCTATCTGGTTCTGGGGTGCCTAATATGGAGTCCAGGAACTTGTTTTAAAAATATTTTGAGAACTTTATTTCAGTATAATTTGATGAGCTTTTATTAACCACTTATTATATATGATATAACATGTCATATAACTACATCACATAAGAATTTAATATATGATTTCATTCATGACAAAGGTCAAGCAGAGTAAATGAACAGAGAGTTCTGAGTCACCAATCACTTATAGTTAGGAGGATCAAGGAAATGGCCAAGAGAAAGATGTCATTGGATCATTGGATCATCAATCAGCAGGCATACAAGAAGTGCCTACTCTATACTGGGCATTCTGCTAGTCGCTGGGGAATGATAATGATAAAAATGGGTGATGTGGAGGGAGCTTTTCTCAGTATGGATGGGCATGGTGTATGCTTTACACAGATTCAGGGAAAGTATGATGGGACTGGAAAACAACTCATTGTTGCAATGCATTAGAACATACTATATGAAAGGGAATAATATTTAATGTGGAAACTTTCCCCACACAAACACCCATTTTGATGGGTAGGTGCCACTTGGCACTCATTCCATCTTTCCAGGATCCAGTTCTCTTCACTTTGCTCCCAAGACATTTCTTCCCAGTTATTTTGACACTGAGTGAGAACCTCTGAAGCTCACTGCCTTCCTGTATCCCACTTCTATAACTATCATCAAATCATTGCTGACTGACTGGTACCATTTCAGTAAATGGTATCATTTGCTACCATTGCTACTAGAAAGAATCTATGAATCTGCTTCCCTCTGGCTTTATTTACCATTTCTTAATCAATAAACATTTATTTAGTGCTTACTATGTGCTATGATCCTCAAAGCCATAAGAGGAGTTAATATCTTGTGCCGAGATATAAACAAATTATCATTGCCTGAGGATGATCAGAAATATGGGAGGTTCTTTTGAAAGTTCATCACTGGCTCTGGAGACACAAGCCCTGAGTTCAAATCTCTCCAAATTTTATTACTTGTATGAGCTTTGGGAAGTCACTTAAACTTCGTGTGCCTCAGTTTCCTCATCTTTAGCCTGGACTACCCCATGAGGGTTTTTTCATCACTGGATCTGTGATTTGCCTAAAGTAGCTTTTCATCTTATAACTTTTGTACTTCCCAGCATCCAGGGAATTTTACTCAGAGATTTAGTTGGTCCCTTTTCCCATTTGGGAAATACATAGTCTTTTGATAATATTTGAAATCTTAATTATTTCTAGAGCTAATATGTTAACTAATGAGCTCTCATTCTTTTATAATTATTACTGAACAAAGTCAATTTTCATTTTTCTTCTTGTGGGTAATTGTTTTTTTCCTGCCACTGGCACATTCCAATAGCTGCCCAGTCAGTTTGTGCTTCGGGAATACAAACTCATTTTGTTATCAGCTTAAGCAAATTAAAAAGAGAAAGTTGGGGATAGAGTGTAAAACTCTCCATGTAAGAAATACTAGATTCAATAGACTCAACAGACCTGGATTCTAATCCCATCTTTTGGCTAAAGATGATATAAGCCTCAATCAGAAGGATGAACCAGCTGGGATGTGACCCACAGAAATAGGAGTGTTGCCTCTTCCTGGTGTTTGGTTAATAGAAGTTGAGTGACTATCCTGTTTGGGTCAGGAACAGTGACAAGCTAATATAAGAGGCAAGTACACACTCTGCTTTTGTCTAAGGAATATGTTTCCTCATGAGATTTTGAGGAGAATAAGTTGAGAGTTATATTAATCAATCAACAAGCATTTATGAAGCACCTACTAGATATAAGGAACTGATCTGAATTTAAAGTATTCAGTGTATTCATTTTGGAGAGGATCATGTAATCTTGGAGGTGCAGAAAACCCTTCAGAGTCCAATGTGTATATCAACCTGTGGACCAACATTTTTTTTTCTCAGTAGAATTTTATTTTTCCAAATACATGTAAAGATAGTTTTCAACATTCATTTTTGTGTTCCAATTTTCCCCCCACCTTAACACTCCCTCCTCCAAGAAAGCAAACAATCTGCTATAGGTTAAATATCAGCATTTGTTAATTGCCTACTATTTGTCAGTTGAAGCTAGGCTGGTATACAAATACAGAAAGGAAATGATTTCCTTTCTCAAGGAACTTCAGGATCTCTCTTAATTGCCCAATTCTGCTTGAACACCTCCAGTGATAGGGAAGACAAGGTTTACTGAGAGGGAAAACAGTATATTCTTAGGCATCCCAGTCCATTTGAGAGTTTTGATTGATGGGAAAGTTTTTTTTTATTTGTTTGTTTTTTTTACATCAAGCCCAAATTTCCACTTTGCAGCTCTTGCTTATACTTTTGCTGCTAATTGTGGAGGCAAAAAAAGTCTAATCTGTTTTCCATGTGATTAACCCCTCAAATCCACCAAAGCAACCACTAGGTCCTCACTAAGATTGTCTTGCTCCACATAAGAAAATAATTGAATAACCACTATATATTAAGGTGATGCTGGTCACTAAACCTATCCTGGCCTGCTTTCTCACATGGAAATTGAGGATAATTATTTCTGTCCCACTTTTCTTTCAGTGTTGTTGTAAAGCTCCAGTGAGATTGGGCAGATGGCATAGTGGATAGAATCATGGATTAGAAACCTGAATTTGAATCCTGCCGTAGAATCATATTAATTCTGTCATGTTGGAAAAGTCATTTAACCTCCCTCCTCACTCTCAGTTTCTTCCTCTATAATATGGTAATGGGTCCCTGTGTAAGATTTTATATTCTTAAATTCAAAGATCTCTATAGATAGTGATTATAGCCATGAAATTAAAAGATGCTCGCACCTTAGAAAAAAAGGTTTGGCAAATCTGGATAGCATACTAAAAAGCAGAGAGATCACTTTGCCAACTAAGATCCAGCTCTATATAATCAAAGTTTGGGGTTTTTTGAATAACAGTGTATGGTTGTGAGAGTTGGAATATAAGTAAAGCTGAGTGCCACAGAATCAGGACTTTCATTTTGTGATACTGGAGAAGACTATTGAGAGTCTCTTGGACAGGAAGGAAGTCGATTCAGTCAATACTTAAAGAAATTGGTCCAGCCATTCATCAGAAGGTCAAACACTGAAGCTGAAGCTTAAATACTTTGGCCTTATAATTGGAAGTTATGGCTCATTGCAAAGACCATCAGTTAGGAAAGCTTGAAGGCAAAAGGCAAAGGAGATTTTAGATGGCTAGATGGTACTGTGGAAACAATGAACATGAACCTGGGTAGAGTTTGAGAGATAGTGGGGATAGAAGGGCCTGGGGAGCTATAGTTTATGAAATCATGGGGAGTCAGACATGCCTGAACTACCACGATAATCGTACCTATTTCATAGCATTGTGGGGATCCAGTAAGATGAGAATGTAAGCAGTTTGAAAATCTTACAATTTAAATTCTTGCTACTTAATACAAGTAATAATATCTTAATTAATAATAATCATTATTTAATAATATTAAGAACTGGCCATTAATTGATAAAATCAATGCTTAATATTAATATATATGTATATGAAAGCATTTTGAAAGTGCTATATAAATATGTATTGTTATTATTTGAATACTTCATTCAGTGCCTTATATCTACTGTTCATTCAATAAATACTAAATGCTCTCCAAAGGTAAATATCAAAATGCTTTTAGAGCAATTGGCTACTTTTTGCTTATATATATATATATATATATATATATATATATGCATACATATATATATATATACATATTATTATTATTATTATTATTATTATTATTATTATTATTATTATTATTATTATGCTCCTTGAAGGGCATAAATATTTGGAAGTTGACTTCCTGGTGACATAGGGAGTTGAAATTAGGGGACTTGGCTTCAAAGTCTACTTGTAAGTCTTATTACCTTCGTGGTCTTGGCAAACTGACTTTGCCCTTCTGAATCTTAGTTTGCTCTTCTGTATTCTGTCCTAGGTGATCTATAAGTCCTTTCCATGGTTAAATCTGTGATTCTTTGACTCTGGGTGTACATTTATGCCTAATTGATGGAGCAAGAATCCCTTTAGGATTGGAAATTAATTTTTTTGGGTGGCTTAGTTTAATTTCTCACCAAACAAAGGATGAGCTTTTTCTTAAACTCTTCTGAATTTCCACTAGAATCCAGATTGACAGCAAGATGTTTTGACATTGTTCAAGGAAATATTTTTAGGAAAATTAAGTCTGGGATATTTAAGAGGGTTAAAGAGTAAGAATTCTTTGGAGTACATTGTCAACTCATCAGAGAATTTTTCTTCCAGACTCAAACTTGTATGGTGTGCAACAGGGATAGCCCCAGGCAAAATTCTTTAGTAGGAGCAGTTCCTATTATATATGCTCTTTCCTACCTTTCCACTCTTTCTTTTCTTCCTTCAGTTTCCTGATTGCCTCAGGCCTTAAGCCTGCCCTCTCTGGTCTGGCACCTTTCTGCCTTACCTATTTCAATTGAAACAACATCATTTTTTGGTTTTAAAAAAAGTTTCTGAAGTCTATCTCATATATATATATATATATATATATATATATATATATATATATATATATATATATATATTTTAAATCTGGGGCCATCTCCAATCATCCTGATCTAATGCTTAAATTCAATTCACTTGCAAGGGATGGTTACTTCATGATGTCATGGTCATTTTTGAGAATGAAGGGCAATTAACAACTACAACACTCTCATATCTTATGTGCTATACAACAAGCTAATCTCATCCACTTGTACATAACAGGTACACAGTAAATATTTAAGGAGTAATTGAAACTAATATATGACCTCTCAAGGAATAGCTCCACATTCTAGCTATAACTTTGTGGTGATAAATTTTCTTATTTAAGCCTTTAGTTGACTCAAGTTATTGGATTGTTAACAGTAATAAGAAGGAAAGTAGAATGATGAATCTGGAGGGTAGCTATTTCAAGGATCATAAAATATGAACTGATATCAATCAATCAATCATAATTTATTTAGTGCCTAATATGTGAACTGCACATGCTAGGTCTCTGAAATACAAATGAAAGCATGAGAAAATGTTCACTCTGAGTGAGCTTATAACAATGATACATACAAGCATCCAGAAAGTAAATAACCAAGAAATAAATGCACAGCAGTTAAAGACAAGGTAACTTGAGAGAAAGGACAATAGCAGTTACAATACTTGAACTATTTCTCTTTTGAGTTTTGAAATCTGTTCATTTTTTTTTTATTAAAGATTTTTATTTCAAAACATAAGCATGGATAATTTTTCAACAGTGACCCTTGCAAAACCTCATGATGAAAAATTTTCCCTCCTTCCCTCACCCCCTCCCCTAGATGGCAAGTAATCCAATATATATTACATGTTAAATATATGTCAAATCCAATATATGTATACATATTTATTCAGTTATCTAGCTGCACAAGAAAAATCAGATCAAAAAGGAAAAAAAAATAGAAAGAAAATAAAATACAAACAAACAACAACAAAAAGAGTGAAAAAAATGATATGTTGTGATCCACACTCAGTTCCCACTGACCTTTCTCTGGGTGTAGAAGGCTCTCTTCATCACAACATCATTGGAACTGACCTCAGTCATCTCACTGTTGGAAAGAGTCATGTCAGGATGGTATAATCTTGTTGTTGGACATGTTTAATGATCTCCTGGTTGAACTATGTCTTAAAAGAAAAGGGATTTTGTGAAGTGGAGGTGAGGAAGGAATACATTCTAGATGTGAGGAGGGACTACATTCTAGGTATGAGGAACAACTGCTAATGCAAAGACAGGGATGGGAATTGGTGTATTAATGTATGAGGAACAGAGAGAGAGGCCAGTTTAGCTGGTTCACAAAATGCAGAAAGAATAGTAATGCATAGTAAGTTTTGGAAAGTAGGTTAGTGATAGGTTGTGAAGAGCTTTGACTGTTGAATAAAGTAGTTTGTATTTGAATCTAGAGGTAACAGGGGACCATGGGAAATCATTAAACAGGGGAATAACATGGTCAGGTCTGAATTTAAGAAAAAAATATTTTAATAGCAACATAAAGATGGACTAACGGTAATTAGACCATTGTAATATTTCAGATAAGAGTTGATGTAGGTCTTAACTAAGGGAGTAGCTATTTGAGGGTAGAGATGGATTACAGAAAGGTAGGAGAGGTAGACATAGCAATATTTGGCAAGTGACTTGATACATGTGGTGAGGAGATTGAAAAGTTGAGAGTAGCACCAATGTTCCATAGCTGGGATTCTTGAAGGATGATGGTATCTTCCATAGAAATAGGGAGTGCTTTTTCAGGGAAAAATAATTAGCTGTGTTTTGGCATATTGAATTTAAGTTGTTTCTGGATTATCCATTTTGAAATATCCATTAGGATATTGGGAATACAAGATTGAAGAGGGTACAGGAGTGGGGACTGGGATTAGAGATAGAGATCTGGGACACATTATTGTAGAGATGTTAAGTGAAGCAAGAGTTCTGCTCAGGTCATCAGCAAGGAACTGTAGGGGCAGTCTCATCCAATCTTCCCATTTTTTGGTTGAAGAAACTGAGAACCAGGAAGGTAAAGTGCTGCCCAATGTTTCTGTCATAGAGACAAAATTTACTTTTATTCTTTTCATTACACCATGATTCTTTTCATTCATTCTTGGTCAAAGACACTGAGTTTTTATTACAATCATGCTAAAGTACACGAATAGCCACTGACATAAAGATCCTTGGAGAGATAGGAATTAAAAGCATAAAATGAGTTTCATGCTACTTCACAGCAGAAATAAATGCTGGCTTGATCAGTTCATGCATGGCATTCAAATACTAGGCCTTCATCCATATAAGTAAATGTCTCAGTGGAAAGAGCAGTGGGCATGGGAATGGAGTGACTGAATTTGATATGACTCTGTCATGTTCTTCCTGGCTGATCTTAGGAAACTCAAATTTAACCCCCATGACTTTGAGTTTCCACACCTGAAAATGAGGTGGTTGTACAAGGTGACCTGCAAATTCTCTTTCAGGTTAAAATTGATGTTCCTCAGGCTAAGAACCACAACTTTATGTACTTGAAACTCTTTAACTTCTTGAGTGAAAGTTCTCCAAAGCTCCATGCATAAGCTGTCAGCACATCTAGCAGCTGCTGTCTAAGAAAATAGCTTGTTGGATGCTTTGCAGTGACATTTGAGTGACGCCTTATTTAGTATGCTGCTCGAATGACTACTTTATATTAATGAGCAGGCTATTGGTGGATGTGCCTTTTGTAGGTTAGGACTTTGACAAATAAAAAGATAGGGCAGTTGTACTTCTGTGGGGAAAATGAAATTTTGATTTTATTCTCATGGCAATGTAATAAATATTAACAATGGGATTGTGCTTTAAGACACCAGACAAATCCCCAAGGTAATTGTTGCAGAATAGGCACTATTTATCATAGAATTCCTGATAAGAGCTCAAACTCCATTTTGAGCTTTCTGGGATACCTCCATAAAGGGGGAGAAAAGAATAAAAAAAAATTACAGATGTATGGCTTGATCCACTATCAGGAAAGATGGAGCTGCTTCTTTGAACAAGCTCCTTCAATTAGAGTTGGGTTTTGTGTTTGTTTATTTGTTTCTATTCAACATAGAATGAGCTAAGGGATTTGGGACTCTTGTCTCTCTCAAATTAAGTACGAGCCAAGTATTAGAGTACAGATTTTTTTTTAAAGTCTTTGGGTTTTATTCATGTGCTCTTACTAGTTCCTTCCCTATTAGGGAAAGAAAGCAGATGGAATGAGGATAATAGGAGGAGAAAGAAATGCACTGAAAATATTTGATATGCAAAAATCAAACTCGTTCTGAAATTGCAGGTATTCAATTTCATACTTAAAAACAGCTTTACATAAATAAAGGGATAGAAACTCAACCTGTGTCTTTGTCATCAATAAAAGAGATATTCAATACTTTAAAAAAATAAATATTAGTTTATTTGATTCTTTTAATAATGATGTGAGGTAGCTGCAATTATAATCTTCATTTTATAGTTGGGAAAACTGAAATAAACAGAGGTTAAGTGACTTGTTCAAAGTCACACAGCTAGAGTTTGAAATCTGGTCTTCCTAACCCCAAACCCAGTACTTTAGCCATTGTATCACTTATCTAAGAACTTTACCAAATGTAAAGTGCCTTAGTCATATTAGGCTGATTAAGATTAAGATAGTGACTATGATATTAGAGATGGAATTTATAAGTATTCTCTGTATATGATTCATCCTAAACATGCATGCTCTAGGTGTGAAATTATCTAAAAAGAATCTTCTAAGAGGGACATCTGCAGGACCACAGAATCATAGATTTATAACTGCAAGAGGGCTTGAAGATTATCTAGTTTAAAATTTCTTAAACTGTGGGTTGTAACCATATATGGGGTCACATAACTTAATGTGGGAATTGGAAGATGGTGATTTATTGTCAGTATATTTATATTTCTATACCTATATACCCGGGGTCACGTAAAAAAAAAATTCACTAAGCCCTACTCTAATTCAACCCCATCATATTGTTTTTAATTTTGAAATTTTTATTTATTTATTTTTCAACCCTACCATCATTTTAGAGGGAAAAATGTCTTTATTAATTTTTAATAACTCTTTAATTTGGGGGCAGCTAGGTGGTGTAGTGGATAGAGCACCAGCCCTAAAGTCAGGAGGACCTGAGTTCTGGCCTCAGACACTTAACATTTCCTAGCTATGTGATCCTGGGCAAGCTACTTAACCCCAATTGTCTTAGGGCGCACACACTCACACACACACACACACACACACACACACACACACACACACATACCTTTAATTTCTTTAATCTCTAAAATGATAGAGTTGAAAAATAAATAAAGCCTAGAAACTTTAAGTGACTTGGCCCAGCTCATGCTGGTAGTAAGTGGCAAAGACAGGATATGAACTCAATGTAGTTATTTCAAATTCAACATTCTTGCTCTGGCACGACACTGCTTCTTCTGGTATGGGGATATCTGTACATGCCATATAGATGCAGCAGCATGTCTCCATGAAGTAGATTCTGTTAGTCTTATTGTGAACTTCAAAAAGATTTATTAGTCTTCTGTACTTCTTTTCCCTTGAAAAAAGTGATATTTCTGCTAGTTTTCCAAAACTAAAAATTTATGGGGTGAGATTACAGTCCTCGGAGGCAGAGAACATAGTTGAAGTTAAGGCTGGATCAGATTTGTCCTTCAGAAAGCTCTCCCCACTGCCCTTTGACCCCTTGAAACCATTACTAACTTTTGCTCTAGAAAAAAAAAAAAGTAATCAAATCAATACCAAGAATGAGAGGAAGCATGGTATAGGTGACAGAGGGCTACAGTTAAAATCACAAAGAGATGGGTTCATGGCACCAACTCGATATTTACTAGCTCTCTGACCCTGGGCAATCACTTAAACTCTGCCTCAGTTCTTCAGTTGTAAGATGGCTTGGACCAAATGGCCTGTAGAGTCTCGTTCTCCATCCATAATCCTATCCCCATTGCTTCTGAAAACTATGCATCATTTCTATTGCTATTTGACTTCACTCCCAATGGGGAAAGGAAAAAATGAGGGAAGAAAATAAGGATTTACGAAATGCTCAGAGATACTTACTATGCACCAAGTATTTGTTTTACCAATATTAGCTCATTTGACTCTTACTCTGACATGTGAGGGTTGTTGTAAACTGTAAAATCCTCGTTTTACATTGAGGAAAATGAGACAAATGGAGATTGTGACTTGCCCAGGTTTACTTAGTAAGTGTCTGAGGATGGGGTGAGGATTGTAAGTGTCTGAGGATGGGGTGAGGATCTAAGTTCAAATCTTAGATCTTCTTGACTACTATACTACCTACTTGCCTATTGGGTAACATTAGTTGCCTAATGGCTCAACATCCCTATGATTTTTATTTTTTTGCCTGGCCACTAGTCCCTTTGTTTCATTAGAATGTAAGCTTCCTGAGGGCAGTGACTACTTTCCTTTTTTTATTTAATAAGATACATGATGCAATATAATTATTTAATATAATAATAGCTGCCATTATGTAGTGCTTTAAGGTTTGCAAAATGATTATCACACTTAAGCCATATAACAATCATGGGGGTTGGCGCCATTGTAAGCACCATTTTTGGACGAGCAAACCAAGGTTGTGAGAGATTGAATAACTCCTTCAGGGTCATTCAATTAATAAACATCTGAGACAGGAATTCAACTTAGTGCTTTGTTTATTTTCCCAGTTCCTGGGTCAATGGTCACTATAATATTCTGTTTTTTGTCATTGTGATTATTGGAGTAATTTATAAGTACCACTGAATTTTCTGACTAGCTTGTATTTTCTCCATACTTGACACAGCACCTATGCTAAATCAATGCTTTTTCCTTCATTATTTCATTCATAAAGAGGTTTTAAAGAACAAATATCTAGATTCTTTCACTTGATCTCCATAATATTGACCATGTAGTCTCTCTCAATTCAGTACTGTGTGAAATTATGTGGGTTATATGAGGATATATAGATAATGAAACATGGAAGTGGATTTCTTTTTCCTCCTCCACCCCCTTCTCTTCTTCCATTCTTTTCATCCTTCTCCTCCTCTTCTTTTTTTTCTGGGCCTATTGTTTTCTTGATATAATTCTGAGGGAAGAAATGTCCTCTGAGCAATTTGGAACTGTGCCCAAAAGGCTATAAAACTGTGCATACTTTTTGATCCAGCAGTGCCACTACTGGGTCTGTACATCCCAAAGAGATCATAAAACAGGGAAAAGAACTCACATGTGAAAAAAAAATGTTTGTAGCAGCCCTATTTGTTGTGGCAAGGAACTAGAAATTGAGTGAGTGCCCATCAGTTGGGAAATGGCTGAAAAAGGTATGAATGTAATATAATATTGTTCTATAAGAAATGGCGAGCAGACTTATTTCAGAAAAGTCTGGAAAGACTTACATGAACTGATACTTGAGCAGAACAGAGAACATTGTACCTAGTATCAAGATTACATGGTGTCCAATTGTGAAGGATTTGGCTCTTCTTGACAATGCAGTGATTCAAGGCAATTCCAATAGACTTGTCATAGAAAGAGCCATCTGCATCTAGAGAGAGAATTATGGAGATTAAATGCAGATTTGTTGTGACCACCTTAGTACCCTGGATATCTTAGAATCAGCTGGAGTCAGAATAAACAAAAGTCTTTGTTCTTTGTTTTTTTTTTTTTTTTTTTTTTTTTTTTTTTTTTTTTTTTTGAGGTCACAGTCAGGAGATTAGATATAGGAATCTCCACACCTCCTTCCTTTCTCTCGACCCCCAAAGAATGATCCTGCTTATCCTACTCCACCTTCTGATCTCTCTTCCCCTTCTCTGTCCACACCCACAGATCCAGCCAGCACAGAGTTGAGTCAGGTCACCCTCCAAGCATGTTAATAGAGAATTGTCCAATTGGTAATTAGCCTTAAGTGCTAGGTTATCTTGCCTTAAATGCATCTTCTCTAGCCCTTTACACAGATTAAAACAGTATTTTTACTTTTTGTTGTTGTTGTTGTTTTCTTTCTCGCGTTTTTCCCCTTTGGTCTGATTTTTCTTTCACAACATGACAAATATGGAAATATGTTTTAAAAGATTGCACATATTTAGCCTATATCAGATTGTTTGCTCTCTTGAGGATGGGAAAGGTAAGGAAGGGAGGGAGAAAAAATTGGAATAGAAAAGTCTTATAAAAATGAATGTTGATTTAACATGTATTGGACTACCTGCCATCTAGGGAAGGGGGTGGGGAGGAGGGGGAAATTTGGAACATAAGGTTTTGCAAGGGTGTTTTTTTTTGTTTTATTTTGTTTTGTTTTGTTTTGTTTTGGTTTGGTTTGTTTGTTTGTTTGTTTGTTTGTTTTTTAGGCTGGGGTTAAGTGACTTGCCCAGGGTCACACAGCTAGGAAGTGTTAAGTGTCTAAGGTCAGATTTGAACTAGGGTCCTCCTGAATTCAGGGCTGGTGCTCCACCTAGCTGCCCCAAGGGTAAATGTTGAAAAATTGCCCATACATATGTTTTGTAAATAAAAAGCAATAATAATAAATATCAATAAATAATTTAAAAAATGAATGTTAGAAATTATCTCTACATGTATTTGGAAAAGTAAGACAGTTTTGAGGGAAAAAAAATGTTCTCTCCCATTGTAGGTTGGTGCCTTTTCTGTAGTTTACAATTTGTAAGTGTTGTCAGGTTTTCTGAGACTTTAAAAGATTTGTCCAGGGTCACAAACCAATATGTATCAGAAGCAGTATGTGAAGCCAGGATTTCTTGATTGGCTTTCTATCAGTCATGGTAGGTTGCCTCTTATTGCTCCAAATACATGGGTCCCATTCAACCCTTTGTCAGGGATAGTCTGAGACAGTAGAAACACC
The DNA here is from genome assembly GCF_048593235.1 of Sminthopsis crassicaudata. Classification (NCBI taxonomy): domain Eukaryota; kingdom Metazoa; phylum Chordata; class Mammalia; order Dasyuromorphia; family Dasyuridae; genus Sminthopsis; species Sminthopsis crassicaudata. The sequence continues at coordinate 727,237,901 of NC_133617.1, forward strand.
AAGTATGTTGCAAACAGTATGCCATGTGCATGTAGTAGATTATTTAACTCATGACAAGGAGAAATTTTGTTTTGGAAATGTGCTACTTTTGGTAACTGAGAAGTGGGCTATACTCTCTGTTGATGACATTATAAACTTTGTGCCTGATTGGTTGATTATTCACATAACATTACTTGCAAATACCTGAACAGGTATTATTTATTTCATGTTTCCATTCACTTTCATAATCTACCCACCATTTACCTCCACTAAGTTTTTGCAGCCAGGTACTTTTTTTGTTTTTGTTTTTCAGTTTTCCTTACTAGCAACTGTTATTGATCCTAGAACACTATGGGTGCTTTATTAATCTCTATTGAGTTGAATTGAATGGAATCATGGAATCACTAGTTTGGAAGAGATCTTAGAAACCCTATAACTCAATTCTGCCTCATCTATTAAAATAGGGAAATTACTTGTCAAAAGTCATATTATATCTCTTGTTTGGATTGGAGTTCAGGGCAGCCCTAAAATGTTTAGTTACCAGGAGAAAATGGAATCTAATAGAAGTACCATCTTTCCTCTGAAGGAAGATAAATCACTGCATATTTCTGGCTGCTTTCCCCCCTCTGTTTTGATATTTTCTTTCTTGTGTTACCTAACTCATTCACAAATAAAAGTCTGCTCCTTGTCATTGAAAAATTTGTACAAAAAATTAGGGTACTTTAAATCAAAGTTTATTAAAATTTGAATCCATTAAATAATCTTAGACTTTCTCTTTTTTGACTCATCAGAATTCATGAAACTTGTTTGTTGGTTTCTTTGTTCCAAATGAATGCTGGTTTTTTTTCTGTTTTCTTAAGCATCCTCTTGTTATTTGGCACATCTTCCCTTTGTGCTTGGTTGGTTCTTTGTCAAGTCTGTGAGTTCATCCTCATCTCTCTACTTTTGGAGGAAGGACTGCATCCATATAGCCTGGGAGAGCTAGAATACTCCCAGGAGTCTACTTCTTACTCTGTTCCTTCCAGCAAATGATTAGAGATCAATGAATGCACAGCAGACAAATATTTTATGCATCTTTCCAGGAATATGTGACCATATTCAGCTGGCTAAATAGTAGAAAAGGCATTTTTTCAGTTGACCTAACACTTCTACCATAAATAATAGGGAGCAGAAGTTTTGAGAAAGTTTATGTTTTAAAATTTCTAAATGCTTTTGTGGAGATACCTTGTAGTGGAAAGCCAAACTAGTTTTTTTGTTTTCTTTTTCAGAGATAGAACTTTCTAGATAATCTTGATCTAGTGATAACTCTGGAGGGGAAAGTGAGGTACATGACCTTGCACAATCCTCCCTCCCTTAAATCCAATTCACTTGCATGCCATGTCACATCCTCCCTGAGTGATACTTTTCAAGAAGGAAGGTCAAAAACAATAAGGGTAGGGACTGGACCTGTGGTATCACCTTAGAGAGAGCTCTGCTCCTGGATAGGAAAACTCCTTCTGATAATGTACTTCATACTTTCTGTAAATATTGTGGTCTTTGAAATCATTAAAGATATAGAAAGACTTATCCAGAATCACAAAGGCAGTATGTGTCAAAAGGGGGGAACCATGTCTTCTTAGTATTGGAGGTGGTCTTCTATAGATTACAATATCTTGCCTTTCTTACTACTTCTGCTACTCTCTGAGGAATCCTGTAAATGCTACTAAACATCTAGGGCTCAGTTTCCATATCTGTAAAATTCTTTATACATTTTAGAAATCAACATTTCCTGAGTACAGAAATCTTTCAAAAAAACCAAAAGGTACCATTCTCGAGAAATCTTCTCAAGAGCCTTGGAAGCAAAATTGCTGTTAAATAAAAATGATTGGTCTAGAATAAAAGACAGCATCACATTTGCTTGGAAGAACATGCAAAGTAGGCAGGTAATATAGCATAGCAAGGTAATAAAATAGAATAGTTTTAAAAGAGAAGGTTCTAGAATCACAAACCTCGCAATTTTTTTTTCTATTGACCTATTGATGGTGCATTAATAATAAACAAATCATCAATTCAGTCAATATGGTTATAATAAGTGTACACCATGTGACAGATATGGTAGACTTTGTAGGTCCATGAACAAAATGACACAGTCTCTATCATGCAAAATTAATTTTCTATTGTGACATGGATCTTAGTACATTGACACACACACAGAAACAAACATAGATGTGGGATGGATCGCTGTGTGTGTACAAATACATATTATATATATATATATATATATATGTGTGTGTGTGTGTGTGTGTGTGTGTGTGTTTATATGTGGATATATACACTTATATACACACAAATAGGTATGGGATGGATCAATGTATATTAATATATACATGTGTATGTATATCCATGTGAAAAAGTAGAATGGAACTTTGATTTTTATGATCTAGTGAAAGGATATTGATAAAGGCTCACATCTTTTTTGTAACTAGAGTTGCTTAGAAAAGAGGTGTCAGGTTCATGGCCAGTGAGTCATAAGTGACCAGTAAAACTCAGAGATTAAAATGTAATTGGGAAGTGTTCAACACAATAAATCAACTTACAGCCCAACAGAAGGGCACTACTTCCTGTGTCCTTTTTATAAGAAATGTTATTCCCTCAGAATGTCTATCATCCTTCAAAGTTAGCTCAAGGCCACCATCTACACAAGACCTTTTCTAATCTTCCTTATCTTCTACTATCTTCCACCCACCAAATATTACTTTTTATTGATTCATTTTGCATAGCAGAGATCTTGGCACAATGGATAGACTGGTTCAAGAAGGGACAGGTTCAAATCTCACCTCTGACCCATCCTGACAGTATGATCTTATTCAAATAACTTAGCATCTTAGTATTCTGGGAGTTGACACCACTGACTTAAAACACTGAGAAGTTGATACTGAAGACTAGGATTGAGATTTAGCTTTGATTCTTATTAGCATTTTGACTATGGTCAATCCATATGATTTCTCAAAACTTAGTTTCCTCAGCTGTAAAATGGAGATATGAGAGGCATTGACTGTAAATATTAGATGATTGACTTTGGAACTAGGAAACACCTTAGTTCAAGTTCTGCCTCTAGCACATATTGGTTGCTACACCCTAGGTAAATGTTTTGTTCTTTCCACATATCAGACAACTCTCTGTGACAACCAATTAGAGAATAATTTCAGATCTGCATTAGTAGAGTGAGTCCCTGATTCTTCTCTATACCAATGAAATCCTAAGTCTGGATCATTTTCTTCCCTCAAATGGGGATAACAAAATTGCTAACCTCTTCAAGATGTTATAAGAAAAGTTGTTTTCAAATCATTATATCAGAAAGATTCTATTCTTCAGAAAGATTGCTGGGAAAAAAATTAGCTTCCTTTTTTCTTATTCGGTGTTGCCATCATGTGCATAATACCATGTTAAAAACAATAAGGCCATTTGGTTAATTCAATCATATAACTTTTCAGTTCAGTCAAAAATGCATCTAAATAAAAATTTTAACTCCTAATGGTTAAATGAACTAGTTGACTTAATTTAACAATCAGTTGAGTCAAAAAGGATAGATAATAAGCATGAAGACTTATGTATATGGTATGGCCCCATTGAGGATTTGGTTATAAACGGGGATAATCTTTCCTTTAGATAATTGTTCTATGACTCTACTTTCAGGAAAACTTGGGAAAACCTATTTGTTGGTGCTCATGCAAAACAAGTAGCCAAAATGGTTGTTTTTTAGGTGCCAATTTACATAGACAGGATATTCCATTGTAGAGTTATCTTGAAATTTTTCCTCAACACTAACTGTCAGCATGATCCTGGGCAGGCCCTTTAACCCACATCTACCTCAATGTGGTTGCAATTTCTATTGGTAGAACAAGATTCCAACCTGGAAATTTCCTAGGCTGAGGGAGAGAGTGCCTTTGGGAGTCATGTCATCCCAAATCAGATACCATATCATGGGCCAAAGGAGTTGAATTGGGGCAACCCTAAGTATTGTTCTTTGAATGCATTGGCCATTGCTTATTTTGAAACTATTCTTCTGTATGAAATGTCTTTAAATTCAGTCGATTTATAGTAATCTAAGTAATGTGTAGGAACCTAACAAATCAAAATCTCATTTCAGATGTTTGACACTAATGCTGTGTTGACTTATTATTTTATGTGTGAGGTTTCTGATAAAATTACCAAAATACTTCTTTGAAAATAGTGACAGAAAAAGAGAGAGAAATAGAGAATCTGCTACTGGGTTGACTTTGATTTCTCATATATAAAGGGTCACTTGCAATTTCCTAATTGTATTAAAGCATATTAAAGATTTTTTTATTTACAGTTCAAGGAGTGCAATTTAAAATTCTCTATAGCAGAATGAATGCTTGACAGTTGTAAGTAGCTTACTAAGATACAACATGAAAAGAGAACAATTTATTTTTTATTTATTGTAATGGTTTCCCCCACCTCCAACCATTCAAGCTATGGATGCAGCTGCAACAATAACCAGATGTGTAGTTTAGAAGCAGCTGCATGAAATATTCATTTTTACACATAAAATCACAAGTATTGGACAAGGCTTGTGACTAAGATATAGAAAATGAAGTGATTTCCACCCAGCCTTAACAGCTGTGTAAAGGAGAAAAATTATTCTTATGCAGTTTCTAAGTGGCCATCTGCTTTGGGGGCTTTTAGAAAAAGAAATTTGGAGAGTAATTTATTAATTTTTAAGATGTTCTTTGAGTGAGTGATAAAAGCAGAGCAGTGCTGTAGACTGGAATCTAATCTTAGGTTGGGAATACAAGGTTTCAAGTCTCATTTGTGATGGATAATGGTGCTATGACCCTGCACAATTACCTCACCTTTCCTTTCTCCTTTTACACTTGATAAAACTGTAGCTTGTAGATTATGGTCTCCATGGGTCAAGAGAATTGTTAAAATTTGGTGCTTATACTAATGCAATTACCTATCTACTCCCTCTAAAATGATATTGATTGTGTTGGAAAATGAGGCAGTACAAAAATGTTTGTGGCAGCCCTTTTCATAGTGGCTAGAAACTGGAAAATGAATGGATGCCTATCACTTGGAGAATGGTTGGGTAAATTATGGTATATGAAGGTTATAAAATATTATTGTTCTGTAAGAAATGACCAACAGGATGAATACAGAGAGGCTTGGAGAGACATACATCAACTGATGCTGAGTGAAACAAGCAGAACTAGGGGATCATTATACACTTCAATAATGATACTGTATGAGGATGTATTCTGATGGAAGTGGATATCTTCAACATAGAGAAGAGCTGATCCAATTCCAATTGATCAATGATGGACAGAATCAGCTACACCCAGAGAAGGAACACTGGGAAATGAATGTAAACTGTTAGCATTGTTTTTTGTTTTGTTTTGTTTTTGTTTTGTTTTGTTTTGTTTTGTTTTGTTTTGTTTTGTTTTGTTTTGTTTTGTTTTGTTTTGTTTTGTTTTTCTTCCCAGATTATTTTTACCTTCCAAATACAATCCTTCCTTTGCAAAAACAACAACAACAAAATTTGGTTTTGCACATATATGTTGTACCTAGGATATACTATAAGATATTTAATATGTATGGGAATGCCTGCCATCTAGGGGATGGGGTGGAGGGAAGGAGGGGAAAAACTCGGAACAGAAGGGAGTACAAGGGATAATTTAAAAAAATACCTTTGCATATGTACTGTCAAAGAAAATGTTATAATTATAAAAATTATTAATAAAAATAATTATAAATTTAAAAAAAAGAAAAGAAAAGAAGACAGTGCAGTGGATAGAGCACTGGGCCTGGTTCAAATTTGGCTTCAAATATTTAATGTGTGACCCTGAGAAAGTCACTAAATCTTGTTTGCTTCAATTTCTTCATCTGTAAAAGTGGGTTGGAGAAGAAAATGGCAAACATTTTCAGTATCTTTGAAAAAAAAATGCAAACAGGTTCATAAAAAAAAAAAGACATGAATGAAAAAAAATAACTGAATAACATTTGAAAATAAGTGGATCATAGCTCAACATTAAACATGCTTCTTGGTTTTTCTGGGCTTTAATGGATACTTAATGACTATTTGTTCAGTTGAAATAATTTTAATTCTAGAACTTTTCAAGAAGAATGTGAATTTGTGGCTAGATAATGGGCCATTCTTGAAATTAGGGAGACATTTTTCAAGTTCTCAGGCACATACTGGCCAGCGATAAGTGATTTAATTTCTCAGGGTTATAGACCATTCTGAGACTCTATGTATCAGAAGAATTACTAGTTTCTTTCAATGCAGGGAATTCCTATACCAGGTATTCCCAATCTGATAAATAACAGGTGCAAATATATACACACAAATCTGTTTTCTATAAAAATCATGGTCTTTTTCATGAACAGAAAAGTAGACTTTTTAAATACAATTGTCTTTTTCTTATGAACTTAATATACATGAACATTTCAATAAGCAAAAAAGCAAAAGAAAAGATCGTATCATCCTTAAAACTGTGATCTGTGCTGTGCAATTTTTTTGTTCCATGAGACATAACTTGGTGCATTCAAAAAAATAGTGCAAATTTAACACAACAGGTCCAATATTACTTGGCCACAAAAGTAAATATAATTTATTGTTCCTTGACTGAAAAAAGTTTAAAGAAGAACCTAGAACAGTAAGCAATGCATTTAGAGCCATAGGTTCAATTCCTACCTTTGCCACTTGCTACCACTGGTACTTTAGGCAAGTCACTCCACCTCTCTGGGCCTCAGTTTCCTCACCTAAAAAATGAATTTAATACCATTTTTCCTAATTACATGTAAAAGTAGTGTACATCTTTTATTTTGGTATGGTATGAGTTCCAAATTTTTCTTCCTTCCTCCTTTTCCTTCTTCCTCTCCAAAAGAGCAACCAATCTGATATGGGTCATGCATGGTCAATCATGTACCATATTGGATCATACACACACAATCACGTACAATGTTTTCAGAGTCATGTTGTGAAAAAAGAATCAAAACAAAAATGAAAAACCATGAGAAAAAAAGTGAAAATAATATTATTTGTTCTGCATTAAGATTCCATAGTTCTTTCTGTGAATGTAGATAGCACTTTCCACCATGAATCTTTTAGAATTGAATTGTTGAAAAGAGCTAAGTCATAAGTCTTATCAAGAGCTAAGATGATAGTTGATCATTACAGAATGTTGTTGTTATTGTTTACAAGGTTCTTCTGGTTCAGTTCACTTCATTCAGAATCAGTTCATGAAAGTCTTTCCAGGTTTTTCTGAAATCTACCTGTTCATAATTTATAGAACAATAGTATTTTATTACTTGTATATATCACAAATTGTTCAACCATTCCCCAATTGATGGACATCCCCTCACTTTCTAGTTCTTTGTGACCACAGGAAGAACTGTTGTAATTGTACATCTTTTTTATGATCTCTTTGGGATATAGACCTAATAGTGTTATTGCTAGATCAAAGGGTATGTACTTTGGACATACTTCCAAATCGTTCTCCAGAATGATTGGATCAGTCCACAACTTCACTAGCAGTGCATTAGTTTCACTGTAAAACAGAGATATAGGACAGGGTAAAATTGAATGTCTCTGCTAGCTTTGATTATCTGACTGCATAATGAGAATCTGCTGCTAAAATTGTTTTGTCATATTTTTTAGCCCATGAGATCTGTATTCCTAACATTGTAATACCGGATGCCTTATTATGTTGCTGATGACAATGGTCATTGGATTTTATAGTCTGATTTTAAGGAATTACTGGAAAGTTACTGCTACCATTTTCTGTACCACTAATTTGCTGTTCTTAAGCTTCTGAGGGAAATAATCTGGCAAAAGTAGGCAACAGAGGCTTCTTTGCAGTTCCAAAGTACTGTTTGCTTTAAATAGTGGGTTCACCAACTTTTTGCCACTGTGCCCTGTATTTATTTAGCTACTAATGACATTCCAGTGAGTCAGGGATGATTTAGGCTAGCCATAAAAGGTAAAACTGCTGTTTGCTTGTTATTTGATTTACTCTAAATATGTTAAGGAAAATTGATCAAGCATATAATAGAAATAAACACTGACTTATACTGGACTTTGAGCAAGAGTGGCAAGTAGTAGAAAAGGATTTCATCCTGACAGTGATTTGTAGGTTCCTAGTCCAGTAAGCTATTATGTTTGGGTCCTTTATTGACATCTACCCAAGAAGCAAGCACCCAGTAGAGACATATGATGGAGTGGCGCTGTCTGGCAGAATATTCCTAGCCTACTCCCTAGATACCAAAGTGTTCAACGTGTACTTATTTTTACAATGTGATCATTTTTCATTAAACACCCTGGTCCCTCAGGGAAGGGAGGAACGAAATGCTGTGTGTCTCTCCTGTTTTCACAGACTCCCAAGTGTCCTTTCTATAGAATCAACAATGATGATACAGCACAGATTTTTAGAGTTATGTAATTCAAGAGATCTGAACGCAAACTTGGAACTAAGTTTACTTAATGATCACTGATCCATTGTGCTTGACCTCATTGTTGTATTCTTGAGAAACCTGAATAGTATACTAGTGCCATGGCAGGAAATGGAATCACTCCCATTTGAATTGTCTTAGGAAGATTCTGAAGATTACATGGTAGAATAAGGTACCAGGCACTAAGGTCCTTTCTCCATTTAAAACTGCCATACATTCCAACTCTACTGCAGAGAGCACAACTCCGTTGGGCTGGCCTCATTGTTTCAATGCCAAATATATGTTTGCCAAAAAGATAATTTTATGGAAAACTCACACATGGAAAGTACTCAGAAGGTAGTCAGAAAAAGTGATACAAGGACACTGACACTCTCAAGGTCTCTCTTAAGAACTTTAGAATCTATTGTATGACGTAGGAGACACTGGCACAGGACTAGCCCTCATGACATCCTATCATCAGAGAAGGTGCTGTGTTCTATGAGCAAAGCAGAATTGAATTAGTTCAGAAGAAATGCCAGATACACAGTTGGAAAACCACCCCAAAGTTCATGGGGAGTATGCTCATCTTGGTCTGATCAGCCATAGTCAGACACACTGTAACCTGACTAATATAGTGATGGTCCTCTTCAAGTACAAAAGACAACCATCAACCAGCCAGAAAAGATAACATAGTCTCATTCTTTGTATTCATATGATGGTTCAATTAACTTGCTACTAAGTTGATGTGTTCATAGATTTTGAGTTGGCAAGTTCAGAAACATTTAAACTAATCTTTCCTTTTGTGAAGATGAGAAAACCAAGGCCGCAGAGGCAAAATGCTGTACCCAAGTTAACATAGGGCAAATGTGGCAAAGTCAGGATTCAGGTTCAGCTACCCAGACTCAGTCTCCTCTGAACATGTTTAAATTGATACAATTTAAATTTTTTGAGAGTTATGATTATTTTTTCTGTCTTTGTATTTCTTTTGATAGGTAACATTTAACAAATTGATTCATTGATGTTTAGTTAAAACACACAAAAAAGCACTCTTTGCTTTTGCAAACCAGGTGCTATATTTTAGTTTTTTGCCTTTTGGATTCGGTTGATGTTTTTGGAGTTGGGTATTCAGAAAATAATAAAGGAACATACTACTTGGCATGCATTTTTTAATAATTTTTTCCTATTGATACTGAGTACTTTGTCATTTGGTTGGGATGATTAGCTTTGCTTAGAAAATCAGTGAGACATTATCATTAAACTATCTCATTTATTTTAAAGAAAACCTACCTTCGAATTTTATCCAACATATTGCTGAATGGAAAACTTGTTCAATAGACATAAACTCAACGAAACATAAAGGATCATATTTTCCAAGGGTCTTGCCCAAGCTTTCCTCTTGCATGCCCATAAACTTGTGTGCACAATTCAATTGTATTTGACATTTATTGGGTTGCGCTTGACATTTCCAAGTGTGGTGGCTATTTTTCCCCCTGATAACTCAGTTGTGAAATTGTGAGTGACACTCTTACATCCAACTCAGTTGTCCTCAAAATTGACCATTGGCAGCCTAAGGAAGGTGAAATAGCTCAAACTTTTGTGAACTAATGGATGCTATCACTCACGACCTTGAAATAGAGATATTAAAAATAGTTACTTAAATAAAATTATATGGTCATCTTGATGTTCTGATTTTCATATTTTTGCTGTTTTTTTTCTATACAACTTGAAGTATGATTAGTTCACAAACATCCTTTTAATTTGATGGACTGTTAAGACTAAATTCAATATTTAGTATCAGATAGAAAGCAAGCTAAGCAATTGTATTTACAGTCTAGCTCTCTAGTTTATTGTTTTATGGCACTATCAAGTCAGATCATATATGGAAAAGTCATCCTCTTAAAATTTCCAGGTGTTAAAGATGTTAAAGATGGCACAAAATTGAGAGTGAAACCTAATATGTTGTTTGACAATGTCAGAATCTAAAAAGAACTTGACAGGTTAGACCATTGACTTAAATCAAATAAGATAATATTTAGTAAGCATAAATGCATAGTTGTATGTATGTATAGTATATACACATGTATATGTTGCATACATGTATGTGTATATATACATACATGTGTTTGTATTTTTATCAACAGCACCAATCTGATAAGAATAGAAAACAGTTCATCTGGAAAAGATCTGAAAGTTTTAGTAGGATTACAAAATCAATTTGTGCCCTCAATTACATAGGCAAGATGCAGGAACTGGACATGTGATAATTGGCATAAGGAACTTCAGATGATACAACTCTTGCCATTAATTCAGGTTGACATCTCTCCAATTTCTGATTTAGAGAATTGCTTGAGATACTAAGAGTTTATGCAACTTTATCAGGATAACATAGACAAAATGTGTCAGGTGTCTTCCTGACTCCAAAGAATATCCTCTATGGGTTGTTATGTGGTCAACAAAAAATGTTCATGAAATTTGAGGTTATAATAAAAGAACTGAAGTATGTACATTTTAAGGAAAATGAGAGCCCCACTATTCTCTGTACAAATTGGATTATATTTAGAGTATAAGGCTTGATTTCTGAAGGTCCTTGATGCATTGGAGAACTGTCAGAAGTAAAATGAGGGTTAAAAAAGATAATGATGATGATGAAAATGACAATGACTAGCATTTATATAGGGTTTTACAGTTTACAAAATACTATATAAATATTTTATTTCATTTTAGGAAAGCAAGGAGGGTGAAGGACCCCAAGATATTTGGTGTGTTTGGCTTAGAGAAGGCTATGGAGGTCCATTACAGCTGTCTTCAAGTATTTGAAGAGGAGTAAAATAGAAGAGGGATTTTACACCCCCAAGAGAGAATTAGCATTGGATAGAAATTGAAGGGACAAATGTAGGTGTAATATAATAAGGAGCATCTCACAATTAGAATTCTCCTACAGTGGAATGGGATACTGTAGGAGGAGCTACATTCCTCTCCCAACCCCCCACTGAAGGTCTTTAAGAAAAGGATGAATAACCAATTATCAGTGGTATTGTAGAAGAATTCCTGAACCACTTGCTCCTGATGACTTCTTAGGTCCCTTTAAATTTCATGTTTTTATGATTTTTTAGTTCTGGCCTTCCATCTTTTTTTTAACTCTTCACTCCTTCCACCAATACACAAACAGATGAATACTTCTCAAAGCAAATTTTATAACAATGTATATAAAATGGGTGATCTGAAGCATACCTTTACCTAGTTTAGTAAATGACCTAGTCAAAATGTGATCAGCATTCAGTTATTTTTTTTATAGTTTTTATTTACCAAATATATGCATGGGTAATTTTACAGCATTGACAATTGCCAAACCTTTTGTTCCAATTTTCCCCTCCCCCCCCCCAGATGGCAGGTTGACCAATACATGTTCAATATGTTAAAGTATAAATTAAATACAATATATGTATACATGTCCAAATAGTAGTTTTGCTGCACAAGAAGAATCGCACTTTGAAATAGTGTACAATCAGCCTGTGAAGGAAATCCAAAATGCAGGCAGACAAAAATAGAGGGATTGGGAATTCTATGTAGTGGTTCATAGTCATCTCCCAGAGTTCTTTCGATGGGTGCAGCTGGTTCAGTTCATTACTGTTCTATTGGAATTGATTTGGTTCATCTCATTGTTGAAGATGGCCACATCCATCAGAATTGATCATCATATAGTTCAGTTATTATTTTGAGAAAACCAACTTATATTTTCCATTCTAACCACTGTTATTACAATTTTCTCCCTGATTTCATTTTATTGTATGCTTCCTCCCCATAACATTTTATGAAAATTATATTCTCTTTCCTTGTGTAAGAGCAGATGATATCATCAAATACCTGTGGTATGTTATGTCAGCAAGTCACCACTTAACATATTCCAACTAAGTGTTGGAGATAAAAATGCAAGCAGAAAGAAGGCATATGCCCTCAAAGAACTTTCTAATGGAGTAAGTGGTGGAGAAGAAATAAAAGTACCCAATGTAGGGACACTGTAGAAAAAAACATTAGTGGAAGATCAGGAATAAAGCTGGAGAAGAATGAAAACATGAGTGGCTTAACTGTCTCAAGCCAGATTGAAAAAAAAATGAAGGGTCAAGAGAACAGTTTCATTGTTTAAAGGCTTGAATGAACTTTCAGAGAAAAGAAGTTTCTGTGGTATTGTAGATAAAGTTCAAAAGAGTTAGGAGTATAGCATGAGGAGATTGATCAAAAAAGAAAAAAAATTGATGACATGTAAAATATCAGTTATATTAGATCCTCTTCCTTTTTTTAAATCAATATCCCATTGATATCCATATAACATCAAGCACTCCAGAGACTTGAAGAGTAAATGTTTGATGCATTAATAGAAGAACAAGGAAAAGGAGAACGTATATGAAAAAGTAGAGTAGGTTGACATCTACATTATTGGAAAAGATTGTGCTCACATGTATGTGCAGATCCAAAAGAACATCTAAGCTCATGTTTAGTTTCTTGCTGGTCATGTTCATCAATATTTCACATCTTTTATTCCCTTCATCTAGCTTTTCGTGGATGCCAAAATTGGTTTAATAATGGGATTACCCATTAGATATCCATGGCCTTAGTTATGTAGAAATATTATTTCTAATTAGAAATGTGTGTTATTTTGAGCTGTAATTAATACAGAAGGGTGATCTGGGATTAGGGATTCCTCTAGCTGGTGGAATAAGGCAAGCAAGGGATCAGAGCAAGATCATGAGGTGAGAAGTTGAAATGAATTTTTCCATAGAAGAAATAAAGAGTTCACTCTAATTTTATTCTATATGGGCTTCAGCTTATTGTTGCATGGATGCCATACTTTCTTCTCTTTCTTTCTGTAAATTCAGCAAAGACTAGATGATCAACTTTTCATCTCCAATCTCAACCACATGTGTTCCTATGACCTTTGAATTGATTTGTTGTTGCTGTTCACCTAACTAATTAAGTCCAATCTATGGTAGAAGAAGTGTTCTCTCTGCTTTATAACCAACAGTTGCTGATCTAACCCATAATCAAAGACCTCTATCAAGAGGAAACCCGATATTTTCCAAGCAACTTAAAGAGAGCTCAAATGTTTAAACTAAATTAAATTAAACATAAATTATCCTCTTTGAAACATCCATGAAAGTGATAAAGTCTAGCCCAAGAAATCATATTTGATAGTGAAAGCTTTTATATCCTATGTAGAGCAAAAGGTGTAATTGATTATCAGGATTCTCTTCTTGGAAAACTCTCTTCCTTAAAGGTGGAAGAGTAGGCTGCAGATGATGGGTTTGGAAAGTTTCCTAAGATAAAAGAGGCTGACTGAAATCTACCCAAGGTCATCTGGTACCATGGTTTGTTTTGAATTATGTCTTACTTTTGTTATTCCTTACTAGGTTTCAATATATGAGCTAATGTGTATAAGAATGTAAGAAAAAAGTGTGAAATCCAAAGTAACTGAGAGAATGTGGTCATGTGTTCATTCAACTAATTTGAAGATCCATATCAGCAAAAGGCATTTTGAGAGCACTTGGCATTACCTTAGATATTTGTCACTGAAATTAGTGCCATTTAATACCCCTATCCCTCATCCCTGGTTTCACTAATTGCCTCATTTTATGGGAATTCATAAATTTGAAAACTTGGCCCCTCTAGCCTACCATATATTTTAAGTCTAAAAGGATCTTTTAATAGCAAAGTATTCCTGCCTTAGAGATACTCAAGCTCATTTATCAAAGGCAGTTTTACTTAAAAAAAAAAAAAAAAAAAAAAAAAAAAAAAACTTTTTATATCTCAGTCCTTAAACTTATGTAAGTTTTATTCAAAACTTTTATTTTTATATCATAGTCATTTCTAAGTACCCATCATTATACTTTATCCAGTCAGTCATCTTTCATAACAAAGAAACACAATTCATTGGAACTACTTGACAGGCATTGGCTAGAAAATGCAATATTCCTTTCCCTTTTCCAGAGAAAAGAAGTAAGACTTTTCCCTATTTTTTTCAAGTCCAAGATTATTGGCCTTTCAATATTAAAAACATGAATCTCTGTACAGATTGAGAAACCAGCCACCTGATTCATTATACAATTTACTATCTTGTATAAATATGTGTGTGTGTATGTATGTAGTGGGGCAGTAGATGGCAGAAGGGAAGGAGAAAGAGAGAGCAGGAAAGTTAAAGGGGATAGAGAGGGAGAGGAAATGAGATTTTTATAGATATATTTAATATGTAGGTCAGCAATAAGTTTTATATAAAATGGAATAATGGAGGTCTTTCCATGAAACTAAACGTTTGGGAAGATAACAATTTCAAAACAAAAATGGCATGAAATGAATTCAGGTGTAAATGAGTCTTTTAACAAAAGAAAAGAGAAAAACATTTATGAAAGGTGGAAAATTGTGGCATTGTTTACCAATGAAATATAATAGATGACATAATTTCACATTGGAAAACTGTATAATTTCCTAAATTCCTAAATTTCCTGTGTAATTTCACTTGCAAAAAAAGCAGGTATGGGGAACAATAATGAACCTATGATTTCTTCAATGTAGGAAATATTCTTGTGGATACTATCAGTGGAAACTGGCATCTGTTCTTAGCTACAGTCATAGAGACTTGCTAGAAAACAAGAAGAGAGAACATACATTAAATTAAACATGTTATTATGGAGGCAAAATGAAAGGACTTGATACAAGTGGATATGAGGGGAGTGAGAAAGTGTTAAAAGTTGAGCATGATGCCAAGATTTCAACCCTGGGAGAATGAGAGGATGGTGGTATGCTCAAGAGTAAAGAGGGCATTTGAAAGAGATAGGATTTGGGGGGGAAATATAGTGAATTTAATTTTGGGCATGGCAAGTTAAAATATTTCTAGAGGACATCCACTTTGAGATACTTAATAGACAGTTGGAAATGCAAGATTAGAAATTAGAACAGAGGTTTGATTTAGACTAGCAAGTTATCCTCATAGAGATGATAGTGGAATTGAAATCCCTGGAGCTAATCACACTTACATGTTAACTCACCTCCAAAATGTAGTTATAAAGGAGAAATTAGTTAAAATGTTTAAAATGAATATATAGTGGATTAATAAATGCAAACTTTGAGAATAACAGTAGATTATCTGTTACAGATAAAAAGCTTGGAAATGAACACATTTCCATTTGAGTGAATAGGAGTATTTGAACAGATTAAAGAGAGAAGTGGAGTATGGGAGCCAGTGTTAGTGCTGTCCATGTTACCTGGGTGATTTTTTTTTCTTTTCCTTTTCATGACATTAATCAGGATTTTGTACAATATTGGTGAGGAGAATCCATCTTTAATTAGAGGGATCTCATTCCTAAGTGTTCATTCATTCTGAGATCCATATGAATTATAGGGTTATTGAAAGAAAGCCCAAGGTTTTATAAATCTTCATGTCATCAGAAAACACTTAGGTTATCACATCATTCAGGGAAGAGAATGGAAGCATTGAAAAGAAAAAAAAGAATATTTTATTGAATGGGAGTTAAATAAAGGTCACAAGGGAAGGGAGAGAAATGCTGCATATAATGTCTCAGAAGAGGTTGCTGAAGTGTAGTATACTGTTGTACAACACAGTTTAGCATACCAAAATGAGCTTGTAGTTTTTTTTTTCCTCCTGGTATTTCATCCTCGGGCATGATTTCAAGAGCAAACTCTAAGTAAGATGAGAAAGTGTAGCTGCAATTTTTCTTGTCAGATTTTGCCATTGTCTTTGTTGTTCTTTCTAAGTTTCCTGACATAGGAGTACAGTGACCAAAAATTCTGTAATAAAGACCTTATACATAAGGGAGTAGTGAAAAGAGCACTGACCTTGGATGCAGGAGATATGAATAGGTGTTCAAATCTTTTCTCTGATATTTAATTACGAGGTTTAGGCAAGTCATATAGATTCTGTGAGGCTCAGTTTGTCCACCTGTAAATGAAGATAATAACAGTTGCTGTTTGAATATCTCAAGGTTAATTTTGAGACAAGTTTTCCTTTTTTGGGCAAACCATAAAGTAGAATAAACACATAATATTTTATTTTATGTCTTTGTCTTCTATTAATTACAGATTGCAGCCTTCTGGAGGTGAGAGAATATCTGTGTCTTATCCATCTTTTTAATATGATAATATGTGTACTACAAGATCTTTATACATTATATATTGTAGATACTATATTAATTCATGTTTAAAGTGCTTATGAAAATTTTGGAGATGTAGATTTAAGCTTTTTCTAAGGAAAAAAAATTCCCCAAAATTAGAGCTATTGAAAAATAGAGTTAACTTATTGGTAAATAATAAATTCCATGTCATTGGAAATCTTAAGAATTAAAACTGGGCGCTACAGCATCTTTTCGACTCCGTGTGGATTACTTCTGAGAGCTTTACCAACTGTGAGAATTTATTATTTAATGAGTCAACAGTGAGATATTATAACTAGTAAAGGAATGGAATATTAGGCTACAATAATTAAAAATATGATGCCCAGGACAAATGAAGTACTAATCTTATGGTGTATTTCCAGAATCATAATCACATGGCAGAGGGTGGTATTGACCACATCTTAACCATAAAATCCCTTTCTGCATGCCACATTTTGGGAAGGATGATGACAAATTGAAGCATGTCCAGAGGCATGTAACCATGATATGAAAAGCTGAAACCAAATTGTATGAGGATTGGAAAAAGTAAGGATATTTAGATTGGATAAAAGAATGGTTAAAGGTAGATAGAAGATGGAAGATTATTTTTTTTAAATAATTGTGATATTATGATATTAACTTAACTCCAGAGATACCATCCTGTGGGTATATCAGTGCATATCTGGGGAAAATTGAGGAAAGGAAAAAATTTACAGAAATGAAAGTGATACTGAAGTAGGCAGTGAGTTTTCTTGTCAACAAGAGAGCTCAGATGACCATTTGTTGGGAATGTTATGCAAACTCTTTTCATTTGTGTTGTTCCAGCATCTGTACTCCAGGTGATCATCAGTTACCTTTTCTACTCTTTGGTTTCATTACTATTTTGCCACTGATGACAAAATTTCTTTTGAAAAAATAAAATGCAATGACCCTTCTGAAAATAGCATTTGAAGTTTTAGATTCATGAGTCAAATGAGTTATTCATATTACATCCTCTCCAACTGACAATATTTACTTTCTACCATTACATAGAGGATCTTCTAACTTGAATCTTGTTTCTAACCTTCAAAGGGTGTAATATCTAAGGTAGTTTTGTTTAATTTGCAAAATGTAAATAATACTCATCCTGAATTTTTATAAAATCAAGAGTTAGTATGTGTGACTAGCAATAGAATGTGGTAGGTAACTTTATTTTCTTTGAGATAATCTCTACCTAAGAGGGTAGATATTATTTTTTTTTGCTATTTTCATAAATCACTGCATCTTCAAGAGAGAGAGCACAGTGAATTTAAATCTATCAAAATTCATCTATTTGCTGTTTAAAATGTAAAATGTTTCAATACATGTTTGTGAATGAGAAATATCTCTTTAAAGCCATCTTTTTAAAAATTAGATAATAAACAACTGTTATGCACTAGTTTTGTAAATAAACTCAGAAAAAATTTCCGGTTTATTTTGTGGATTTCTTATAAAACCAGACACAGCATGCCCTCTATTATTATCTTTTCATTTCATTATTGAGTAATCGGTTGACTTTTGTGATACAGTCTCATTTATTTTACCCAGTGTGATATGTGGTGGTGGTGGTGAGTTGTGACTTGGATGCACAGTTGAGGATGAAAAGGTCAGCATATGACTCCCTCTCCTGTTGACATTGCACCCTCTTGTGTCTATACTTTTGAATGAAAAAACATCTTTTTAAAGCCTTTTTATAAGACTGATCATATTATTTCATGACATGTGAATTCGATTTGAAATTAAAGAATCTGGTTCAAATGCAGGATTGCTATTTACTACCTTACATTTTCTTTTTTCTGGGCATCTGATTTCTCATGAGCAAAATGAAGGAATTTGGGGCTGATGAGTTTTAATCCCTTTCAGCTCTGAATTTATGATCCTAAATTTTTATCAGTTATAATTATAAAAGCCCAAGTTACAGAAGATCAGTAGATAATTCATCAGTTGTTTCAACAAGTCTGTAATGGTTTACAAGTTTGAACCAAATTTGGGAGAATTTTTTAAAATAAAAAATTAGAATTTTGTAATTATCTATGCTCATTGTTTACCCATATCTGAGATGGTACAATTTAGAGTTAATATTACTGGATTTATAATCACCTTGAAGATGTGGGATATAAGAGAACATGATATGAATTCCTAAACTGTTAAGAATTGATGGCAGCTCTTTTTTAAAATACAATCTTGGGTATTAGCAGTGTAGTTATCATATTATTAATAAGGGTTGGGATTTTATAGTTTCATGATTCAGAGCATGATTTAGTATGATCTTCAAATCTTAGTCTCTATCTGTCCTGTGAATGTCCTTGCTGTTGGATAGGGATGCCAGTATTTATATCTTGTAGCAATTATGCTGTTTGCATTTTGTGGGGACCTCAATTTTAAAGGAAACTTCTACAAGCTAATTTTCAGCAAATTCGTCATTTACTAAGTTTCTTCAGTATTAGTTATCTTCATTCTCTTTCTTACCAGCAACTCTTTACTTTCTCCCTACAAACATGCCTCCCCAGAATCCACCCCATACAACTGTCATTTCATCTCTTTCTTTCCCTTTGTGGTTAAACTTCTTTTTAAAAATTATCCAATCTGATTCCACTCTGCACTCTTATCAATTTCTTACAGGTTCATTTGAATTCCTAACACTGTATTAAAACTGGATCCCATGCCCAGGGATGCTTAGCCTGTGAGATATGGAGACAGGTTTTCTCACTCTAAGCTGAGTGTTTATTACACTAAATATTAAGAATCAATAAACATCCCTATTTTTTAAAAAGCAAAATACTTTAATGGCCCCACATTTTTTTTTTTCTGGAAACAAAGGCCCATTTTTAAAAAGACCAGCATTTTGATGGGAGTTTCTTGTGAAGCTTGGAATGTAACAGTCTCTGAAAAATTGAAATTGAATATCTCACAAAGGATAATGGAGAGGAGTCATCAGACTATCATATCTAACCAATGAGAAACACTGAAGAACAGGATCAGGGAAATGTTTGATAAGAAGAGAAGATGGGTTAATCACGTGACAATATAAGAGATGATGATAGATACATAAACTACATTTTTCTAGTCTAGTTTTGGGTTGCTAGAGTCCTTCATATGAGTATATTTCACAATGTTTCCAAATAAGTTGAAAAACATCCTAAATCTATTGCTATTTTAGGAAACAGATTTTTTTAAACAACAAAGCACAAGGAATCATGATGGTTCTTTTAAGAAAGCTTACTTCTTGAGGGTATTTATTTCATGTGTTTTGATCTATATTTGATCTATTTTGATACTATTTGACCTTAGATTGCCATTGAAGTTTAGAGAAGCTTTGTTTCCATAGATGTGACAGGTTTTTTCTTCTTTTTATTTATCTAGGTGGAGAATAGTAATTCTTCTCTTAACTGTTATCCTTCTGTTATGGAATCAGAGCAATTGTTCATATTCAAGGGACTGCTTCAATCATTTCCATATTTTTTCAGCTTTTCTTTCATTTCTATTGTTACATCTTACTAGTGACTTAAACTTAAATTATCATCATTGTTCAAGGCTGAATTATCATTTGTCCAAAAGCAATGGCATCTACTATTTTCCCCCCATTTTGTATCCTTTTGAAAGTTCCTTGTTCTATTTTCTTTTGTATCATCATTTTCTATTTTAAAAATATCCTTTTTTACATGTAGATTTCACAAATTAGTTTCTTAAATTGTAACAAGTTCAATGTCTCCAAATCCTCAGATCTTTCCTCGTCACGGTTCTTCTCTCAAGGACAACAAAACTCACGAAAGACTTATCTCCAAGGTCTTGTTTTACATTTTGGTGGAATTTAATTTGTGCTCTTATTCTTGAGAGAGCTGATCAGCACACATCTTCATTCTGGGCCGAGGCGATTAATAGAGTTTCCATTGCCGGCTTTTCTCTTCTCCCTTTCTCTTTTTGGTGTTCGGTACAATTGAATTAACTTTTAGAGAATGGTCTTTTCTGAAAACATTTTTACAAGAACAAAAAGGCAGATTTTCTTTGTATATAAATAAAGGAGTAGGCTTATGCTAGGGGACTGAAACATCTTTAATAAAACATTGTCCCTTTTCTACATTAGTTCAACTGGGAAAAATCAATTTTGGGTTCTTCAAGTGCAAAGAATGATCAAAGGGAAAAACTGACAATCTAAACAGAGGGCGAGGTGTGATGTGCCTCTTGTGCTCCAATTCCCAAGTGCCCTTTAAATCAGTGCTTTTCCAAGCAGAATACATTTAGAAATGAAGAAAATGTTCCTCTGTATCATTGGCATGAAAAATAAAAGCACTGCAATGTATATCAGCAAACAATTTTGAGATTAATAATGGTAATACTAATATAGTATTAAAATGCATGGTACTTGTATTGAAATAGGCAGAACTGGTATTTCTTATAATAAAGGCCTCAAATCTCTGTGACGTGTCAAATATGACTCACACACCCCTGACAACATAAAGTTTGGTTATTTCTCATGGTAACAATTTCACATTCATTTATTTTAACACAGAAAAACTTGGGTTCCTTGGAGGCAGGAAATGTTTTGGTTTTGATTTGTCATTTTATTTCCATGTCTACTATAGTGCCATGCACATAGTGTAATGCCAGAGAAATTGAGGCAAGATAGAGATTAAAGAGTTTTTTTAATATTTTATTATTGGAGAATATAATTGACTAGACAGGATTCTTATCTCAAAGTATCCAGTGACAAATGGGAGAATCCCAAGTCTTTTTATATCCTTTTTGAACAAAGAAAAAGAAAAGTGGGAAAGTTTTTTTTACAGAATCATTTTCTTCTGTCAGGATGGGAGGAAGCTATAAATTTTTACTAAAAGCCAGAGTCAGGATGTTTGAATAAACAGAAGTAAAGATGCCAATGAGGTATCCGGGATAGTCTTATCTTTTGGAATATTTTAGAGGGGCAGAAGGAGGTAGGAGCCAGGAAGTCTGATCTCCCCCTCATCTTGAGCCTCACATTGACAATTTACAACCTTGGAGCAAATGGTCCTCAGTCTTAATGAACCAGAGAGGGGGTTTTACAACTAAGGGGATTGAAGCAGAACAGTTAAGGAAACTGAGGTAGAACAATTCAGGGAAGCTCAGTCAGGACAATAAGGGAAACTAGTGCAGGGAAATTGAGGTAGAACAGTTCAAGGAGACTGTGACATAACAATAGTAGGTACTTAATAAATGTATGGTGAATCAAATTATATTGACTTAAATCAAACAATAGGAAAGTTTGATCTGTTTTGAAGAGTTGGGAAAACCAGAGTTGAAAGGTTGTTTCTGAGTTGAAGTTCATTGAGGAAATATTTCAGACTTATCTGAGATTCCTGAAAGTCTTTCAGTGAATCCAGAAGGTCAGCCCCTAGTTTGTTTACAATAATCAGATGTTTAAATTTCTTATTATGGTAAATATAGATATTTATTTCAATTTCAGACAAATTCTGGTATTTTTATTTAAATATATTACAAAGACATACTATTAATCCTCTGTAAAGCTCCCTGGATGTTTGTGCATCTGTCCATGGTCAACATTTTGAACTTGTTCCTAACAACTCCAATTCAATATGAAGTATGAGAAATTTGAAGAAATTCAATATATCTGCCCTGAAGGGAAACTTTGGTGTTCTTTTTTGAGAATTTGTCAGATGTCTGTAGCAAAGGTAGCTAAGGATGCAGTGGCTATAGTGTGAGACTGAAAAAGACAAATCCTAATTTGGCTTTCAGATACTCCCTAACCATGTCATCCTGTGCAAATCACTTAAGTTCAGTTTGTTCTGTTGTTAAAATGGGGATAGCACTAGTATCTTCTTTTTAAGGGCTCTCTGTATCTGACTCTCTGTGAACTCAGTTGAGTTTTTCTTGGCAAAGATACTGGAGGAATTGGCATTTTTTCCCTGAAATTCATTTTACAGATGAGGAAACTGAGTTAAATAGGGTTAAGTGACTTGCCCAGTGTCACATGGTAAGTGTCAGAAGCCAGATTTAAACTCAGGAAGAGGAGTTCTTCAGCTGCCAGGCCCAGCACTCTATCTAGTTTTACTAAGGATCAAATCAGACAATGCTTGCAAAATATTCCTTCTATTTTTCCAAAATCTGTTGCACTTCATTAATAAAATATGATTTTATATATGTATGTATGTTGGAACCCTGTCTTCCCAGAAATAGCCGGAGTCAAGATAATCAAAAGTCTTTATTCTTAGTCTTTTGTGGTCTCAGTCAGGGGATTAGATCTAGCAATCTCCACACCTTCTTCCTCTCTCT
Source organism: Sminthopsis crassicaudata (assembly GCF_048593235.1). Taxonomy (NCBI): domain Eukaryota; kingdom Metazoa; phylum Chordata; class Mammalia; order Dasyuromorphia; family Dasyuridae; genus Sminthopsis; species Sminthopsis crassicaudata. The sequence continues at coordinate 727,260,757 of NC_133617.1, forward strand.
CCACAACCAGGAGAATGCCTCAATTTCCTCCTCCTACTCCACCCACTCATGTCACTTCCCACTTCCCTACCTTTGTCCACACCCCTGATCCAGCCAACACCAAATAGTTGGGGAGGGGAGGGTCATCCTTCAAAAATGTTAATAGAGAATTGTCCAATTGGCAATTAGTCTCATGTGCTCTATTATCCAAGTGCATTTGCTCAGTTCTAGCCCTTTACATATGTATATATACAGTATATAATTTTGTACATAAACACCTATATACATACATACACATACATATCACACACACACACACACACACACACATATATATATATATATATATATATATATATATATATATATATATATATATATATATATATATTCCATTTACTATGGGAAACCCTAATACAAGACTCATAAGGGGAGAGGTACTTTAAATTGTAAGGAGGTCTAAAATTTGAAGTTAAGAATAAAAAATTAATTATAAGTTCAAGAAACAGTGGGGTGCTAAAAGAAGAAAATAATTATTTATTAAGCACCTACTATATAGCAGGACATATTATTGTTATTAAGTTAGTCAGCAATGTCCAAATCTTTGTGACCTTTTGGACCATCTTTTCCATGAGGTTTTGTTGGCAAAGATAATGTAGTCATTGCTCATCTCCTTCTCCAGTGGATTAAGACAAGCAGAAATCAAATGACTTGTTCGGTGAATGCAGCTAGTAACAGTATTTCATTTGATCCTCAAAAGTAACCTGGGGCACAGGTGTTATTATTGATTTCTTTTTTTTAGTCATTTCAATTGAGTCAGACTCAATTATGTCACCATTTTGATTTTCTTGATAAAAATGTTGAATTGGTTTATCATTTCCTTCTCCAGTTTATCTCATATGTGAGAAAACTAAGGCAAACAGGATTAAGTGACTTGTTCAGAGACACACACTTAATCCATATCTGTGGCCAGATTTGAACTCAGAAAGATCAGTCTACCTGATTCTAGACCCAGCATTATATCTACTGAATCACCTTACTGCCCATCTTTATTTTACAGTTGAGGAAAGGTTAAGTGACTTATTCAGTGTCATAGAGCTAGTGTCTCAGGCTACATTTGAATTCAGGTCTTTCAGACTCCATATCCAACACTTAACACCACTTAACTGGTGCTTTATTCTGCTGAAATTTAGTTTCTGTTCTGCAGTCTATTAGTGAATTCACTTGTCTCTTTGCATACAAAGGTACATCATAAATGAATAGCTTCTCTTCAGTGAAGCAGTCCATCATGTCTTACATTTGAATGATAGATGCTTTTTGGTGAGTCATTGGATGTTTCTTAAAAGATTTATAGCTCTATAAAATTCAATGACTCTCAAGCCACTAAAATCTGTGGAGATCTAAGCCCATTTTTAAAACTTAGGAAACTGTTCTTTTTCTCATCCACCCATTTTTAAAACTTAGGAAACTGTTCTTTTTCTCATCCACCTCCCCTGAGGTATGCTGATACCCTCTAATATTACATTTTCACTGGGCTAAGAGTACCTAAGCATATGCTTGTAATAAAAAAAAATAGATATATCATTTATGCAAAATATTTCTACTTAGAAGAGTAGGAAGAGGTTTTTTTTGTTTTGTTTTTGTTTTTACACTCTTCTTTACCCAGTTGTAAGGGGTGAACTTAATTTCTTGTAAATCATACTAAGCCTATCTATCAGCAAATCTGAATATTTTTACAAAAATTAACTAAGCCACATCACAACAGAGAGACTCCCCTCTGACAAAATTCTCTTCTATATTCAGTGGCATTATTCTTTCTGGAAGTGTGGACCTTTGCCCAGAGATCTATATCTACCCCTTGGCCCCTAAGCTTCCCCCTTCAAGATTTTCTTGAGTGAGAATTTTATTAAAGTTATCTATAATTGAGACTGACCATAATAGGTAGGTGAAAGCATCCTGGTACTAAGGTGTTTAAAGGCTTCTCTGGATCAACAGCAACTTGCCTATTAAACTCTCAATTGTGGATTCAAACATATGTGCGGTGACTACACCTTAGTAAAACTATGTTGGAAAATGGGCTAAATCAGGTTAATGGTCATTGATGAACCTCAAATATGTCAGTGAATTAGAGGGATGTGCCTATTTCAAACAGGTGAAGACCTCTCATAGAGGAATAAGTGGATAAGAACAATTTATTTCAAACTTGTAGAGGTGCTTGAAGAATGGGTCTGGAATCCTCAGAGCTTGGTCAGATATTGAAGAGGTCAAGGTCATCCAATGCACCCCATGCCATCATTAGTTGTTTTGACTTTGGCCTTGCTTTTGAATTGTGATAACTCTGTAAGAGAGAATGAGGCTGGTGATTTTTTAAGCAACTCTGCCTCACTTAAATTCATTTCACGGGCAAGTTAAGATGTCATTGGTCTTCCCTGAAAATGGAGAACACACAATACCTTATAAAAAATGGGTTTTCATTTTGATAATATCTATTAATCTACCTCAGTTTTATATTATGAATTTATTTTAGGCAGCAAAATTTTAATTTCTGTACAATCATAAATATTATTTTAGCAAACATGAGGCTATCTTTAATTAGAACAAAACAGATGAAATAGACAATTTAAATACAATATATTCTTTCTAACTCCACCATGCCTAGCAATATTCATGTGATTATATTAGAACAAAATACATAAAATCCCAAAGTGAATGAAAATTTACTCATTTCATAATCACATGAAAATTACTTGGAAGTCCATAAATAATAATTTTCTTTCTTTCTTTCTTTCTTTCTTTCTTTCTTTCTTTCTTTCTTTCTTTCTTTCTTTCTTTCTTTCTTTCTTTCTTTCTTTCTTTCTTTCTTTCTTTCTCTTTCTTTCTTTCTTTCTTTCTTTCTTTCTTTCTTTCTTTTTCTTTCTTTCTTTCTTTCTTTCTTTCTTTCTTTCTTTCTTTCTTTCTTTCTTTCTTTCTTTCTTTCTTTCTTTCTTTCTTTCTTTCTTTCTTTCTTTCTTTCTTTCTTTCTTTCTTCTTCCTCTTCTTCTCCTCCTCCTCCACCTCCTCCTCAACTCTTTGGCTAATTTCAGTATCAATATGCAGCCTGTTACAAAATTCATATATTGATAAGATTAATTTGATATGTTGACTGTTCAAATGTACCTAGTAAGGAGAATATGTCTTTGTCTTCAATTTTTTTTTTTAAAGTGGGAGTGATTAGATAAGTTATTTCCTGTTATAATACTTATTTATAATGCTCCAGGGTTTAATCCATTAATATATTATCACCATTTGAGGGGTGGAGTATTATCTAGACCACTGATTCCCTTGGTGTGGGAACTCCCATAGAGAAAACTTCCTCTAAGGTTACTGATATACTTAGTGATTCAGAAGATAAGAATTCTGGGCTTGAAATCAGGAAAACCTTAATCCAAATTATTAGCTTTCTGACCAGGAAAAAAAATTTCTTCACATTTGCTCCAGTCATTTAATTTGGGTTTCTTGCAGTTTTCTCATGTGTAAGATGGGAAATAATAATAGCTCCTACCTCCTAAGTGCAACTGGGTGATTCAGAAGACAGAGTGTTGGGTCTAGGAGCAAGAAGATTCTTCTTCCTGAGTTCAAATCTGGCTTCAGATAATAACTTTGTGACCCTGGAAAAGTCACTGTCTCTTTGCCTCCTCTGTGCAAAGAGAAGAAAATGGCCAACCATGTCAGTATCTTTGCCAAAGAAAACTCCAAATGGGGTCATGGCATAACTGAAACAAGTAAATAACAACTTCCCAGGTTTGGGGGAATAAACTTCTTCACACACTGGCTGGAATATAGTAAGCACTATATAAATGTTAGCTATTATTATCTATGGCATATCATCTTAGAGAATGCTGGAGGCATCCTAAATTAACTCAATTAAATAATTAGCCCATGATCATTCAGTTCATTTTTTCAAAGGCAAGATTTAAACTTAACTTTTCAATCATTCTATTTATCTCTTAACCACATCATATCACAAATAGAAATGTATTCAAAAGTTTTCATCCTTAATGATATTACTTTTATGTGGATCTTATACAAGCTATCTCCTTTTAGTATATATGGTCCTGTTGAATATTTTTCTAAAATTTCTACTTAATAGATCACTAGAGAGAGTTATCTCTGTAACCTTCTCCCTTATGGAGACTATATAATTTTGACACTCATAACAACTAGCATTTATATAGTGCTTTTAATGTTTTCCAAGTGCCTTACATATGTTGTCTCATTTAATCCTCACAACAGCCCTTAAAGCACTCTGTGGATGTTAGCTATTATTTTAGATTTTGTTCGTGGTAAATGAAGAATGTTTGTAAATGTAACCCTTGTTTTAAATGTCTTTTTCACAGTCTATAAATATCATTTTTGGAGCTTTAAGAGCCAAAGAGAATGTTGAGAAAATCAGTTTTTCCTGGCATATTTGAAGTGACAGTTGAGAAGTATCTGTTTCTGCATCTGTAAAAAGAGGTGGTTGAACTCAATATGCACAGTTAGGTGCCACAGGAGGCCTGAATTCAGGGAGACTCATCATCCTGAGTTCAAATCTAGCCTCAAACACGTACAAGCTATGTGACCCTGGGCAAGTGAATCAATCCCATTGACCTCAGTTTCCTCATTTGTAAAATGAGTTGGAAAAATAAATGGCAAACTATCCCAGTATCTTTGCCAAGAAAACCCCAAGAAGGGTCATGATGTGACTGAAAAATGATTGAATAGCATTCCTCTTTTTGGAATATGAATGTCCTTTCTACCTTGAAATGAATTGGCTTAGCTGGAACTCAGTATTGAATCCCCTGAATACTCATCCTCCTTTCCCTTCTCTCTTCCTTATTTTGTGAAGTAATACTGCTCATAATCTTGTTCTTTTGTTATATTTTCAAGGAATTAATGTTCGAAATCAGGCTATTCAAAAGCTGATAGAGAGATATATAATGCAAAACAGTAGACTGCAGCACATTGACAACAAAGATTTGTACATGAAAAGTGGAATATGGACTAGAAAGGTGACCTCTATGATCTCTCCTATCTTTCAAACTTTGGTCCTGTTTTTCAGGAAACAAATGATCAGAAAAAGAAATAATAAACCTATCATGAAGACAGAATGGTGGTAACAACTTATGTGTTGTTGCACTGGTATCATTGAATATCCAGACACCCTAGAAAAAAAGTTCTTAACTTTTTTTTGTTGTTGTTATAGACCTATTTTGGCAGTCTGAATGCATCTATGGATTCTTTCTTAGAATTGATTTTAAAGGAATAATAAGTACAGAGGATTACTAGGAAGCTAATTATAATGAAATATAGCTATCAATTTTTTAAAAACTCATGGACTTCAAGTTGAGAATCTCTGCTCCAAAAAAGAAAGCTCCCAAAGCATTAGAAGGATTTATGGGAAAACATGGGCAAGAATTACACATGATAAGAAGGCATAGATGAGTGGTAATCTGCACCATGAAGAATGATGGAGTACTCCCATCAATGAGATCATAAAGCCAGTGAAATAGTTAAGAAAATAAGGAGAGAAAATGCAGTTTTTAGAATACTACAAAAGGAGTAATATGTTCATGTTAATTATTTAAATTACTATCATTTAAAAGATACCTTATCGTAGTAGGAGTCTTTTGAGTTATAATGACTCTGAGTATATTTCTCCCCAAGTCCAGATGGTTAGAGGAGGATGGAAGAGTGCCTGCATAAGATGACTCTTATTTAGCCATTTTTATCCTGTCCTTCCTTTATAGTGAATCTCAGGCTTGTCATTGTGGTGTCTGGCTTCAGTCCAGTTTTGCTAATGTACCACATCATGCCGATATATTTCTTTCCCTGTGTTATACAGACTGTTTTCCAGTTTGCTGAAACTCTAAATCAAATCCAAGTTTAAAATAAAGATCTAAGCACATGCTAGTTGGGAAAAAAGTCAGTGAACATATAAATCAGCTGTGGGAAATATACACATATAATTGGATATATATATATATATATATATATACATAATATAAATATATATATATGTATATATATATACACATGTATACCTATACACACATACCTTGGACCTAGTACATTTGATGCAATGCACCAGGACAAAGTTATTTAAATGCAGGATACGTTTGCATCTACTTCTGGCAATATGGTCTGTTTGCAAAATGTAAGAGACTGTTAAGTTGGTAAAATTCATCTGCTCCTAAAAATACATTGGGATTTTTTAGAAAGGAGAATTAAAACACACAAATCTGGATAATTTCATGTTTAGATACTTTTTTATAAATGTTGCTTATTTGGAAAGCCAAAGCAAGTAGGGTCAATATATCATGACTTACCTTTTTTTCCAGTACCCGTTAGTAGATCTAGGAGTAGAAAATAGTATTTCCAATGTGGTAGTCATTTCATATCTATACCAGTATAGGATATTTCCCAACTCCTGGAGGACAGGAGGGAATGGTATTTAAAGATACTCAAGTTATAGAAACTGTGAATTTGAGAAGCATTTATTGAACATACATGTTCATGTGTATTTATATAGATATTTTCAAATTACTAGCACATGATAATTAATGAAAAAGAAAAGCATTCCCCAAATCACATTTCCACCTTGATTTTTCCATTTCCAATTGGAGATATATAGAGCAACCAGAAGGCTTGATTTTGTCTTTTCAAAGAGAATGAGATTCACTGTAAGTTGAGAGAGCATTTGTCCAAATATTTATTTTTGCCAGAATAAGTCAGAGTCCTTAAGCTTGGAGCTTATCTTTGTTTGTTTCATTTCTTAGTGAAACAGGTAAAAAGATGTATTGGGGAGTGAGAGGATGTGCTCTTCTTTTGTTGGAAGAAAGTCCCTTCTGTTTTTTCAACAAAGAGTTTTTCAGGCTTGATTAGTGTGAAGTGCTATCTATGAGATCACTAATTAACAGTTCATGAGAGATGTCAAGATAACCATGGCTTAATTTCATTGTGGTTGTCTAGGAATATGGGTTTGGAGTAAAGAATTGCTTTTCTTAGTGTCTGTGGACTCTTTAGCCACAGACAATTAATAAAGATACTGGATTATTACATTTCTTTTTCTTAGTAAATGTTATAATGCTTGTTGTCAAAGGCTACTTGATGAATTGCAGTCAAATCCCAAAAGCCTGAGGGTTGAGGGAAGCCCCTTGTGGAAAATGTGTTTTTTCTGGGGAGTGATTTTGTCTCTTAGCATTTTGCTTTCTGAATGAGAAAGAACACGGCTATGTTAATATTTACCACAGCTGAGCATGTTTGCTTTGGGCACTATCTCCCCATGTTGCCAGTGGGTATAGGCAAAGTAGGCAGAAAAAAATGAAGTGATGATCTTTGCTTTGTAGAAAATGTTGAAAGTTGAGAGTTGAACAAGATACCAAAGGCACCCCAGTAGCTATTCTTGGGTTCGTTGTCAAATACAGAATTCAAAAGTATGATGAAGAGACCAAAATTCTATTTCAGAATAGAATTGCCATTTGGCATGGAGAACAACTCTATTTTGTCACTGACAGATATTCATGAGGAGGAATAATCTTGAAGGAAGAAGGTGAAATAATGTCAAAAGAAGGGGATGAGGTAATACCCTATGATTGCACAAAGGATACGTTTTCCTTAAATAGAAGAAAAACTCCTTGAGGGCAGGAATGTTTGTGTTTTCCTCTCCAACACTTAGCAAGAGCTTGGCAATAGTGGGAAGTCAATAAGGGGCTAGTAACCATTTGAAGATCCCCTTCAAATAAAGAGGCTTCTCTTGGACTATATGCTCATATGCTATATGATCATCTGGAATTACTTACTTTTTATTATTATTATAGGTTTTTATTTACAAGATATATATATAGATAGATAGATAGATAGATAGATATAGATATAGATATATATGTAATTTTACAGCACTGACAATTGCCAAACCTTTTGTTCTAATTTTTCCCCTCCTTTCCCCCTTTCCCCTTCCCCCAGATGGCAAGTTGGCCAATACATGTTCAATATGTTAAAGTATAAATTAAATACAATATATGTATACATGTCCAAACAGTTGTTTTGCTGTACAAAAAGAATCAGACTTTGAAATAGTGTACAATTAGCCTGTGAAGGAAATCCAAAATGCAGGCAGACAAAAATAGAGGGATTGGGAATTCTATGTAGTGGTTCACAGTTATCTCCCAGAGTTCTTTCTCTAGGTGTAGTTGGTTCAGTTCATTACTGCTCTACTGGAACTGATTTGGCTCATCTCATTGTTGAAAATGGCCACAACTATCAGAATTGATCATCATACAGTATTGTTGTTGAAGTATATAATGATCTCCTAGTCCTGCTCCTCTCACTCAGCATTAGTTCATGTAAGTCTCTCCAGGCCTTTTTGAAATCATCCTGTTGGTCATTTCTTACAGAACAATAATTAATATGGAATTACTTTCAAGAACCAACTTTGCAGGATGAGTACTTCCAGATTTTTAATTGGATAAAAAGATGGATTCTGGGGTTGATTTGTCACAGATCTGAGAGATGTTTGCATATTGTTAGGTTTTTGTATCATTGTTAAAATATTTTTATCAGAAATTATTCCTTTGACCCATTTATTCCAATTATTAATAATAACAATATTTTGTAACAATTATTAATGTTATTATTGTTGACTTTTTCAACATATCTCTTAGTGTTTCTGTGGAGGGTTCCTGTTACCAATGTTTTTCAAATTCAACAAAAACTCAACTGCATTCAGGCCCAGAAGATAGAAAAGTGTTTAAATGGTGAAAATGAGTAAAGAAAGCAAGATCCTAGATTTAGAGCTTGAAAAATCTCAGAGGTCACTCCTCATTTTTCAGATGAGAAAACCAAAGGTCAAAACAGTAAATGGTTTGCCCAAGGTTATGAATGTAATAGGAAAAAGAGCTAGCATTTGAACCCCTCCCCCAAAATAAGGTATCTTTTTTTTTTCCTGCTACACTGTTTTTCTTTTTTTTTTAGGAAGCCCTTCACCCTCCAAATACTTTTTTTCTTTCAAATGCTGAAAAATTTAATGAAATTGCATGCTTGAGAATTGAGGAAATTATAAGTGAGAGAGACCATCCATCTAATTTGCAAATTGGCTTAACTTCCCAAAGTAGCAATTTTCTCTTTGTCACTCTTGGCTTATGTGATTTTTTCCTGCTTAAAAAACTAGCTATTTGGTGGCAGTTGACAGTTTTGAACCTGTAGTGAGGAAGATCTGGGTTTAAATATATCCCAGATAGTATTAAAAAAAAAAAACAACAACAACATTTCATTCTATATCTTTTGATATCTTTCCTTTTGAAGTCATCTTTATTTCCAAATAAAGCCGTTTTCTTTGCCCTTCTCAGTGAGCTATCACAAAGAATTTAAAAAAAAGAAAAAAGAGAAAAGAAAGTTCAGCAAAACCACCTTATTCATTAGCTTAGTCTAGCAGTATGTGTAATATTCTGCATCCATAATTCCTGGCTTCTGTAAAGAAAGAAAGGAGATGCATATTCTCATGTCTTAGAGGCCAGGCCATGTTATTATAATTATCCACCATCTATTTTTGTTGCTGTTTTTTGTTGGTCCTTCCATTTGCATTATTAATTATGTATATTGTTTTCCCAGCTTGACTTGATTCATTCTGCATTTGTATACATGTTTGTCTATGCTTCTGAATTTTTCATATTTCATTTCATATAACACCATAATATTCAATTACGTTCACATACTACAATTTCATTAGTCATTCTTCAAGCACTAGGTATGGTAAGTATAAGTTGTTTCCAGATTTTTTTGTTACTAGAAAGATTGTTGCTATGAATATTTGATGTATATATGGTACCTTTCTTTTTGCCTTTAACTTCCTTGAAGCATATCCTTTACAATGAGATCTCTAGATCAATCTATCTAGATATTAATCACTTTGTTAGTATAATTCCAAATTCCAAATAATTTAAAATATTCCTAGACTAGAAAAGTTAGACTAATTCAGAATCTCCATCAACCAAATCTTAACATAAACTCTTCCCACAATCCCTTTAATATGGACTTTCTCATCTTTTGTCATCTTTGCTAATGAATTCACCCAGAGTTGTTTTCATTTGCATTTTTTATTAACATTGTTAGTCTTACATACTTAAATGTGATGTCTAATCTTTTACTTTGAATCTCTCTGAGCTTTAGTTTACTAATTCACAGAGTAGTTGTGAGGATAAAAAAAAAATATCTCTGTGTCCATATGTGTGTGTAAATTGCTTTATAAATTGTAAAGATATCTATCAGTATCAATTATTATTAACTTTAATTGTCCTTTGCATTATTATTATTAACCTTAATTGTCTTTGAAAGAATACAGCTAATAGATTGAGGAGTGGGGCAATTATACACTAATCACTAGAAATGTAAATAAGAGTAAAACATCCATAGATTTATCTCTTGGTAAAGGACACATCATTAGAGCTCTGAGACTTAAGATGAGAACCATTCTTGTCTTTGAGACTGCCAAAGCTCTTAGGATGGCATCCTCTCCCCCTTCTGGCTTCTGTGGCTTCTTTCAACTTCTTGGCTAAAATCCCACCTTCAGCACAGCCTTTCCAAGTTCTTAATCCTCAGGGTAATTATCTATAATACATTTTAGATATCTGTTGTTTCTACATGGTTGTGTCCACCTTGTCTCCCCCATTAGGTTATAAACTTCTTTAAGGCAGGGACTTTGTTTACCTTTTGTTGTATCTGAGCTCTAAATGTGAAGTTCATATCACAATGTGGGGAACATAGTAGGCAATTCATAAATGTTTGTGGACTTGAATTGACTTGATAAGAGTTCAAAAGTCAAGGATTCGCCAAATTTCCCTAATTTCCCATCAAAACCTGCAGAGGAAGGAACTGCTCTCAATGAGGAAAATGAGGAAAGTGAGTGGGGCTGTTTTTTAGTAAAGAGCTACAGATGCTATTGAAGTTCCAATTCTCTCCATGGCATTTAAGCCACATGATTTTTTTTTTAGTGTTAAAGAATAGAAAATTAGTTTTAATTGTTACTTATGAGACACCATATGGCTACTCTGTAATTTTGGCTTCCCATGGAGAGGCATGTGCATATGGAAAATGAAATTAATTGGAAATCACACCCTGAAATCTATTATTAAGTTAATATAGCTAACAGCTTGTGGGGTGTCCTCATCCCCAGCATGATGCAATTGCACACAATAATGAGTAACTATAAACCGTTCTAGGACACTCACAGGGATAAAGAGAGGTCAGGTGAATCAGCTTCACGGAGGAATATCCTGGGTGGAAGCTGCTTCATCTACCATTGTAGTCCTCACTGGGCAAATACATTGGGGCAAAGAAATGTAATCATATTTAAATGGATTCATCCACAGGCCTTTTTGAGATTCACAGTCAAATCCCTTTTTTTTTTTTTTTAATTTTGCACAATAAAGTTTTACTAAGTTAAAGTCACTTTGGATAAAAAATGCAACACTCTGTTTAAACTGTTAGGAGCTAGTCTTTGGGTTAAATGGTGAAATATTTCATAGTGTTTAATAGAGAGGTCATGTGGTTTAAGGGATAGATTCCTAGAGAGTTCATCCTAGAGTTAGGATTAAGTACATATTTCCCTTTCTTACTCTTATAATCCTTGTTATTTCCTCTTTATACTGTATATGTTTTATATATTGTTGCCTCCATTAGAATGGAGGCTCCTTGATGTCAGGGGTCATGCTTTTTACTTCTTTTTATCCATTGTACTTGTCCAATACTTGGCATATAAAAAGCATTTAATTAATGCTTAATAATGGATTCATTGAAAACCTGGCTCAAATCATACCTCTGATACTTACTATCAACCAATCAATAAGTGTTTATTAAGTACCTACTATGTGCCAGTCACTATGCTAAGAACTGAGAATTTTAAAAATGATAAATTAAAAGCACATCTCCTGATTCTGGACATTTTCTTTGGCTGTCCCCTATGGCTGTAGGATTTTCCTCATTTCCATCCACTGACTTTAAATCCCAGTTAAAATCACCTCTCCTTACCCCTCATAACTACAGTGCCTTTTCTTTTGTGTTTCTTGTTGTTCTGTTATTTTGATCGTATCTGATTCTTTGTGACCCCATTTGTGGAGACTTTTTAGCAAAGATAATAGAGTGATTTGCCATTTTCTTCTCCAAACTATGATAACAGGGTTAAATGACTTGCTCAAGATCACACAGCTAGACAGGGTCTGAGGCCAGATTTAAATTCAGAAAGATAAGTCTTCCTAGTTGCAAACTTAGTGCTCCATCCACTGCCTCACCTAGCTGGCCCTTTTAAAAATTTATTTTCTATTCTATATTTAGCATATTTATACATATTCATTTATTTAGTTCTCTCTTCCATTATATTGTGAGAGCCTTAAGGGCAGGAATTATTAGTAGTATCAGATACTCTGTGTGTGTGGTATCAGTTCTAGGTTTCTTTTTTACTTAAAGAGTAGCCTTCTCTTTCCCAAAAACTTTAGTGAATTCCTAAAAGTAAACCTCTCTCCTACAGTAAAATGTAGAACAGGAACAAAATCCAAAAAGTGCATGTGTGTGTGTATGTGTGTGTGTGTGTGTGTGTTTATGTGTGTTTTGTGTGTGTGTATATATGTTTATGATGTGTGTGTGTATTGTCATAATCCACACACAGGTGGATTATGACCTAGCTTAATGACCGGACCCAAATAATAGTTAATTATTAATGGCTCAATATCATTTTGAAAGGATGTATCTAGTGTAATGTCCCTGCGACCTAGTCTTGCGTCTTCCGGTATTTAGTATTTGCATCAATGCTTTTAATAAAGACATACATAACATGTTCATATATCTCAAAGATGATGTGAACTGAGGTATCATATATAACTCATTGGATAAAAGAATTAGGATTTGAAAGAAAAATTTTATAGACTGGTGGGTTTAATGTAATGGCTTAATGAACTTCAATGCTTCTATTGTTTTTTCTTTGTATTGTCAGGCTTAGTATATAATAAGAATTTAATAAATGGTTGTTGATAAGTTGATTTCTTTCAAGAGAATCTTCTTCACAAATACAAAATGAAGGAGGTATGGCTAAGAGTAGCAGATTATCTGAACAAGATGAAGAGGTTTTTAATTGGGACTCCATGAATTAAAAAAAAAAAAAAAAAAAATATATATATATATATATATATATATATATATATTATTAGCACAATTACATTTTAAAATAATTTATTTCCCTATAAGTCTATGTGTTCTATTTGATGTACCTGAAAATATTATTTTGAAGATTTCATATGCCTCATTATGCACTGCCCGAAGTATTTAAGACATACACATACCCATGAAGAATTCCTGATTTGTGAGCTCTATTTTACCAAAAATTCAACATAAGTTGATAATGGGATATAGCAACCAAAAATGTTGCTTAATCTTAGACTAAATTAAAAGACATTTTGTTGAAAGCTAGGACATATAGAGTCCCAGTGTCATCTGTCCTGGTTAGATCACATCTGGAATATTGTGTTCGGTTCTGAGTGCCATATTTTAAGAAAGACATTGATAAATTGGAGTGCATTCAAAGAAGGACGACTAACTCTGTCAAGGTCCTGGACTTTGAACCACAAGCTCATTGGTGGACAGAATTGGAGATATTTATTTCTGGAAAGAGAAGACTTGGGAAAACATCATAAATGTTTTCAAATATATGAAGGACTGCCATTTGAAAGTGCACAAGATTTCTTCTACTTACCCCTGTCTTTTCCATTTGACCTTCAGGATGGAATAATCCTTATCTGTCCATTAACAATATCAATTCACCCATAGATTACAACACGGTTAAGAGCCTCATCTTCTCTGGGGGCTAAAAACGGAACCTGCAGAGTTCAGAATTACTTTTGTTTAAAAAAATCTATTCCTCACCAAAACACAAGGCCTTATCTAAGTTTTGATGTTTTGGAAGTTATTTGAACTTCTAGAAATTATGCCTCTCTTTTTTTCCCTCCATTTCTCACACAGGAGAATTAATTTATTCAATCCCATTCTGGATTTGAGCGCTCTCTCTCTCTCTCTCTCTCTCTCTCTCTCTCTCTCTCTCTCTCTCTCTCTCTCTCTCTCTCTCTCTCTCTCTTCTCTCTCTCTCTCTCTCTCTCTCTCTCTCTCTCTCTCTCTCTCTCTCTCTCTCTCTCTTTCTCTCTCTCTCTCTCTCCTCTCTCTCTCTCTCTCTCTCTCTCTCTCTCTCTCTCTCTCTCTCTCTTTGATAAACAAGTAATAAACAAGTAAGTGAAAATCTCCCTCAAACCACTCTGTACAGTTGTCCTAAACCTTGTTTTCCTTCCCATTCAAACATTTACCAAGACACTGTTGCCTAACCAGTAAAGTCATATTGCCCCTTCCTTTGCCATCACCCACGCCCCACTTATCCTTTGCCCAAACTGCCCTCCCTCTTGATCTTACTGTAAGAACCACTATCCAATACATGTTACTATTGCCAC